>NW_028297098.1:7531033-7865232 GCF_055798465.1 Pogonomyrmex barbatus
AAATCTGTGCGCCAGTCGACGGCAGGCAATGGCGGCTTTATCGGCGACGGTCGATACGAGGACGAATCTAGGGACTCTACCACGCCCAATAGCAGCGGTCCGCGGCGCCGCGGCAAAGGCAGACGCGCTGTGTGTGTGTCCTTCTCCGCATCGTTACGCAAAGGAGCGCGCCGGCTCCCGCTACCCCCACCACTTAACCTCTTATCCGAACTGCCTCGCGCCTCGCCGCCGTGCGGCAGTGGCACGCCAGTCAGTCGGTTTTTGTCCATCGTGTGGCGTGGTGTGCGGTGATTTCGCGCCACAAAAGAGAGAGAAAGAAAGAACGACTGAGCGGAGTTTTATCCGCGATCGGACACACTCGTTGACGGAACCCTTTGTCGCGGACGTACGTACGTTTGTTTATTTTATTTCGCGATAGCATTCGGTGCTGCATACTCGGGCGTGCGCTCTGATAAGAAAAAAGGAAGGAAGGAAGGAAGGAAGGAAGGAAGACACAGGCACATTTCTCACTCTCTATCTTCCTCTATCGAAGAAAGGGGAGGAGGAAGAAGCGTGCCTCGTGGGCCCGTGCGGCGGATCGTGGTCGCAAGACCGGAGGCGCACGGCACGGTCGGCCATTGTGCTTTCTTCGTATCGCCGATACGACCGACAGCGCGGTGCTCCGCTGTCTGTCAGCCTGTGTGCTCAGTGTCGGCTTATACCGGGTGAACCTGCGAGAGAGACGTGCTTGTGCGCCGCAGTTCGCCGGCTGTCGGAGCAACATCGCCGCCGTTATCATCGTCAATATCATCATCGTCCGCGGTTAGCTCGGCACCAGAGGTAAGCGAGGGTAGACAAAGACGAGAAAAAAAAGTGAGTCGTTTACGCCCGGCCGTCGCGTTTCTCGTGGAGCAGAAAACGGAACGGAGCGCGTCACGAGACTCTGTCGGTAATGCCGTCCCTTTTCTTCCTTCTCTCCTCCCTTCGTTCCTCAACATCCTCGCCCATCTCTCTCCTCTCGAGGCGGATAACACGCGCTTCATTCTGGATTCTGGTCGCCGGGTCACGTCCGCGTGTCCCGCTTTATCCCGAATCGTAAACTCCGTGGTCTCCTACCCTCGCGTGAGCCAGCGTGACAGATTTTCGTGCCGGCATCCAAATAATGAAGACAGGCGTCTGGAAAAGAGAGAACGGGCGGAGAAGGCGACGGGAGGTGAGGGGGGGAGGGAGGGAGACGGATGAGAACGAGAATTCGTGTTTCGATCACGAGTGCTCCCGCGTTTCCCGCGATACACGCACGCACGCACGCACGCAAGCACGAACGCACGCACGCACGCACGGAGTATGGCCTCCCAAGTTCACGGCTGTCTCGGCGGCAGGTGCCTGTATCTCGGAGCCGCGAGAAACGGAGTATCGCGTGTCGACTCTCTGGACACTCCGGCGTCGGTGTTCGTCGCGATGCCAGGATTCGTGATCGTTATCCCGAAATCACACGTGTGAAAACTTGCGAGCGCACATATCTGTCGCTTGAATATTTCTCTTTTAACACTCGCCGCACACATCTCGTTATGGCCCGCGTAACGATGCTGCCTGTTACGATTTCTGTTATAGCAATAATATATCTGTAATAGCACGGCATCGTATGACTGCGAATGCGAACATTAAGCAACGATTCGATGTGCGAAACGATACGCTGAAATTGATATTTTATTATTATCGCATCCGCATGGGAGAATTTTTATGCGCAAAGCGTTTTAAAACGTTCGGCTGTTGATGCTTTTCTCTTTGACCGATTTAAAGCTTTTTCTCTTACTAAGAACATTGAGAAAAGTTTTCTATTTATCGTTGCATTATTTAATATATGTGTAATATATTAACAATTTTTAAATTTAGATTGTACTAGAGTCCTTCTTAAATTCATTGAAAACGATTCTTTTATCGTCTATCTAAAACAATTTTTTATCTAAAACAATTTTATCTAAGACAAATGTTGTTTTTAATTCGTTGGATCCCTCGACATTCTAATCGAGGAAAAATCGACTGTAGAATTTGTACAGAGAGAAAGAGAAAGAGAGAGAGAGAGAGAGAGAGAGAGAGAGAGAGAGAGAGAGAGAGAGAGAGAGAGAGAGAGAGAGAGAGAGAGTCACATGTAATCGAGAAACACTTATCCCACTCAGGGCTCCGATTTTTTGGGTTTAAAGGGGCTTAAAGAGCGCTCGCGCGTTTCTTCTTTTATTTGCCGCCGACGAGGACAAATAAGAGGCATATTAAGCCGTCGTTGTCGTCGTTAGACGCGATTTCCCGAGTGTTTGCTCCGCAAAGAGAGAATCCGGTCGGGTCTTTAGTGCGCGCGCGAGAGTCTGATATTTCGTCGGTTGATAGCTTTATTATCGTTCAGACGCGTTCGCGATTAATTCGTCGTCGCATCCGCCGTGTCCACCTCCGTTTATCTGTCAGTCTAATATACCCGACGTAAATTTGCGTACAAATTCACATTAAGTCGCAACGTGGAGGCGTGTCGGATATTCGATTCGATGCACTCGCTGTTTGCGAACATTTGTAAAGTTTACGCAACACGTATTTGATGTAACTTGTAGAATGTAAATTCGACTTACATAAAACGTAAATTAAGATAAATACTAAGTAGCATCAGGAGATTAAACAACTTACCGATAAACCTTTTTTACTTCCCGTATGTGTAATGTTAAAAAGTACGTGAATTAAGCTCGTCTCTGCAAATTCTTTTTTTTCCCTTTTCGCTCTCTTTTGTCATTATTTTTTATTTCTGGAAACATTGATTGCGTTCAGCGAAAGCAGCTTTGCAACTATTACAAGATCCTTTGATATGATTAGTTTTCATTCCTTTAACGCCGATTCTAAACGTAAAAATATAAGCCAATCATATTAAAGAACCTTACAATAATTGAAAAGCTTATTTTATCTGCTAAATGCAGTCGTTGTTTTCGTGTTACGACAAATTTCCGATTTAAATAATAAATAGAATCCTCAGAGTTCACAGGGAATCGCCTCGGACCCTTTCGCCAATGATTGTGAAATATTAAACACAACCACGTTGCGGGCAAATACGTTGACATTTTTCGTCGATTCGGTACATAGCAACGTGACGCTTGTCAACACGAAAGTGCGGCGAGCAAGTACACTTGGCAGTAAATCGCGGCGTCCGATTAGCGTGGAAATTTAGCATTTGTTCAAAGACAAAGAGGACGGCGAATATATATATATATATATATATATATATATATATATATATAAAAGAGAGAGAGAGAGAGAGAGAGAGAGAGAGAGAGAGAGAGAGAGAGAGAGAGAGAAAACTTGAGAGTTGTGTGGAACGAACCTTTCCGATGATGGATGTGTGTGCGTGCGCGCTATATGTGCCCCGTTGACACGACCAGCGCATGACATGCCAGTAGGGGTGGGACTTGCAATATTCATTTACATCCCAAAGTCTGCCCGCCGTCGCGAGTTGTGTAGTACGGAAAAGCGTACTACGTCCTTCCGCGCGCACGTGCCAGCCAGCCAGTCAGAGCCGGCCGGTGGTTGTCGATCCAAGTGCTTACTCTCCACTGCAAATGTTAACACATCGTCGAATCGTATGAATAAATATGAAGCAAATCCCGCTATCTCTCTCGAGTCCATTTCAGATGGCGCGTAATTCGCGACGGACTTCTGACTCTCTTTGCGTACCGCCAGATAGGGATATTTTATCTGAATCCAGAGAGAGAGAGAGAGAGAGAGAGAGAGAGAGAGAGAGAGAGAGAGAGAGAGAGATTATGCCTGCGCTATTGTTTGACGATTCTTGAAGTAGAAGACGTAAAATAGTCGCGGCAAAGCGATAGAATTACCATAATTTACGATATTTACAACTTGTATCACACAGAAGAAAGATTAGTCTTAAGGCAGACATTCTCATATATAATATTCTTATAAAATCTCATATATAATATTCTTATAAAAGCAAGAATATTATAATTTTTAAAAAAAAAATTTTAATTCTAATTTGATCAAATTTGTATTGACGCAGTAGTACAGATATTCTCATATCTGGCAAGAAAGACTATTATAATTTTTATTAAACATTTCTAGTTCTGAGTTGAGCAAAAGTAATACTTGCATCAATCACAAATTCAATCACAATTAAAACTAACATTTTCTAAGAATTTTTTAATTTTTTAATCAAGACTAAATTATAATTTTTTTGTTGATATATGAGAATATTTGTCTTGATTTAAGACAAATTTTTTTTTCTGTGCAAGCATGATTGCTCTCATAATAAAACTTTTTATCTTGATTAATATCACTATAATACAATTGGATTTTTTTTTATATTATTTTTATATATTTGTATATTCTTTTATTTTTAAAAAGGAGAAAAACGCGCTTTGTACCGTTATTTTTCCGTTTAATGGCCTGTCTCGTGTGACGCGGATATTACGTACGTAAGTTCGGTATCGCACGGGCCGCAGAAACCGTCGAACCGCAATCGTCGTCACACTAGACGAACCACAAACGAAGGGAAAATATTCCTTTCGACCCATCACGGTCGGTGTGCGTCGCAAATTACCGTCGAGTATACACGCCACTAATTTTCCCGAATGCTAAAACGTCGCGACATGGTAATACATCGTCTATGAAGTTATCCTAATGAAGTCCGTAGGTTGCAAACTACGGGTTGAAATCTGAGATCAAGGCACGGAATTCGAAACTTCTGCGTGATATGACGCGGCATCGAAATTGAACGCAGCCGCGGAATATCGCGCGAAATTCGATACTCCTTTCTCGGTATCGTTAACTAACTAACTAATATCAAAGGTAAAATATCGATGTCAAAGGTATCCATTACCGTATACCTAAATATCGTATCTCGATATCAGCAGAGTGTCCCTAATTACCCTTGATAACGTGATTCATCGTGAAGGATAAAATTTAGGGGGGGGGGGGCGGGGGAGGATTTCGAATTTTGCACTTGTGAATTTTTATTATTGCACTTTCAAAATAATTATTAAGATAAAGTTACTTAGATAATGAAACAGCTTTATAATTGACATTTCGATTATTCAAGCTCCGATTAATTTTATATAATTTATCGCGCAACGCACCTTGCACTTTCAGCGATATTTTCAAAACGAAGACACGTAGATTGATCTTTGCGCGCGACGGAACAAAAGGATTGCTATTTAATCATATTCCTCTTGAATATAATGAGAGTGAAACACAATGCGCTCCGCTCGGTCGACCGTTGTCGCTCGCGTATCGGAGCGTACAATTTTCGTCTAGCTTAAACTAATTTCGCAACGCTTGTTATACGTCGAGTCATTTGTCAGCCGAAAATAAAGCAAGCTATGCATCCTGCGTAATAGCGCACTATTCAAGGTTGTTTTATTATTATATCGAGACACTCTTTCTTCTTCATGATGCACGCAGAGTGATTAATATTCGCCCGCATTCTTTGATTTTTTATATCTCTAAAATATCTTATCATTTAATTATAATTGTCGCGAGATATAAAAATATATGTTAAAATCTGCGTTGTTATACGTGTACGAATAAAGAAAGAGCATTACGAGAGATTTACGTTGAACATACGTAAATTTTTCTAATGAAACCGGAGCACTTGAGCTTGAAAATTTGACTGTTCTTTCGTACGTGGGTATGATTAATGCGAAGTGTTGCAACGGCCGCAAAAAGCGTTGGCAATTTTCCTTTTTTTTCCTCCCGCTTGTGTATACGATTGTAAGTTCTCTTGGAATAAATTTCACGAATCTCCGGCCGACGATCTGTCTTGCTGAAAGCTTCGCTAAAAATTCCGGAAAAACTCATCTCCCGCGCTGCGTTGCAAATTATACAGCGCGTGTTTGAGACGGATGAAAGTGAGCCAAGGTGATCCATAATCCGGGACGATGGAAAGAGGGTGCCGGATATTGAAATATCGCGTGGGATAAGGGCTGATTGTAAAAAGGCTCTCGCGCTCCAATTTGGAGCTTGCCGATCGTAAACGTTTATTATTATCATCTTCTGCGGAGAAGCACGGCGGTTTCCTTCCTGTCGGCCAATAGCCATTTGCGCTGATACGACAGAATTGGCTTTTCCATCCCTTTTGGAGCCTCGCGCCTCTCTCTCTCTCTCTCTCCCTCTTTCTCGCGTACTACATACCTATACGCGATACGTATTGTATACCCAACACACCCGTACACACATACATACATACATACATATGGTGTCCAGGATCAACTGTATTTCTCTTGACCCACGATCAATTCCGAGAGCATCTTTTTTTTCTTTTGAAAAGACCTCGACGAGAGATATTACTTTTATCAGAACTCTTAACATTTTTTTTAAGATCCCAGAGATCAAACAACGCAAGATCGACTTACATTGTTCGAAAAACTTAGCTTTTAGGAGGGTTGAGACTTGGTAGAGACATTTTTTTTAGTCGTTTGAAATTGAAACTTTTTCGACGTTTCACGTTCGAAAAGCGAAATTCGAACTCGAAATTGACCGAGAGGAGTCTGCCGGTCACCGAAAGAAGAGAGTCGATCTGGGACACCGCGTATGCGTGGACGCGCCCGCGTTATACCGTCTATGATACCGTCAGTCACGTATAAACTGCATTACTGATTGACACAATGCGAACGCCTTTAATGCATATCAACGTCAGCGGCGCGTATTGTTCCGCCGCGCGTTATTGGCAATTTCTATTTCGCCGTGCAACGCCGACCGGCGATCGGCGAAGGGAGTCGTGCAATTCGCTCTTTGCTCTCGATTTCAGCGTGAAGATTTCAAAGGCGACTCGTGCATCCTCTCTCTCTCTCTCTCTCTCTCTCTCTCTCTCTCTCTCTCTCTCTCCCCCTCTCCCTCTCTCTCCTCCTCGCCAATTTTTTTCCACATCGAATCACGCTTTATCGCGTTCGCGGTCATCCTGGCGTTGAAATTGATTTATCGCGTACCGAGGTACGCGTGTTCCCCGTGTCGATTTTTTCAGCGTGAAAGCGCATCGAAATCGCGAACTGGCTCGCCCCGCGCGCGCAATCGCAAAGTCGGCTCTCGTATGTTCTCTCCCTTTCTCTCTTCTTTTTGGCATAACGCACACATAAAATGCACACACGGTTTTGCTACGTGGCTAAAAAAGGAAGCTGTTAAAACTAACGCTGTTGAGTTTTTGCGGAAAAAGATAATTGCACGAAGGAAACCTTAAAAAAACAGACGAGGATGTGTCTAGAATACTCAGGCTCTTTTGTTCGACGAGGAGCAAATATTACGTGACGGTGAAATGGAATTATGTTTGTAAAGACAATTAAACAAAATTGCGCCGTTGATTGAACGGTTCTGAGAGGGAATGCGATCGCAATTAATAGCGGGGATAGCTCTGTTAAGCGTGCTCGGGAATCCAGACACGCTCGGCACGTTGCGCGTTGTCGTGTCGTCAATTTACAGTCGCGTATCGCCGTATCTCGAACAATGGCATGAAAACCGCGTCGCATTCCAGAGCGCGCCGGGACGGTGCATCACAAGTGGCTAACACTCTCTTTGCTATTCACAGAAACCTCTTTCCGCCCCAATCATATTTCCTCGAGAAAATATTCTTCTTGCGAGACTGGAAATGTTGTGTAAAAGGAAAATCTATTTTGTCAAGTACATTTATTTAATATCGCGATTTATAGTAATATACGCACGATATGTTGCGTTAAAAAATACAAATGTAAATAATAACTTTCATAAAATAATATATCTTATGATATAAAAAGAATATAAAGATGGATAATAGTACATTTATAAAGATTAGAAATATAGATGAGAAATGACTAACATACATAAATACACTCATCTTCTGATACATAATGAAAAATAATTCGCGGTTGTTCGTGATTTATTAGACGCTTAGTTATAAAAGATCGCTCTCCAAATCACAAGTGGCTGATCTCTCTTTGCCATTCAGAAACTTCTTTCCGTGCCCAAGTCATATTTCCTCGAGAAAATATCCTTCTTGCGGAATGTGTTAGAAAAAGAAAATCTATTTTGCCAAGCACATTTCGCAGTTTATAGTAATATGCACGACATATTGCGTTAAAGAATACAAATGTAAATAATAACTTTCATAAAATAGTATAGTATTTTATAATAAAAAAAATATAAAAATGGATAATAGTATATTTGTCTAAAATAGAAATATAGAAATGACATATGCTTTAATATATATATATATATATATATATATATATAAATATGCTCATTTTCTGATGCACAATACATAATAAAAAATAATCTGCAATTGTTTATAATTTATTAGAGACAGTTATAAAAGATTGCTTTGCAAATCACAAGTGGCTAACACTTTCTTTGCCATTCAGAAACTTTTTTCTGCGCCCCAATTATATTTCCTCGGAAAAAATATTCTTCTTGCGAGACATGTAAGAAGAAGCTATATTTTACAAAGCACATTTCGTGATTTATAATAATATGCACGACATATTGTTAAAGAGTACAAATGTAAAATAATAGCTTTCATGAAATGGTACATTTTATAATAAAAAAAGAATATAAAGATGGATAATAGTACGTTACAAAACAGAAATATTAATGAGAAATAACATAGCATAGAAATACATTCATTTTCTGATACGATACATGAATGAAGAATAACCTACAATTGTTTGTAATTTATTAGGTGCAATTGTAAAAGATCACACTCCAAATCACAAGTACTGTGGCTAACATTCTTTTTGCCATTCAGAAACTTCTTTTCGTCCAAATCCTCGGGAAAATATTTTTCTTGTGGGACACGTTCTAAAAAGAAAATCTATTTTGCCAAGTACATTTCGTATTTAATATTGCGGTTTATAATAAACATCACGTTTATAATAACGTGACATATTGCTTTAAAAGAGTGCAAGTGTAAATAATAACTTTCATAAAATAGTACATTTTACATACACACATACATAATATAAAAAGAATGTAAAGATGGATAATAGTACAGTCTGTACAAAGTAGAAATATAAATGAGAAATGACATACGCTATCATCGCAAATACACTCATCTTCTAATATACAAGACATGAATAATGAAGAATAATCTGCAATTGTTCTGTTTATTAGATGCAGTTATACAAGATCGTTCTCATCCACGTCCAGTCATTACTGTCAAGTTAAAAGCTCCAATTTCGACGTGACGCGACGCGACGCGACGCGAATACTCTCATTCCACCAGCGTTCGTCTAGCTTCGGGCGGGAATTAATCGAATCGGCTTCCAGTGAAGCGGACGCGATATCGGAAGAATTAAAAAGAAGAGAGAACGTCTCGTCGGCCGGGGTCCGCTCGCGCGGGAGAAGTTAATTGGACAGAGCGGCGCGAGTCCAATTTGCGGTGGCGGCGGCGGCGGCGAGAAAGCCCATCTAATTCCGCGGGTTTTCTAATCCTCCGCGCGTTTCCGCGTTTTTACTCGGAATTTATTATATCCCTACGGTGGGCGCCGGAGCAAGTCGCATTAAAAGCTTCGACCGGATATGAATACGTGGAAATAGCGCGCGTTCCGCGTCGCTTATTAGATTACCGTCGGCTGTCGCCGTCGACGCGACGCATTAGTCGCATCGTTATCTTTATCTCTCCGCTCCTCCCCTTCTCCTCATCCTCCTCTTCGTCCTTCTCTTCCTCCTCCTCCTCCTCTTCTTCTTCGATGCACCTGTCCGATGCATCGCCATTCACGCGTACGCACTCGTGTGCCAGTGACGGCGAACGAATTCACACGCGGCGTGGCGAGGAATTTGACTTTTCAATTTTTCAGGGGAAATTTATCAGAAATAATCGAGATTGATTACACGTTATTATATCATCCTTGTGCACCTACTTTTAAATGCTAATGAAACTTATCATATAATAGGATATGTGTAAAATTAGCTTTAATTAGCGTTTTTTTACACTCGGCACGTGCTTTCCGTAAATTTTCCTGCGAGAAATGTCATGTTCTTTAACCTCAGATATTGAATTAATATCTCATGTGCAAAGTAATATTTTATCAACAGATGTATGAATTGTATGTAAGTATGATTCTAAAATAAGATAATAATATAATATGGTAACACGATAACAATAACATTTATAATGAATAATTGTGACTGCTTAATGCTGTCATAAATATATATATATATATATATATATATATATAAATTACGAATTATTTAAACTGCTAGGAATGTCGAGAGATAAATGTGTAAAAGAATTCCCTAGAAATGGATTCAAATTACGTCAACAAGAACGAGCGATTCCGATCCGATGAACGGACAAATACATTTGCGACGAGCATGAATGAACGTAACGAGCCACTTTCTTTTGACGTGTCGAAAAAGTATGGATTATTTATATATTTATAACTCACGCTCGGCCCGTCCACACTGATTGAAACAAGCTTGTCCATTCCTGTTTACATATTTACATTCTCCGCTTGATCCCTATCCGGTTTCTCTCTGACGTCATTGATCAAATTCCGAAGTCCGGAACTTTTCACACAGTATGTAAAGTCGAATTCGCCGGTTGTTTTTCAGGATGCGCGTGCACGGGAGCGAGTCCGCGAGGCGGTGCGCGCGAGTAACGCGCCGATGAACGCGCGCGAGGAGATGAGATGCGCGAAGAGGAGAGCCATTAGGAATCCGCCGTTCTCGGCGAATGTCATTCACCCCGCGTGCGCATCGTAAGAAGAAGAGAAGGAAGAGGAAGAGAAGAGGAGACGAGAAAGAGGCACCGCGTGCCCGCGAAAGAGGACCGAGCGAAGTGAGTGAATTTACGCGCGCGCGCGCGCGCGCGCACGCACGCGCGCGCGTGTCCGGAGTCCTCGGTGTTCTCACTACGATCGGAGATCGGCCCTCGGTTTTAATGCGCGTGTTTCGCTCGTCTCCGGCTGACCCGCCGGCGTCGTAAGAGTGAAAGGCAGTACTTTGCAACACGCGGCGCCTCTTCCGAGGCTCATCCCGGCGTGTTATTTTCGCGAGGTCACGCGCCGATGCGCGAGGTCTCCGCGCTCTCGGAGTCTCTCTCTTCGTTCATTAACGCCTCGATATAGTACCGCTACTTTGTATACGTGTATTCCATAAAGGATAGCCTTGTCGCGTGTGTGATGTCGCGCTAATGCACGCGGATTTAAGTGCAAGTTGAAGTCACCGCGCCGGTATGCTCGCCCTCTTGCCCGAGTGCTCGCCCGATCGGCCGTTCCTTCTTACTCATCGTGATACGATTCCGATTACGCTGTAGATGGAAACGATAAATTCTATTTGAATGACCGTAGTGAAAGAGCACGTTTGTCGATGCTCGCGAGACGTCCTCGTTCTCTTCGCTGGGAGAAGAATTAATGGAATGTTTGATTGAGGAAGAGTCGACGTATGTCGGCCGTGAGGATCGACGCTCGTCGGCCAACGATCGTTAATCGACGACGAGGATGATCGCGGAGAATCCACTAACGATTGATGTCGATTATGCGATGCGACATGCACGGACATTGAACGTCGAACGATCTAATTCGGTGAATCCGTCAAACGGTCCATGAACGGCGATAAAACTTGATTCATAATGTACGCACATTACCGGACCGTTGACTCCGCCTATTAAGATAAAAGAGGTTCTAGAGTTCTGGAATTATCCACCGGCTGATAAAACCGGAGATCCTCGTCATCGGTTCTACCGCCGTTCGCTTCGACATCGGCGCGATGCGATCCGGTTTTTCTCGAGCGGAGCTGAGCAAAGTCGCCTTGCACCGGGACTACTTAGTCTAATTAGTCTAATTGCGAGCGAGAACGATTTTTCATAATTACTCGCCAGCTTCCACGCTCATGCGGATTCGTCTAAGCGCTGGCGCTATTTTCCTTCAAGGAACCACCGGAGGCAGGGCAAAGGAGCTCCCCGCAAGGACGCGCAACATTTGCTCCCCATTCGAGGCGGTCTCTTCTGGAAATCGAATTCGCGATTCCAAATGAATCCAACCCGACGATCGATTGGGAAACCATCTGACGCAGCATTGGGGCTCGTTTCGTGGCTCGCGGTGGTTCTGTGCCGAGATACATCGCGAGATACGCGGGTCCCTCGTTGATCCTCAGTGAAAGGAGACCGATTGTGAATGCCGATGGTGTCCGCGGGGACGCAGATGGGAGCTTGATGGGACCCCCGTCAACCCCGTATAACAATCGCACGTGCCCCCCGCAATCGACTTCACGGCCACCGCCGCCGCCGTCGCCGCCGTCGCCGCTCCCGCTGTCGTCTACCGACGTCGTCGTCGTCACCACGAGGCTTCTTCTTCACCCACTCGATTCGGCCGCACAAATCCGATCAAGCTGGAATTGATGGAGTTGGAGAATATTGTGGCGAACACCATATACCTGAAAGCGAGAGAAGGTGAGTCTCGCTTTATTTGTGTCGCTATTTATTTCTACTGTTGTTTTTATTTTCCAGCTCTTATATTTATATAAATATCAGGGATCATTAATTGCCTTGGTATATCGTAAACTGGTTCGAGGAAAAGCGCGGAATAATTAAATGAGTGGCATAACTATTGGGGAAATAAGGAAACTCGCGTGCGATTTTTTACAGATATAAAATAAATGATCTTTTACGGCGATCTAAAATCGATGAATATTGTAAATTTCTGTGTTTCCATTTTTTTAGCAAGCGGCAAGGGTGATTGCAGGAAATTGAGAAAATTCAAGCGGTAGCGACATAGTTACGAGAATTGTTTCATGACGCGTAATAATCGCGCGCCGATTATAACACGTGTCGAGAACGCGCTATTGACTTCGGTCGATTAGCGCGCGCTGAATGTACAATTCCGTCCATTGTGTATCTGTGTGTATATAGCCTTTCCCGGGAAAGATACAGTCCTGTACAGTCGCTCTCATTACCGAGAGTTCGGCCAGGCGACATTTATTACGCGCGCGTAAAATCGCATTTTAGCCGCGAGATTGAACGGTCGGGGCTTAACGCGCAATATGCATTCGCAGTCGTTACTTTCGCGTTTAACGGATTTCGAATTGCCGTCATCGAGAAAATTAAGGCCATTAAGCGCGTATTTTTGCGACGCGCGCAAACATTTCAGGATAAACGTGATATTTCCGCAAACGCGTGATTACGTTCTCGAGAAGAATTTAGATGTCGTTTACGATTGAGAAATAAAAAAATTCTTCTCTTTGAAATTTTGCTCGTGTCACGAGTCAATTTTAAAAAAACTCTAGACATCGTGGCAGGTAATAAAGCAGCGTGAGAGATTTACGCGTTTGACATTTTTCATCTGTTAAACATAATTTAGAAGATCATTTTTATTGATGAGAAAGATTTATCGGCGACCTTTGTAATGCTTGATTGAAAAACGATGATTTTACAGTTGTCATTACGTATGTATCTAGAGTTGAGTTGGATCGAGAATTGCCTATCCAATGAACGTTAAAGCATTTATGACGGCTTGTTGTAGGTGTCTGTGTTTTAACGCTGTGCGCGCGCAAAACGATCGTGATGTTCGCGCGGACAGCTTAAGCGTCGTAATGCGAACGATAGATCGAAGCAAAAAATCTTTATGGAGGAAAGATCGTCTTTTTCTCTTCACTCGCCTCCTAACGCGTGTTTTAGCACACCTATCGTCATAGGCGCCGGTAGAATGCGAAATAAAATAAACAGCCGTTCTTTATCTTCGGGACTGATTTGTAGACTTACCGGACTTACCTTAAGTTTATTTTCGCGAGTGATATAGGCGACTCTAAATTCTTCCATCTTTCTCTTCGATTTATAGTAGTAAATCTAAAATTGTGATACGTGAGAAATACGAAAAAATACGACGGATCTTACAAATGCGACGAGAGATTGAAAAATAATGTAGAAAGAAACGAAATTTTGTTAAAGTGATTTTTTTCAGAATATAAATCTTGTAGAATACAAAATCCCATAATTATTAATTATATTAATTTGATGTGTAAAGAGACGCGCCATCGTATTTAGACTCGAGTATTTGTAGCGTCGACGTTCATGTCTGCGCGAGCAATCGAACGTTGGTAAACTGAACGAAATTACAGTGTATATTAAGCATGCACAGGCTTGGTATCATCGTCGTATACTTGTTACTTAATTGATGTACAGAACTGAAGAGAGAGAGGGGAGGAAAAGGGAGACCAGAGAGAGAGAGAGAGAGAGAGAGAGAGAGAGAGAGAGAGAGAGAGAGAGAGAGAGAGTGTGTGTGTGTGTGTGTTAAAATATTGTTAGTGCGATGTATCAGTCTCTTCGAAACCTTTTACGATAGCAAGACCTTTTGCTCTTTTCTTTTTTCTTTTGTTACAAATGGATGTTAAAAAAATATTTATAATTGCACAAGTTATAACAATACGAATTGACCGGATCCCAGAAGCGTCTCGAATTAGCTTTTTGATTTCAACTCGACTATTATTTAATATATAAAGCAGCACCTATAATTTTTTTGTCTAAAACGCTTTTATAAAACTCTTTAATACGAGCGGTCAGTTCCCTTCGCAATTAACGGCGTTTCGCGAGAAACTCGAACCGATGAAAATAGCACCTCCCGCGCACCTCAGACGTGTGCACCAAAAAATAGACTCTCGAGAGATTTTTGCAGGGACAAACGCTCGATTCAATTCTGTTTTTCCGTCCTGCTTGCCGTTTATTTTTAGCCTCGTTACAGGGTACAGTGAACTTTGCTGCTGACAGGAAAACATGACGTTTTACTTTTCATTATGCTTTGTAACGCGTCCCCACGAGATATGTCATATAGGCTCAGGTATTTCAACATTTTTCGCCCTTTTTTCCCATGGGAATTCATAGCTAGCTTTCATTAGAGAAACATTTAGTAACGAAGGTCACAAAGTTTTATTTGTCATAGGAAAAGGAAATGTTTTAAAGATCCAATTTTAATATCGCTAATTTAATGCATAAATTTATTGCTAATATGATTAGTATCATATTTGTATGTGTGGTATGGTATGTGTGTGCGTGCGTGCGTGCGTGCGCGCGCGTGTGTGTGTGTGCGTGCGTACGTGTGTGTGCGCGCGCGCGCGTGTGAATATATTTTCCACAGAGTTCTCTTATTTTAAAAACAAGCTTTTAAAACAAAAAAATATATAAAATATTTTTGTTATCAAAATTAAAAATAAAACTTTTAGTTTAACAGATGTAAAATCTAAAAAGCTTTTCTTGTTTAAAATTTTATTTGATAGAAACAAATGGGATACAGTATTTTTCACTTCCCAGTGAACTTTAACAGAATTTAATTCGAGAGGTTGAAAAAATCCGGAAACTTCTTCGGAAATAAAATTTGCATAGAAATCACGTGGTTACGTTCCTCTGAGCTCCGAGTTTTGTCGATCACCGCAAATTACGAATCGGGCGCGAGCAGTGGATCCAACGGGGGGAGGGGCAGCTCACCCTCCACCGGCCGGCATTCAATTAGCACATTACGAACGTCCTGTCGAAGAGTGCAGGCGTGTTGATGGTCGGAAAGTAGGTAAATGGGTTCGCGTGATAGCCAGCCACGTCAATGGCCTTGTAATCGCATCGCCTTGATAAACTTTATAAATGAAAGCTTCGCGCGGGAGACTCGGTCGCCACGAATTACGTAAGTATACGGCACGGTCGACGGTTACACGGGGGAGGGGGGTAACGGATTAATTAGCGGTCTCTTGTGCTCGCCGTAACGCGGCGACGTAATTAGCGGCCGTTCAATCGGGAAATGACTGTAATCAATTTGTTGCGCCGATGAAAAACTTTCCCACTTACGAAATTCTAATTTATCATGACCAGTTATTTCTCGGTCGCTCGGTGGCGTTTGCGCGCCAAGAGGGCGAGAAGTGCATGTCGTGCATTAATGTCTCCGGATTAATTCTGTAATTACCTCTAGATGCGATTAGTACATAATTCTCGTTATTTCGCATATATAATTCTCATCGTCAGAATTCAGTAATTTTCGATCGATTAGAATTGTATTTTTCCTTTAAAAAATTCCGAAACTCGGCATTTTCGAAATTGCATTTGAAAGGTGTTAGCACATCTGAATATTGAAATTATTAAATTATATTTGAAGAATTTATACCTCTTTCTTTATGAATGTATTAGAATTTTTAATAATTAAAAGGTACCTTACCCCATCTCGTGGAAAAAAGAGACGTTTTCATTTTGTTAAAATTTCCTTTGCCATTGATTAGGAATATATTCTTAGAGATTCCTGAGATAACTTCTGAAGAAATTCTTTCAACCAGAATCTTTCGAATACTGAACATACATTAGAAAAAACTTCCAAGAGTTCACACGAAATCCGCCGTTTACGGTACGATAGATGTGCTTTATAATGTTCATAAAAATGCACTTATGCAATGACGTCAAATGAAACAGGTATGCAACAACATCGCGATGATGTATTATGCACGCGACTGTCATCGCAAGCCAAATATGCGTTTTGCGAGGATGGATACACACGAGCCTGTACAACTTCATATAATCGAAAGTCACGTTTCGTCGTGCCGCGGGAACTTGAATTATCATAATGATAGCAATGAGGATTTGCGCGATGCAATTATCGTGAACGAAGCTACGGAGTTATGCTCGTCGCGCACGCTGATATAATTACGTGATGACGATGAGGCGTGAGAAAATTCCACGACCGCGGGAACACACTCGCCGGGACGCGAATTGTCGCGAATAAATTTCCGCGCCCGGGATAACAATAATTATTTTAAATGGTACACTTAGCGATACAGATCGTACATACATTTAGCCGCGGAAACTGATACAATTTAACAGCGAGTGAGTGTATCTCACAACGTCATTTGTCGGATGAAATATGCATGAGCAATGCGTTACGCAGTGCGTTTCGCGCTGCTCGTTTATCAGTTGGCGTAAAAAATTGCGCGAGAAAATTATTTTGAATTTAATCGAAAACTGTGGAATAGAGTAAGCTTATTATTCGCGAACTTTGATTTATAAATAGTTTTGAATTTTTACTTTCGATAAAATAACAAAGAACTCTCGAAAATGTCAAGACAAAAAATTTATAAGCGACTAGTCCAAACGCTGTTAACGATGCGCAAATATAAACATCTTTTACGTTAATACACTAATAAATTTTAAACGTAATAACATATATCCGAATGTTTCGACTCATTTTTGACCTATTGTCAACGGAATAAAAATATATTTTATATTTTCGATCGTATAATTTTTCGTCGGATATTTTTTTCCTATTTTTTTTTTGTTTTTCTTCTCTCGTCACTTTTCGGAATTGGATGAGATGCACGTGAGTAGTCGGTCGGTCGTGTAGCTCGTTTTATGTCTCTCCCTTTCTCGCGATTCACTGAGCCGAATGCGGTTTTTCATTTCGCGGCATCCCCGACGCGACTGCACACCGATTGAACGGGATCGGCAACAGCTGTGCGGTCCACTACGAGTAGAACAGTCGAGGCTTGCTCGCGAGAGATACGTAAAAGAAATTTAGATGGCTCACGTCAGATCTCTTTTAATCCTCTCTATTGCCTCCTATTGCCTGGTAAATAATATTTCCATTAATTTTTTAATAGCTGACGCCCGGTCGCGCCAACGTTATTTTAGCTTTAAGCGAGATTTAACAAAACGTGTATCTGTATTTATCTTTCTTTCTAAATAAATACAGACAGACACACATTTAAATTTCGCTTGGTGCAATCGGGCCTAAATGATGGAAATTATATTTCTATCTTCCCTTTGAAACTCCTCGTCGCTACTATGCGACCACCCAAAATTAATTTAACCGTGGTGTGCGATTCTTCTCAATACCGATATATAAAATTGAAGGTAAAAAATAAAAAATTGCTTCTCTTCCAAGCGAGGCATTTAATTATAATCATTGTACACTTTTCATGTTTAACGGACTGGTCGCGAGATAGATTTTTTTTTTTTTTCCTACAAATGGGATGCAGCGTGCATTAGACAGGTCCTCGTCCCGCGCGCGATGCAATTCGCACGCATTGGAGCACTCGCTTCCTCCCCCGTTTTTCTCCTTTTTCCTCCGCCGATGTGGAAGAGAAGGTGGAGCTTACGCGACCCTCGACTTCCGCTCGTTGGGGATCGAACGAGCGGGCCCGTGCATACGTCGACGAGGTACAGGGTGTCCCGAAGTGGCCGTAAACGTCGAGAAACTGCATTTAGCTCTCTCGAGTCTGACCCGAATTACCTCGGTCTTAATGAAAGTTTTATCCTTGATGCTTTTGGATAATTCCTTCTTTCTGAAATATCGAATAATGTGCTTGAAATTTCCATCGATATAAATCCGCTTGATGGAAAAAGAGTGCAATCTTGTTCTGGATTTTATTTCACACCGTTGACCTCCCTCGCGGATTATTCGCCGGACAATGAAAGAGCAAAAGCTGCGCAGATCGCACGGAATTTCTTTGCTCGATCTATCCTCATTGTTCGAATTTGCCGGATCTGTTTGACATTTCCATTCATTATTTGTCAAAGTTCCTGACGCGTCGGACTCTAAGCGCGCGGACAAATATAGAAAGTTCTTGCTCTGATATATGGTTCTCTATCTCTAAATCGACTTCCTGTCAGATAATCTATTATCTCCCGTTACAGCGGAGGATATGGCCTTCTTGGAATGACCTGTATGATGAGCTTGTTCACGGAAGCGAAAAACTGGGACCGAGGACCGTCCGCGTCTCCCACCGCTTTTCCGTGTCTCTTGCGTTTTTCCGCACGATCGATACCGCCGCCATCGCGATGGGATCATTTCCGACGGGAGCTAAGGCGTCTTTTTTGCCATAACCGGAATTCGCTTAACGTAAATGAATATACAGAGTGTTCAGGAATTCCCGCCTTTCATCCATCACTTTGCCCGCGAATTGTTCGATTTAACCTGGGATCGGCCATTGAATTTTAAATATTCTTTCAATTAACGTTCGAATTTTGCAACTAATCAAGATTCACACTTGGATACTCGAATAAACGTTCGCATTGCTTATTATTTCCTATTTAATTCATGAGATCGTAGTTGTTTGTAAACTTCCATTATTTATGCGGTGAATTATTAATTAATCTATTAGTCTATTTGAATACTTGTCTATTAAGAATAAATTAACTTTATATTGATTAAGAAATTCGTGGACGAGAGAAAGCGAATGAGGAATCTTGAATATTCGTGCTGCAAAACTAGACATATTATTATTCTCGGAATTTAGTTATCAGCAATAAATTCTTCGTGCTCTTTTTTCCTGCCTTTACATTATTGAATAGCAGAATTATTCGATAGAAAGTCTCATAATAACGACAAATACGCTATAAATCATTATTGCCGCATATCAGCGCTCGTCATCGCATAGAATGTGCATTGTAACGCGCAACACGCGTTGTTACAACGCGTTATCTAATGTTATGACGGTCGCTTCGAAGATATTAATAAATTTCTGCCGGTATACACCGATAGCTTCTGTTAGTACTTATTTGTCGTCGTAAACGATGGAATAATTTACGAGCCTTTAAGTTTCGCGATCGAATGAGGATAATGCTTGTCAGAGGTTTAATTTAATTTGCCAAAAGCCCATTGTTCCCAATTTGCTCGTAATTTGAAAAATATCAATTTTGACATTACGGTAACATTACAGCATAAAAGATTGACAAAAAAAATTATTGTCTCTTATTACCGAAATTCTTCCGATATTTATTGAATATTTACTCGGAGAAAAAAGTCGTACTCAGTAGAAAAAAGTTCTAGTAACTAGAAATCTATTCACAAATGGCGTCTCAATTATGTATAATAAAGTTGTAATAAGAATAGTTGACAAATTATATGAATCAAGAAAGTATAATAATATTAATCATTTGTAATAAATCGTTAGATAAACTAATATATCGTGTACCATTGTTGTCAGTATGTATTTTTGAAACTTATCTTATTGTGACATTATATTTACTTCACAAAAATATTTGTCTAAATTAGAAATTAGAAAAATCTAATGTCATATTCTATTTGTATGAAGTCTATATAACTACGTAATTATTACGTAGTTGAGTCGCTATCAATTAATAATGTACATCTATCGTACTGTTGTTATCGTGACTATATTTTTGTTGTATTTAATACTATATTTTATATCTGTATTTTATACTTATTACTTTGAAAAACTAGTTGCAGGTACTTAAATTTCATAATTGTCATAAATATAATTGCCAGAACTATTTTGTTTTCTCTCAGTGTAATAGTTTAGTTTAACTCTTCTTTGTATAAAGAAGAGTTAAACTAACTTTGTACAAAGTTATGAATTACAGTAATTTATAAACAACTGAAAGAAACAACTGAAATCATAGCCAAGTTATTTAGATAAATAATGAGAAGAAACGTCTTTTTCATAAGCTGACATAAGAATAAACAATACATTGATATAAGTCGAATATGTTGTTAGTAAACAACTATGATTTAGCTTTAAGATTTTCTGTTTGGAAATTCATGTGTATTTTATATTATATTATTTAACTTTATAGTTATAGTCAGCTTTTATATTATTCACACATAAATACTTTCATATTATATTATTCAGACATAAGAATATAAAATAGGAAAATTATCGTCATATTAGTTTGAATTGCGCATTTTTACATGAGCGAAATTGTCCTCCAAACGGCGGAAAGAGCCTTGTAGGAATTGAACGTGGGAATATTGTATATTTCCGGCGGTGAACAGAAGGAATAACTTTCTTGTCGTTTAGTTTCTATCGCGGCTGACTTTTCGACGTCGTTTTCGTGTTCTGCAAAGTGCCAAGATAAATCTCGTAACGCTATCCAATATCTGTCTTATCCTTGTTAGACTGAATTCCGCAACTTCCGGCACTTTTCAATCGAATATCTCTGTCCATCTGCCTTCGTGATCGAAGACATTTGCGAAGTATTGAATAGACGAATCCAATAGACGCGCAATATTCTTGCATAAAATTCTTTATGAATGATATTTTACATCTTTTTTACATCTCTTTAGTCTTAATATATAAATTAATTTTACGATAAAAAAATGTAAGGATCAAATGTAAAAATCAAGCGCTGTTATCGGCAACGCAAAAATTTAATATTTATTAAAAAAATCATTTTACAAAGTTTCAATACATAGTTGTAATAAAACGATGAATTTTTGCTCATCGATAACAGCGCTTGATTTTTATTTATTGTGATATTTTCGAGAGACTTGTGATATAAAATGTCACTGGACTCTCGAAAATATCATACTAAATTAATTTGTTTGTTTTTTTAAGATTAAAAAAAAATTTTTAATTAAGAATTCTTAAATTAACAAAAGGTAATTAATAAAAGACATTACCTACATTGTATATCAAGAATATTTGACCAAATAATTATATCCTACAAAATTTATGGTTTATTTTTTTAAATACGTAACTTCAATACATCGTTTTATTATCAGATGGAAATTACATCGATATCGAAGAAAATGAAATTTTATCGTATTTTTAATTTACTTTTAATACACGCGTAGAAGTTCTGGATTACTATACAAATTTCACTCGAGCTCTAATTAATGGTCATCAAACAGGAAAACCATGCGCGTATTTGTTTTTAATTAACGTATAACATCGGATGGAAATTGGAAAATTCTACCGTTCATTTGCGTGACGATAAAATTTCCAACGATGAAAATTTTTAGATAACTCTCAGCAATATAAAAATTTAGCAGCATGAAAATACAATAAATGAAATAAATAGTGAATAAAGCGAATTGTTAAATATTTTTAAGTTACATAAATTTATATATAAATTTTTTCTCTTATTACTATTTTAATTTAATATTAATATTAATATTTGTGAAAATTATCATTTTTTTATAGGTGGTGGTGACAGCAACAAAGGAAGGAGTAAGAAATGGCGGAAGATGCTTCAGTTCCCACACATTTCCCAGTGCATCGGCCTAAAAGATAAACTGGGTGAGTCATAAATCATTGTAGAGGTTTTAAAAGTACCGAAAAAAATAGTGATCTTAATCGAAAGTTATTTTTATAAATTTTAAATAATATTTTGTAATTTTTCCGATAATGAGCGTTCCTACACACAAAATAATCGTAATGAAAAGTTACTCAATAGACTCATACGATTATTAAATCTTAGTCTGCAACATGCAGTACGCAGTTGAAAGAAATCGAATGGGCGGAGGAATGGAGACAACGCTCGTTGCATGTCCCATTAACCTACTCTGATAACGCTCTTCCGATTTGAAGTAATCAAATCTTGCGAATAAATGCGTCTGTTTTGTGTCCGCAAGTGTGCTAGCCCTATAAAACAAGAAAATAATTTTTTAATATCACTTAAAATTATTATTTATCTAAATCGCAGTGGTATTTTAAGATTCTTAGCGAATTAGTTTAATTTATTATTGAATATTTTATATAATTACGTATTGTAAGAAAAATAATAATATTATAAAGAAATAATAATATTATAAAGAAATAATAATAATAATAATAATATTAATCTAAAGTTATTAATTTTTAAAAAGACATTTCTAATTTGATTTAAAGAATAATTTAATCGGAAAAATAATTTTCAAAAGTACATAAATTAATTTAGAATTATTTATAGTCACACGCAAATAAATGACGTAACCATCTATCCAAGAATATTTTTGTCTATTTCCGCGAAAAGGACAAAACAGACCGAAGTAATTTTAAATAAAAAGCTATGACAATCTGATTCGTTTTGGAGACGGGAGATCATATTAGATTTCGCGAATGTAAATTAAATTTATCCATATGTACGCTTTGGGCGGCGCGACGTGCAGTCCATCTCGGAAAAAAATTCGCGAAAAATCAACGTTTGAAATTAAGCTGCGGGAATGTAATCAACATCGTGATTCACGACGTCGGCACGGCAGACGTTAGGTACGGTTATGTGGTGGACCAGCAGCCGATCGGGCGGCTGCTTTTCCGACAATTCTGCCAGGATAAAAAGCCGGCCTACTACCGCTACAATCTCTTCCTGGATGCGATCGAGAAGTACGAGATCGAGCTGGACGAGAATCGCATCGACCTGGCGAAGGAGCTGTTCGAGCAGTATCTGAAGCGTGAGGGCTCGGAGGTAGTCGACATCCTGAACGATTCCCTGATCTCGCAGTGCGAGGAGCAACTCGGCACCGGTGGCAAGGAGCTCTTCACCGAGGTCGCGCAAACCGTGAAGAACTTCCTGGCCGGCGAGCCGTTCTCGGCTTTTCTCAGCAGTTTCTATTTCTACAGGTGAAATGCCAGATTGTGTGACAGATAAATAATATAAATTCGTGGAGAAGAATCTCCCTTGACGAGAATCTAATTCTGACGAGAGAAAATTAGAGAGTAGATAATCGAATGATGTTTCTCCTACGGACTCTTCAGGTACCTCCAGTGGAAATGGCTGGAGGCGCAACCGGTGACGTACAATACCTTCCGGATGTACCGGGTGCTGGGCAAAGGCGGCTTCGGCGAGGTCTGCGCCTGCCAGTCGCGCGCCACCGGTAAGATGTACGCGTGCAAGAAGCTGGAGAAGAAGCGCATCAAAAAGAGGAAGGGCGAGTCGATGGTGCAGCTTGAGAAGAACATGCTGCAGAAGATCAACTCCAAGTTTGTCGTCTCGCTCGCGTACGCGTACGCGACGAAGGACGCGCTCTGCCTCGTGCTGACGGTCATGAATGGCGGCGACCTCAAGTTTCACATTTACAACATGGGCGGTGAGCCGGGTTTCGACATAAATCGCGCCCGATTCTACGCGGCCGAGGTCGTGTGCGGTCTGGAGCATCTTCATGTTCAGGGTATCGTCTACAGGGACTGCAAGCCGGAGAACATATTGCTGGACGATCATGGTCACGTGAGGATATCTGATCTCGGTCTCGCGGTGGAGATCACGGAGGGTGACATGGTGCGCGGTAGGGTTGGCACGGTGGGTTACATGGCGCCTGAGGTGATCGACAACGAGAAGTACACCTTCTCGCCGGACTGGTTTAGCTTCGGCTGCCTGCTGTACGAGATGATCGAGGGCCAGGCGCCATTCCGCGCCCGTAAGGAGAAGGTCAAACGTGAGGAAGTCGACAGACGCGTCAAGGAGGATCAAGAGAGGTACTCGCCCAGGTTCACCGAGGACGCCAAGAGTCTGTGCCAGCAGCTGTTGAAGAAGAGCCCGAAGAACAGACTGGGCTGCAAGTGCGGACGGCATGGGGCGAAGGAGGTGAAGCTCCATAGCTTCTTCCAGTGCTTGAACTGGAAGAGGGTCGAGGCTGGTATGTGGGAACCGCCGTTTGTGCCGGATGTAAGTAGGTGTCGTTCGATGATCGATCGTCTTATCGAGACTTTATCCCTTTCTTACTTTGTTTCTCATTTCGCGCTTGTTACGCAAATTTTTTAGCGAGTTCATTTATTTGCATTTTTGAACGTAAATTGTGTATAGGAATTTAATTTAATAATTTCGATAACTTTAATAATTACTAAGTTAACACAACGTTTATGTAGGAAATTCAAAAGAATTAACGAAATCGGCTGGAATTCGAATTTGGAATATTTTGTTGACGAATCACGACGACTTTCCACAATAACTATTTTTGAATCCTATCGATTAATTAGCCTTGAGATTTTTATATTCCTATACTTATGAATTCTTAATTAATGTGTTTTGCCGCGGTTATATAATGAAATGATGTTCTAAGAAATATAAATTGTTAGAAATTTAATGTTCTATTATTTTCAGTTCTATTATTTTTAATACTATGATCTTTAGTTATATAGCTTAAAGATGCTATAAGGATACATTACTGTCATTTGCATGATTCATCGCATAGAACATCATCAACATCACATTAATCCAAGGTTATGAAAATTATTAATCATTGATTAACATGTTTATCGTTACAGCCTCGTGCAGTTTATGCTAAAGATGTTCTGGACATCGAACAATTCTCTACGGTGAAAGGTGTTAATTTAGACGCCACGGACAACACCTTTTACAGCAAGTTTAACACCGGTAGCGTGTCCATTCCATGGCAAAATGAGGTAAGACACCCGTATGTGTCACACATCCATATCGTAATCACCGATTGTGAGACATATTGCGTCTCTGAGAGGAGGCCTTTGACCTTTCCTATAAAAATAATATCATTCCTATGCGGCACGCGGCAGACGATTACAAGATCTCCATTATAACATATGAATAAATCGCATTCTTCATTCGCCCATACACTTAATCTTAAACGTTCATATTGATATCAACAATATTTGAATATTGTCAGAAGCTGTGCAGAGGAAATCCGAAACAATTTTGAGATTTAACAATATCTTTCTAACAAATTTCGATTTTTTTTCAAGAAAATTTTGAAAAAGGATAATTGTTGTTAAATAAGGACGCTGATTTAACGTGAGATTATCATTCAGTTATAAATATTTATTAAATGGCTCGTGCACTAAAATAAAATAAAACAGTAAATTAGCTTCTAAATAGCGCTTTTAGTTTAAGAGAGAATATCAATTTTAATGTATATTTTATTCCGATTTTTGTAACGCAGGTGTTATCTTAATAAAAACGAAGGGATGTCATTTATATAATATTCTTGTGAGTCTCGAATTAAGTATCTCGGCTAATTCTCGAGTTAAAATTCTGAAAATGTAAAATTTATTTGAATTTAAAATGTAACAAGGCAGCAATAAAGTCACGTTATTTGCGCTCTAGAGGTTTCTGCTTTGTTTTGCTTTCTGAAAATATTATATTACATGCATTCGGAACATCTGGAGAGCGATGCTGGCACTTAGATCAAAAAATATAGAGCTCGCGCAAAGTGTTTTCCTACGTCAGAGGCAGCGCGAGAAGCTCGTTATCACTGGCGTTATTCGGGTGGATGTATTTAAAGCCGCGATGTGTAAAACGCGTTACACACGAGCCATCTTCTGCCGACCTTAAATCATTTACTACGTACCTCGCAGAGATCGTCGAACCGTAATCTAACATGTTTGACTTCTTACAGATGATAGAGACTGGAACTTTTAAGGAATTGAATGTATTTGGTCCTAACAACACGCCCACTCCAGATTTATTAGTAAGCCAAACACCGCCCAATAACGAGAACAGAGGCTGCTTTCCCTTTCGGAGAAAGGTAACTTAATTTATGAAGTTTTTATTTTTACAAGATTAGTTAAATCTATTTTCGAAAACAGTCTGGATATTTAAAAAAATATCCGAAAGAGATTAAAGTATGTTTTAGACTTTTTAAGATATTTTTTAATGAATTTTTAAAAGTTATTTAAAAAATGCTTGAAAGAGAGATTTAAAAGATTTAAAAGATCAAAATATTCTTTAAAATTGTTTGTAAGATATTCTTTGCTATTAAATTACTTTTTAATTGTTATAGAAAAATATTCTAATATATACATATATATATATTATTATCGTAAGATTGCAATATTATATACACGCATTACAGAGGAATCAGAGCGCTCGTACGAAAGAGGTACCGCTGTCGGAGTGCCATTTGCTGGAGTTGTTACAGACACAGAACTCGGAGATGCCGGCCAGCTGATCCATGGTGAGCGCAAGTAACAGCCTGAATCGATCGACGTCATCGCCATTTCGACGTTGCCGCTACCCCGACGTTGCTGACGATGTCGCGCGTCCAGGTGCCGCCGGTTGCGGTTGCTGTGCTAAGAGCAAACCGATCTCATTCTCCCTCTCAGTGACACCCGAAGCCTCGGGAACAGTCTCCGAAAGTGACTGTACGGTTCGCTTGATAAAAAGCCGCAATGACTGCGGACCCGAAGCGTCCTCTTGGGTTCATCGGGGTCGGGTTCGAGATGCGCGCGATGAAAAAACGTGCGTCCGCGCGGTTCTACGAGCGCGCATACAGCTGCTCATATGCAACAAGCAAACGCAACACACGCAGCAAACCAAACACATTGTATGCGTCTGTCAAGTTCGAATGACACGTTCGTTACCAAATATATTTTCCTCGAGCTCGAACGCGGGAATGCTCGACGTGCACTTTTGCACGTCTATCAATGTGTATCGACGTGTTTTATCGAGCCTCGATGTGTCCCGAATCGCCAGTCGCGGACGAGAGAAAATTTAAGGCGATATGTAGATAGACGATTAGTGTCGCTCACGGCACGATTACGTAGCTCATGTAATATTCTGAATGCGACGGAAATTCGACTTTCATTTTATTTCTCATTAACTATGAAATGGCGCTTGAAATCTTCAATCTCAAGTTCGATATTTTGAGTTGAGACAAATGAATACATGTAAACGGATAAACAAATGTGCAATTATATACACGCGTGAACACTTCTAGACGTACTTATAAATTGTTTTGAATTATAGTAAATTTATAAAAATTTAATTTATATACTATATAGTAATTTTCAAAGAGTGTTTCTCGCGTTCTCTTAGGATAGATCTTTGTTTCATATCGCTTTATTCTTAATAACTGAGGAGCTCGTTACCTCATCTCGTCGAAGAGAGTCACATTGGTGCGCGACGTAGCCGGTGAGAAATCGTGAGTTGAAATTTAATTTTATTTACGCTCAAATCCGAGTGCTTTTAAGTACTTCCCGAGAATCTCGAGACGATTTACCATTTTGTTCAGTCCACTTTTCGACCGTCGACGATCTCAATGTATTGTTCGGTAAGGTCATATCCGTCGGAGGCTGCACGGCCAAGAACTTTGGTCGTAAGCGTGTAAGCGCGCGCGAATAGCTTCTATGATTTATGAACGCGCGCGATAGGGTTTAAGACTCGCGGGGGCCGAAATAGAGTAAGAAGAGCTGTTGTAGACGAGCGATAACGAGCGCGCACGTGGAATGGACGGGTCGTAAAAGAGCACGTGAAAGCCGGCGCTCGCCTGCCCGCTCGCTCGCTCGTTCTCGCGTATCGCGGCATTAAGCTACCGGCAAACGGACACCCGACACTACCGCGATGCAAATAAACACTCGCGTGTATTCGCGCGTTATAAACGTTAACCCGATACATATATCCGGAGATTGCAATTGCAGGCATATGGAGCATGTGCATACGATGCTGTAAGTTGAGCCGAGAAGACGCTACGACTGAAAATGCGACGAACGAAATTATTAATGATATTGATCTAGCATTGCCAAATGGAGACGTCGGATAAGTCTGACAAAGTGACAAATGAAGATAAACTTACGATAAAGTGTTTCGGAATATTTAATAATGCTGCCACTACATGACAACGCACAAATATCATTAATAATAAAATTATTTTCTTCTCGAATGCCTTTAACACACGGTATACTTTATCGTATGGTATCGTATGGTAAACATCTAGAAAACACAGAAGAAGGGATACTAAATGGAAATTGTATTTGTCGATAGTTTCGGGAGATCGTGTTCCAACCGAGCGACATCCATCATTCTTCATAGCAGTGTTTTATGAAAAGTTATAAATTCCTTGTTTCTTTCTGGGCATTTGTTTTATCATATTCTGACACGAGAAATCTCACGATAGATTAATCCAGTATTCGAGCCGATCTGATAATACGTAATAATTTGATTTTAATATATAATATGAAAATTATAGACTTATTAAGAAGAAAGAATCTATTAAAATTAAGATTCTCAAAATTTGTTCTATCAACCCAAAAAGTAGAATTTAAAATTTTATTTTTATTATTGAAGACATTTGAAATCTCAACCACATTTCATTCTCTTTATTGTGTGACGCATTAAATCTGCTGTACGCATGCACGCTTCAAAAGACACTGTTAGAAATGTGAGCGAAAAGCTCTTGCGAATCAGATTAACAGGCACACTCGGACAGTTTGTGAGCAATTTGGCCCATCTCCAATTGCGAAACGTGTGCCAACGATTCGGGTTCCCGTTGAAGATTTCGCTTCTCTTTGGCAAACAAATCGTCGCGGGTCATCATGTCGAAAACGTCCGACCGCTCTCCTCCCTATAAAACCCGAATGCGAACGTCGATACATTCGAAATTCTTAATCTCATTGAGAATCTCTCGCAGAATTTGACTCTTCCTCTACTAAAATAATATCGAAAAAATTAATCGATATTAGATAGATAAAAATATTGAATAAAAAAATTTTATTTTTACTTTAACGTTTTTCCGTGTTGTCTAATGCGATAACGAATTTCCGTCATTTACAAAGGGATTTATAGAGATTAACTCAATGACTGCTGTATCAAGTGAACACATTGTAATTGGACTTGGAAATTTGTTATCTGGCAGTATAGCTTCTTGTCAAGGAGATACAAAGATGAGTAGATGAAATAATTCACTTAAAATAAACGTTTGAGAAGAGCCTTGTAGATTTATAAGTGGCACTAGCAAATGTATAAACGATTTTGCGTCTTGGTACATCTTCTTGGTACATCTTCTTTTATTCGTGTAAAACCGATGCTGTTAGAAAGAGACACGCACAAACGATCGCAGAAACATGTTCACGTGCGCGCATACGCAGCTTCACGTGAATTGACGAGATTTCAAATTTTTAAAACTGAGTTCTTGGAATCGATAAACAAAAACTTAGATTAGATTTTGTGAATTGAGTGAAAAATTTTATATTTATTATTCTTAATTATTATGCCGAATTAATGAACATAAATTATGAATTTACTTGTTATTATTAATTATGCTTATTTTTTTGTGAGGCGCACAAATTATACTTAACGATTGTTATGTAAACAATACTCCGAACAAATTTTTCCTTGTGGCTCAGTATTGTAAAAGTAATTACTTTTTATGATGATTAAGATAAACAAGACTTAGTTTATGAGATCCGAGAATAGTTGAAGGGTGGACGTCGAATGTCTTTTAATTGTCAAGAGAGTTGTTCCATGCATTTTTTTGACATATTAAGTTTTTATAGTTTTAAATATTATAAGTAGTATTAAATATAAAAAAATATATTAAATACAAACATATCATATTATAAGAAAATATTAAAAAGAACGACGTTATTTTATTTTAGTCTTGTAAATACAGAAAACTTAATAAACAAATCTCTGTAAATGAGAGATTTATAATCTCGTTCTGTAACTCAGAATATTATTTCTGACACTTGACTGACATTTGACGTTTATTTTTTAATATCCGTGTAATATCAATATATTATCAATATATAATATGTATTATTTAAATGGAAAAGTACGCAGAACGATGATTGACTAGAACGATTTAAATTGGTGATAAACCAGTAATTAAACTTCCTTGATGTTGATACGTTATCGAATCATCGATATACATTATGTATCACATCTTGCAACTATATTTTACATATAATAATATTTATGTGAGAAACACTATTCTATTTATAACGGTTATGTCAACCGGTTCGAGATCAATGATAAAGTATGTAAAAAAGCACGGTTATGCGATAGTGTAAAAGATCACTTTTTGTCGGATAAACCGTCAGACAGACACACATTCATAATATATTACATCGCACAAATCGCAATTCTCCCAGTGCAAATGCTAAAATATTTTTATTTATTAAATAAAAAAAGCTCAAGAATCTCCAATCTTAATTAAAAAGAATTTTTAACTAATCTTGATCAATATTCAATAATTTATGCTTATTAATGTTACAAATCGCAAATTAATCAATTATTACTTAATTTGAAAATGGACTCCTGCCAATTTATTCTAATTTATTTTCGCGGGAAGATACTTTAATAAAGGGAGACACATTAGATTGCTAATGGCATTCATAAATTAGTATAGAACTAATTTATGATCTTTTTAACATATTATCGATTTGTGACTCATTTATTCTTTTTGTCGACAACACACGAGTTCACTCTTCAGTGGATGCTTTCCATTTAGACCCAAGTCGACACAAGTATCGTTCTATCTTTTTTTGGCTTTCAATGATTAACAAGGACAAAATGATATTTGTGTCGACTTGTGTCACTAAATGGAAAACACCCAGTATAGCGAAACATTATCTTTCAACTGTGATTTTTTAAAATGCCCTGTTTAATCTCGTTGTTAGTATACTGACCATTGCAGGAATATCTTTTAAGATGTTACTTCTTATCGTTTTAACATTATTTTCTTATTTTAACTTGTTACATCGTTTCACATTATTATGTAATAACGACGGGTAAGGGAGACATTTCGCTTTAATGAGATCCGTCGCGTGATCTACTTGTATAGATAACGATGTCCGATTATTATATATTTGCAAGAAGAATACCAAACTATTTAATAATTTTTCTAGCATACATAAGCCTAAATAAAGCGCGTAACACGCTCTTATCTACACAGAAATATACATATATTTTTTTGTCTCCGTGTATGTAGTTTAGATAGCTAGATAGATAGATAGATATATATATATATATATATATATATATATATATATATACATAAATATATACATATACGATAGACTGCTGAATATAGTTTTGCAAATAGCATTTGCTTCCTTTGTACAATTCGTATTTAAATTATTATGGATCTGTGTAAGCATGTAACATTTATGCGATTATATATATATATATATATATATATATATATATATATACATATATCTAATTCGTGCGTGCGTGTATGTGTGTGTGTGTGTGTGTGTGTGTGTGTGTGTGTGTGTGTGTGTGTGTGTATAAAATATAGTTATTTAATCTGATCCAAAAATTTGAAATAAATAAATCACAGAAAATGTCCAATTTATATATATATATATATATATATATATATATATATAATGTTCTCTGTAATCAAATTTCATCAAAACTATATTCTTGGGATCACATTAAATAACTCTCGTTTTCTGATTATTACATAATAATCACATACGGGCGCGAATTCTCTCGTCGATCCAATTTGAGGCCAGATTTAAACAAGTGACGACCATTAATGATAACACAATTAATGACTAATAATTATAATGTTAAAGTATTCATTAAGGTGATGGGTATGTCTCCCACGTTAATATTCTCCGTAACGCGCTACAGTCATTGTTCGATAATCATTCCATCCTATCATGCGTGTAAGGCATCTTTGTTTTATTTTTATGGAATAACAGCAGGATCCTAAAAAAATTATTAAGCGATAGCTAATTAGAATGTATAATGTCGCTTGTTCTTGTCTATCAGACAGGTCTGTACGAGAGAGACTTTTAACACAAGCTAAGTATAACTTGAGAGAATGCTTCCAGCATTATCGGATAGAACACAATTAATGTAGATATGCAGGAAGCGATTGCCGATCTCGCGGGACGCGTGCGAGATCATCGTGACGTAAATTTCAATTTAGGATCGTCTGATTGCGCGTCTGATTGTTATAATTTTGATAGCGTGACATAGTTCCGAGTACCGCGCCGGTCTCCAAATGTGCCAGTAATTTAGGACTGATCGACAGGTAGACAAAAAAGATAATATCACTTATTGTTTTATATTATATTTTGTATATCTTGTGCGCGGACATTTTTCTTCCTGTGCGACGTTTGTCCCGCGATTTCATGTAAAACCGTCGTAACACGGTCCGTTAAATGTAAAATCGAGACTTGTCGTTAGAAATGCGGACATGATAAATTACGACATTGCGAATCGATATCGCACACGACTCTTCCATATGCCGGACATGCGAAACGGAATAATTTCAGATATGTCGTTCATCACATCACTGGAAAACTTCCCCCGTGTGTCATTCGAGATGTGTGAGTAACATCGCTAGGAGGCAGACAATTCTGTGTAAATACGTCAGTGATGATGATAATAATAATAATAATAATAATAATAATAATATCGATTCGAATTAATTAAGCGCGGATGTAGATGCGAGTACTGTATTATATATTGTACAAGTGGTATGTGTAAAATTAACAGTACAAGCGTAAAATTTATATGATAGAAATGTATACATTTCTGTTGTAAACCGTATAAGTTTTACACTCGCCGTAAGCTTTGCACAATTTTACTTAAATTTTTTTACAGTTAAAGGCGAAAGTAAGAACTGCGAAACAAAGTGCTGTCGGAGCGATTATTATCTATACTCGTCTCTCCATTCATCTTTCCTCTCTCATCTTCAATGTCCGTTGCTGTCAGCACCTGTAATAACGTCACGATGCTTCGGTTGTATTTATTATCGGTTATATTTATCGTGCCAAGATAATGAAGATAATACATTGATTGACTTATCGTGATGGCGTTAATGTATATTAGCGGTGTTTATAAACAGTACAAATTATCGGAATAATTGTAATGCTACAACGTTTTTTCAGTAATGAATAATAATGAAATATAAGATTATTGAATGATAACGATTTCTTTAACTATTCAATCACTATAAAATTTTCCAAGAATTGAACTCTCGAATTTCATTAACGAAAAATTATTATCTTTGTACAATTTTAATTAATTTCACAGTTATTTCTGCATTACGTGATATCGTACCCGAAGCATCCAAGCGCCTTTATTAACGATGCCGTCGCGTCGTTTGCAACGGGAGACTGTCGCAAATCAGCTCGCTGCTAGAATTAGTATATAATTATCGTCGTCCTGTAGATTATAGCGCGCGATATTTTAACCAGCCGAGTTTCAATAAACTTCTGCGCGAAGAAAACGCATTTAGAGGCGTTTAGTTAACCGCAAGCCTCGCGGAAGCCTGATGACGGAAGGACAAATTGTAGCCAACCCAATTGAGCGTTTTAAATTATCAATTTAAAGCGCTTAATTAATTTAGCCGATTAACAATATTATGTGTGATTATTTATATATGTTTGAATTCTTTCGAACCGCTGATGAGACGAAAAAGAATACCGGAATGTTAGAATCGCCTGACGAACGATCGTCAGGCAGCGATTAATTAGTAATTTGACTCGCCCGTATCAATTTGTTTCTATAGATATAACAGACTTCGACATTTTTTTGCTATGCGACTTTAGCAACGTGCGCAGTTCTTCGAAACGCTTCTTAACACGAATCTTCAGTTAGTTCTAAGTAGACCGACGATATCTACATAGATTCATTTTACAAGTCGACAATCCTCGGAAAAGGAGCCGAGAACAAGGAAGACTGTAAAATACCATTCTGTTCCACGGAAAGCCAAATGAATATATTCCCGCGTTTCCTTCTCTTTTTTTTACAATTTTGATACGTTGTACGACTGCTGTGAGTAAAAAGCTATAAATATATATATAAATATACATATACATACACACACGCACACACACATATATATATATTTTATATATATATATTATCGTGTGTAAGTTATAAATACGCGGATATCTATTGTATTTATAACTTATATGTTTATACACATGCAAATATAGACACGTATATAATCAGACTCGTCGTAATCTCGTTAGTTATCTCTTTGTTATCGTTCTCTATTTTCCTTTCGCAGTTAAAAGATGGTGCGCAGGAAAATTACGACTGTATTTTTGCGACTTCGACAAGTCCATTAATTCGATCACAAGTGAGGGAATTATGTAATCAATACACAGGTATTTACACAATATAATATATTGTCACATTTCGCTCTTTATACATATATATATATATTTTTTTTTTCTTTTCCACTTTTCTTTTTACGTGCTCAGATCCTAAGCTACATTTCTTAACTCGCATGATTGTTAATCTGTAACGCGTCACATGAAAAGATGATGCATTACTTTACACAATTCATCGTTAATCGATTAATCTTTCAAAATCGTTCCAAAACGCATTCGTATTATGGATGGTATTTTAACAAAAAAATTAATATAAAAGATGCACTCATGTTAATAATATTCTTCCTTAACTTTGTCTCGCTTTTTTCTCATCTAATTTTATCATCGACCAATTCATTGATATTTTATTGTCACGAGTCAGAATGCCTGCTGGCACCTATTCGCTATAATATTAAATATTTATGTCAAAATCGATATTATAAATTCATAATAACTATTTAAACTTTTATTAACAGCTTATTTCTCACGAAATACTATTATCAATTAATAATATTTATATTAAATATTAATTTAAATATCTACAAATATATATGTAAAATTTAATAATGTTCAAAATAATGAAAATGGCACGGATTTTTAAATATTTGGCGCTTATCAAAAATTATTTGAACGCGTTTTACTAAAGTAATTACAAATGGTTCAATATTTTACTTATTAGTGTAATTTCGCACCAGCAGGCATCCTGAAGAGCGTTGATGAGTTTGTGATTTTTGAAGTCACATTCAAAAATCATAAATATATAGCTAAAATGACGAAGAAATATGCAATTATCATTCGCAACGAGAGAGCAGCATCAACGATACGCCTTTATGAAGACACGTTCATCCAAATTCGCGAAAGAAAGTTATTGTCTTACGTGCCTTAGAGTCACGACGATAATAACTCTATTTTAATGCTAAACTATTAAAACCTATTGTGATTAAATATGTAATAGCTATGCTTCTTAATTTAAATATTTAAATTTTTAGAAGGTGGACGAATCGCCGAGCTGCTTTTTAAATATGATACTGGAATAACTAAAACTAATACATGAGAAGTTAGGATGATCTTTTAATTAGGCAAGATCTTGTTTTACGAATATCTTGTAAAAAATACGTTTTTTTTGGTCCTAAAATAACTCTGCTACGGATATGTGCAACGATGCCATTTCCTAGACTGAGGACTATCTTCCGTTCTTAGAAATGAAATTCTAAAGATGCAAAGTGACACAATGATAATATCGCTGCTATTTGATATATTGAATCAAAAACATTTTTCATCTGGACAATTAAGAGTAAAGGGAATTCTAAAGTAAAATTAAAAATTTTATCCATTGATTAGTGCTCCGGGCATTTTAAGCGTTATTAGTCGTATACCAAAAAATCGAGACTCTACTTAAGTATAATCACATCTTGAGAGGCACAGACGCACCCAAAAATCTAACAACGTACAAATCATTTTATCCGGTCAATAGAAACGCATTTTTATGCAATCGAAGCGAAATTTCGTTTCTTCTCTCTTTTCTCTTTTTTTTAATTCCTTTGTTAATTAGAATAGATGAGAGTTTTAGAAATTCAACAATCATATTTTTTACTAATTATCGTACGTTTATAAGTTCATGCGATTTTCAAAACGAATGAAATAAGCGGATTGTCAAAAGAAAGAGAATAATAAAAAAAATTGTCAAAAATGATAAAAAATATATACATATATAAAAATAAATAATATATATTAAAAATATATTATAATAAATATTTTTAATTATTAAGAAAGTAACCTATTCTTTATGGTTATCCTGTTTTATTAATTAGACTTTTCTGAAAATGCGCATGAACTTACAAACTTCTTTAAAAATAATTATTTCTTCAATATTTCATTATAATTATCTTTTCATCCTCTGAATCGCCTATAGACATCATTATTTTATTTCTCTTTAAATGCAAATGAAACATCTCCATACATAAGAGCCATTATTTTTCGCATGCTTCCGTTTTGTTATCTCGCACAAACACGCACGCATACACGCATTTTATCACCAGTGGCAGTAAAATGTAAAAGTATTATGCGATATTGACAATTGAATGTCAGCGCTCAACAAATGCATTTGTAACCCCCCGTTTCCTCGTTCTGAACGCAATGAATCGTTAGTGATAACCAAAATTAAGAATTAACAATTTAACTTAAACGACAAAGGCGAAGGATAGTGCGTTAAAAATGCGTTTCGTTGGAACGGAGGGTTAATCTCCGCACGTATAGATCTCTATTAGGGATGCAAGATATATTAACGATACATGAAAATATTTTATGTCTCTTGCAATAAGAGGCGGAGGATCATGCAACGAGTGTTGCTTTAAACAGATTTTTTTGTAATATTTTTTTCATAAGGTATTTTATCAATCAACTTTTTCGTAAAATTCTTGTAAAATAGCACTACAAAAATCTCTACGGTTGTATTCTGCGGATATTCTTATTATGTTTTTAACAAAATCGTCAAAATATATGAGAGGTAAAATATATATTAATCTACATTCAATCACAGTTCTTTCATTATTTCTTTTTCAATAATTTTCTAAAATCTTCTTCTTTGAAGTGAGTTTGCGCCACGCTTCGACTTCATTCGATGATTGAAAACGTTAATATTACGCTGACATATCTACAAAGAATATAGATATAGATAGATATTAAAATATCTGAGCAGAAATATAGTATATATCACTATCGTTTCCGGATATTTGCATCCCTAGTTTTTAATCTAAAACAAAACGGATAGCGGATGTGTATGGAACGTAAAGAAGCGGTATCGTAAATTTATGGAATGTTCAGCATGTGAATAGAGTTCAATTACAAACACGTCCGAGTGCCAAAATCACAACAACGTTGAGATAATGAGGAACGGGCAACGAGGATACACATAGAGCAAACATCGCCTATCGAACGAACGCTACGGCTAAGACTAACAGGCTTTTGAACAGCGCTTAATTAATTACAGCTTTGATCGTTATCTCAACTTTCTGGCACGCCGGCCGAATTTTCTAATTCAACTCTTCTGTTAATTCTAGCGTAGTTCATCGCACGGAGAAATATATAATCGCAACGAGACCCGCGGTTCTAATCTGTTTTTCTCTTTCATCCCGATTATATGATACGTGTATTGCTTGTAGGCTGTTCAAAAGTATACACATATCTTAATCTACTTCGAGGAAGAAGACTCGCATTAATCAATATGATTCATACCAGTGCATGAATTTCTTGTTCAAAGCTCAATTTAAAACTAGCTCCTTAAATTAATTAAAAAAATTAAGATTTTCAGTTTGATAAAATTTTAACGCGCCTATTTATAAATCTTAATTGTGGGAGTAAATCAAAATTAATCGTGCAATCAAAATCACGTCACGATGGTGATAGCTCCTAAATAATATCTCGATATCCGGAATATGCCGGATTTGCAAGCGCGATTACGTAATTGGTATAAAAAAAGCTTCTTCTAACACTTCATGATGATAGCATTATCAGTATCCGATAAACTAATCATATCAAGATATTCAAACGATCAATTACTTTATCTAGATAATCCGGAGACATGCCGTTTATTTTGTAAACATTTTTATCGTAATCTCGAACGTGCGAATTGTTAAAGATTTAGAATTTTTTTTTATTTATTGCATACAGAAATAATGACGCTGAATACTGATAACACAAATTTGGCTAATGATATCGATTATGCTAAGTTTCGTGAAAGCGGCACTTCGACGCAAATTGTCGAGTAAAATTAATTAATTTAAAAGCGTGCAGTCGTGCGTCATCGCGTATATCCCTTCGCCGTCGAAAATCGAAGACGAGAGACAACAGCCTTGCTTCGAAATCTCGTAATTGGGCGGGCAGGTCCTGACGAGAGTTCACCAAGAGCGAGATCTGAATCTGAAAGACGAGTCATTTCATCTCAATTCTTTTTCTTTCGGCGTCCTGAAACGATATGGCTGTCTCTTGTTCTAGGACGCTCCTTCTCCGATTTCTTCGGAAATTTCTTCCATCTCCCAACCTCATTTGCTTCTCATCGTCTTCTTCCTCGATAAAAAGAAAAGGTTGATTATCAATCGATTTCAATTTGAAAATTGATGAGAATTCTTCACGACTTCCGATTCCGGAAAAGTCTCGCCTTCGTCGTCCCGATCTCGATCCGATTCATCTTGACTGTTTACACCTGAGCGGGTTTCGATTTGCCGACCACCAGCATTATCTTCTGTAGCCACCTCGTTGTGCTTACTGCAACAAGAACAAAGAACGTATTACAGCTACAGCTTACTCGAGGTCGTCGGATGCAAGTGCAGTTCGAGCAAAGGGTAAATTGGGAGCGCGATTAATCGCGTCTGTTAGTTGCTGATGTCTGAGAGTTATTAGGGCTCTCCGAGGGAGATTCAATTTGATATGTTCAAATGTGTCAGTGTGTCTGTGTGTCGGTATATGACGTGCGAAATTAAATCTTAACAATGCCTTGACAAACTCAGGTGAAAACGACGGCGAATTACTGAATTGACTAATCTACTCTACCGATAGATCGATATTAAATTCGAAATTTAAAAAAGAAATATAAAAAATTTTATTTCAAGATTATCTTTTACATGGAATAAAATCGAATGATGTCGCGACGCGCATTAAAGAAGTTGTGTACTGTTTTAAAATGAAGAAATGAGCAAGCGAGATGAGCAAGCGTCAAGCAGATGATTATTATTTTTAAAAGCTTATAAAATACAATAAAAATATAATTGATAGTTGAGGTAAACATTAGGTGATAAAATGTAAATGCGCAAATAGAGAGAAAACTGTAGTAAAACTTGAGGCATGGTGAATAGAGCGATCTTAAAAGATGAGAGAATCCTAGCAAATGTTCCAATCAGATAAGGCAGGAAACATGAAGCAAAGAAAACAGATGAGTGCTAAGCATGCGTGACATGACAAGAGTAAAATTATGTAACAGTGTGTTTTAAACCTTTGCCTTTTGTGGCCCCACGACTACCAACAGCTTCTGCAAAGTTTGGGTGACGGCGCCTGCGGGGAATGAATAAATCGAGTTAAACAGAAAAATGAAATGAGAAAAATTATTGCGCGTCCGCAAAAATAATTCCTTAAATTATTATAAATTAAATCCGGCACAATCTACGGTACACATCTTAATAAACCATTTAGCGGTTTTAATTAAAGAAAATTTAGATTGCTTGCAATATTCTTCTAATTTTCAGCTTTGTTCTCAATAACGGTAAATGTTTTGCACATTTTTATAAATCAAACCAAAGGAAGTTACTTAATGTTTATTTTCAATTTTCAATTTTCCGAAAATTTTTACAAGTATCGCGTTGGTTATACAGCGCTTGAGGTTATATTATTTTAATATTTTATTATTTTAATATTTTATTTGAATCAACGACATATTATATAACATATGTTACGTTTGTTGGACTTACCAACTCCTTCTTGAAAGAATTTTGGCTTGTTTTTCCACGCGATGAATACGAGATAGACAGGTATGGAGGAGAGTATCATCAGACAACCGTATCCTAAGACAGAATTATATTTGCAAATTTTTCCTCATCATCGTCGTGAATTATTATTAACGATGGATACCCACCAGTTTCTACGGGACTCGCGTACATCGGAACAATCGTGACGAAGAGAGTAGCCAGGATGTAAAAGATCGGGAAGATGAGATTCACCTTAATCGGTCTCGACAAGTCCGGCTGACTCCACCTGAGCCATGGAAGGCATAGCACGGAAACGCCTATGCTAAGCTGTAAATTGAATTCAATTTGTTATTGAAATTAAATCTTAAAAGTCAAAAGCATTTATAGATACTTAAAATAATTATTTAAAAATTAATATCGTTTTTATTAAAGCAGAATTATTTCAAATACTTGCTGAAAACAACATTGATGATGATGCATAACATTTTCAAGATATAAATAATTAAATAATTTTTCATCTAATTTTAATTATTAATTAGATAAAAATTAGATGAAAAGTTATTTAGTTATTAAAATATTAGAAATTATAATTTTAAAAGTAATTTAATCAATTCTGTAATATTTAAGGAGATTGAAGATAATGATACTTAGAATTAAAATATATATGTTAAAAAAGTTTAAAAGAATTAAGAAATCAATTTCAAATTTAGAAAAATCTCTCCCGAAATGCTTGTTGGTAGGCTCCATACGTCCGTATAACAACGTGACATTGTAACATATAATGTGCGGTATTACCGAGCGGCTATTTTTTAATAGAGAGGCTTTATATGAACGATAATACCGATTCCAACGGTGACTCAAAGCCAATTACGTCAAGTGGTATGGGCCAATTAGAAAATTATTATTCGTCTGGTCGGGCTAATTCGCCGCAGGCAGGTACATAACTTCTAAAAGATCGTGCAATCGTACGACAATGGCGTTGTATGATCTTTACGACGAACTATTATTCGTACAACAAACGGGAGGGGAAAGTCGGTCGGTTACTTTACATTAATTGCAAAAGAAAAAAGATCTGAAGTCATGGCCATGGTAACGGAACGGCTATCTCCTTGCACGCGAAATTATTACGCTTGTATCCGATATTGCGAGGAGAAAACAGGATGAAGGTGAATATCGTACGTACCCAGGTGGCGAAGCCGACGTAATTGATAAGACGGAAAATGTTGGAAGAGCACAGATACAGCATGGACAGCAAAGCCTGGAAAAGAGATGGTGTTTTCCAATTAATTTAGTTCGTGCTTGCTATGGACAGTAGCCTTTAATTCTGACGGAGTATATTTGACCACCGCAACAAGTTTGGCGGTGAAAACAATCTATCAGTTAGATTGTGAGCTTGTGTTTGCTGAGTCTAGCGGCAATCACGTTGGTCAACAAGCGGGAAGTGTCGACTTGAACATGAAAATTCACGCGTTGCTGTATTTACGCGACGTAACGATATAAAGAAAGATCGGTCCGGAAATCAATTTTCAAAAGAAAGTATCATATACATATATATTTATATAGTTATATAGTTACATATACATATATTTATCAGTTGCTTTATTAAAAATTAAAAATTAAAAAGACTTAATTTATTGAGAATTAATTTATTAATAATAAATTTAATTAAATTTAATTAAATGTTAAGATTAACATTTTTTAATTAACATTTTTTTCTCATTAAATTTTGTTGAATCGATTATCCTACTTGCCAATAAGATTCACGTTCTTATGAGTTTACAGTCTACATTGCTGGTAAATATTACGCTATTGATCGCTGATGTATTTTGCTAGGATATATTAATATATCGATCGATATTGTAATCTCTAGCCGATTTATTATTTATTTTTATCGAGGTAAAAATAAGCCTGAAAATTGGAGAGAAGTGCGGCTTACCATGCATATTACGGCGGGCGCAGGTGTCAACTTCGAAATTTGGATCATCGTCAATATCTCAGGCATCTGACCCTCGCAAGCACCCGCATAGAAAAGCCGCGAGGATGTGAGCAAAATGCCATTGACCGCACCGAATGTGGATAGAGCCACGAAAACCGGTATCGTCCACGCCATCACTCCAAACAATCTATTTGCGTATGTCTGTGAACAATAAAGGCAGTTGAAAAATTTTAGGCAATAAAAAAAAATCAATCTAGAAAATCACATCAGTCTATACATAAATAATAGTTAATACAAAGAAGCTGAATGACTAATAAAAATAATATATAAATATTATATAATATATAAATATATATATATATATTATATTATTATATTATTATATAAATATATATATATATTATATTATATATAAATATATATATATATTATTAAAATATAGAATAAAATAAATATGTAGACAAACAATATAATGTAATATATGCCAAACTAAGGTTTAAATAATAGAACAAAGAAGAATATAGAGAAGAATAGAATAGAGAAGGCGAACTCGATCTTGGGAATCTGATATAATTTTTTTTATTAAATGTTTATGTTTACACACACACACACACACACACACACACACACACACACACACACACACACACACACACACAAATTCGGAATTAATTGTTTATATTGCGAACTACATGCCGTTATTAAAATTAAATAAAATTGAAATAAAATAAAATGAAATAAAAAAATAGACATCCACAATATTTTGTGGATGTCTATTCATTTTATTCTATTTTATTTTAATTTTATATTTTTCTTTTATTTTATTCTTTTTCTCATTACATAACAAAAATAAATAAATGGAAGTTATTTTGTCACATCAAGATAAAATTTAATTTGATTACTTGTGTTTTTCAATTTACATTTCACTTGAGACATGAAAGACTACTTCAAGTCTCAAGTTATTTATTTGCAAAGATGTATCTGATATTTACCACTGCCACAGCTTCGCTACCGAGTACTTCGACCGGGCTGAGCGTCGTGTAAAAGGCCATGTTCGTGAAGACGTAGACGATAGTAACGAGAGTACAAGAGATGCCGATGGCTTTCGGTAGATTCCTAAATAAATGCATGATTTTACGCGTACAGGGCTAAATATGATTTATAGTGGTGGCTATTGTCGAATTACTGTGTAATTATAAACTTTCTTTGAATCGTATTTAATTTATTGCGCAGCGAAAGCACTCGATTCTCACCTAACGGGGTCCTTCAGTTCTTCAATTATAAAGTTCAAGTAGTTCCAACCATTGTAGGCGAACAGGCCTGAATAAAAACTGAGGGCTATAGACGTGACTTCCGTGTTGCTGTTCTCGAATGTGAAATACTGCGTGTGCCCTGAGAAAAACGAGACGTCGATATAAAATTGTTGTTTCACAGAGTGAGAGATACAATACTCATATTTAATATTATTAATGTGTATAATTCTAACAACAATCAATCATTAACATGTTTCCTATAATTTATTTAGCGTTGCGTAAAACGCAGGTGTAAAATTACAAAATCGTTGATTTTATTTACATATTGCTTAGTATCGAGTTTTGACATTTCGATCTTTTTTTATTTTAATTAGAGTTTCTTTCTCTTTTCTTAATTTAATTCTGGTTAATTAGAAAATTTTCTAATTAATTTCTCATATCGATATATTTCTCTCTTTCTCTTTAATAAAACCAATCGATATCATATCAAATTTATTTAACAAATAAAATCATTTATATGATTATCAATCTTTAAATAAAAGATTTACGCAATAATAATTATTTATCATATGTTATAATGTGCAAACTGGAGAGACAAGAGTTTCTTAAAAATAAATTTTAATTGGTAATTATTTTTGACGTTAAATTTGTTGCAAGCACATCTGTTTAAAATTAAATTATTTCTGCGAAATGGAGCTTTGAACGGGATCACTGAAAGATGAGCTGAGGCGTGAGAGATGAGATGAGGCGTAAGGTCGAAGAAAAGTTTCGTCAGAATCGAGATGATTGTCGCATACCGCGGTCAAGGAACCATTTGGTTCGCTGAATAGTCCAATTTAAGCGATTCCTTGCACGCACACCGACTACGTCGCATCGCCTGCGTATTTAACCCACCTTTTTGATTGGGTAAATTGTCTCGTCCGGCAAGTGTATCGTGCTGAAAAGACGTCCAATTTCCGTTGAACGTCGATTCCTCGTCCAAAATCTTTCATGCAAATGTATAAAAAGATTTTGTTTTCTAATTCAACCTGAGATTGATTCATTCTTGATTTAAATTAAAACAGATGTGCTTGCAACAAATTTAACGTCAAAAATTTCTGATCTATTTGATAAATACATATTTAATACTTTATTTTAATTTGTTTAACAGGCTTATCAGATATATACTTTTTTTATTAATTATCAATTAAAATTTATTTTTAAGAAACTCTTGTCTCTCCAGTTTGCACATTATAACATATGATAAATAATTATTATTGCGTAAATCTTTTATTTAAAGATTGATAATCATATAAATGATTTTATTTGTTAAATAAATTTGATATGATATCGATTGGTTTTGTTAAAGAGAAAGAGAGAAATATATCGATTGATACGATACGTATATTGTATATACTCCATTTTACTTATTCTCTTCATAAACATAAATAATCTGCTGTATATATCTAATTTCCTATGAATAGAATAATATCGTGGACAAATCAATTATCGAAGCCTTAAGTTATTTATAAATCGTAAGTAATAATTAAGATGTATGATTTAAAATTTAAATTTATTATAGCTTGTTTTTCAACTTGTTATACAGCAAATACTACACACATTGTATATTAATATAAATTATTGTATAAATATGTATATTATATGTATATTATATTAATTAAAATTAAATTGAAATAATTTATACAATGTGTGTAATATTTACTGTATAAATTGAAAAACAAGTTATAATAAATATTACCTAAAAAATAAAAAATGGACAAGTGACACGTATACAATATCTAATATAACTCTTGCGTAATCCAAATGAAAAATTTTGACTGATTAATATTACATCAGAAATATATCTTAGATCACAAATACAAATATATCGTAAGATGCTCACAATCAATAATATAATCTATTTTAATATTGTAGAATCTACTATAAACAAATAAAAATGCGGATAACCGTATTTCAGATGACTTAGAATTTTTTTTGTTTCATATTTTTATATAACGGAATCCCGTTTTCTCATCACAATAAAATAAGTCGTGCCTCTGAATTCAATTAATTTTTTTATACTCGTGATTTTTATTAACGTGATTTTATTCTCCAACACCGACAAGAACGAAAGGAATGATGAAAGATACAATCGGCATGTCGAAAAAACGTTCGAGTTATCGATCGGCCTACACAATTTATCCGCAAAGAGAAAGTCTGCCTGATGTAAGATCGATTCTTTCGACTTGATTGAAAGTACAAGAGAACTTCGGTGCTTCGTTCCGTGAAATCGTTCGTGTTGGGGAACAAGAAAAGTTCATGATGCACGAAAAACGGAGAGCGCGATCACGTGGTGACGATTAGCGTCGTTTTAAGATCGTTGCAAATCGCTGCGAATTGCACGCGATCGAGCTTCCTCATCGATGTCGTTGACCTTTCACCTCGTAATGCTCTGTAGCCTATCCGCTTTGTATAATTAACTTATCGCGCGTTCTACTTTAGTCATATTAAATAAAAAATATTGCTCGATTCCGTCTTCGTGAGAATATTTTGCGCTCACGCGATACGAAAATATCAGCACTTTAATTTGGGTTCTATTATCTATTCTTAATTGCAATTTTAATAATTGCAATTTTCTGAAGAGCACGGAACAATACTGTGGAGTAATTTATTTGGATTGGATAAATATTTGTTTCGTATGTCTATTTTAAATTTTGACATGTATTAACATTTCTGAATGTATAGTTTCGCCATATTTTTTATTTTTTTATCCTTGCTAAATTTTTTCCAAAATCTCACGTAATTCCTACGAATCTAGATGCGCGAAATTTTATCTTGCCAATATAACAATTAAGCATGATAATATGATAAACTTACCAGTGCAAAGCTGATATGCTCCGGTGAAGATTATTATGAAAAGGGCGAGTAGCTTCGCATACGTGAAGATATCCTGCACTCTCGTCGCCCATTTGACATCCCAGCAATTTATGAACGCGAGAATACCTGAAACAATCATCGCGAACAATCGAGGTAATTATCATACAATCAGGACGTATTCAATTGCGTGTGTACAATTTCTTTCATCAAGAATATTATTGAAAGGACATCTCTCAGACGATTGTCATCAATGTACAAATAATTGAGTAATTATTTTTCATCACCTACAACAAGTATGATATATGAATTCATATATACGACTCGTGTAAATGACATCAAGTCAATCTAATTAAGAAATCATGTGTGGTCACGCGTGCTGCCCGATTCCATGTGTCGCTCACTTGTTCGCCATAACTTTATAATAACGAGAGACCGTTACAAATCTCCCCTAAGTCGTGCCAGCTACAAACCGGTTGCATACGCGATTTCGCGATCGTTTTAAATGATTTATTTAAGAAATTAACAGAATAAAATGAGCTGATTACATTATTTAAGAAAAAATAATTTTTTCTCAATTGTCAGAATAAAACTAGTCATTTTTCGTAGTTTTTTTGGACGTTGAATACGAATTCAGTTTCCATTACGTCACAGTTTTGAGATATTTGCAAAAAAGACTATTTTTTCATATATTTTAGTTATATTTGTTACAATATGTGATGTGCTGGAGAAGTTTGATTACAATCAAAATTAATTCACAATTTTGGATTTGTCAATTTTAAGATTCGTATTCAGTGATTTAAAGAGACTTAAGTTTAAATAAATATAAGCGAAAATTGTTTGATGAATTGATGTATATAATAATCAATGATTTAATTCACAGTTTTTCCGCAATAAACTAAGTACTTAATGATCATATTAAAGATCATTTTATGATCTTATTAATCATAGCCGACATAAAAAATTCAGAGTTAAAAGCTCTTAATAATATATTTAATAGTGCAATAAAACTTTTCCAGCATATCACATATTGTAGTTATAATAAAATACGTGAGAATATAGTCCTCTTTTGCAACTTCAACTAAAACAAATTCAACAAATTTCTCACTGTGACGTGATGGAATAACTTGGAAATCGGGTTTATATCTAACGTCCAAAAAACTGAGAAATGACTAGTCTCATTCTGGAATTTTCTCTTTTTGTTGAACAGTGCTATAAATCTTTTTCGAAAAAAATAAAATGTATTTTAATTTACAAAGCTAAGAAAGAAAATTTATAGTTCTGTTCTTTTTTACAAAAATTTATAATTTTACTCAATCGAAAAAGATATGAATTTTCGCAATAATTTTTTTCTGTCGTAAATCTTTGATTTAATAATAATTCTAAATTATAACTTTGATTAAAATCTTTTCAGTTTTACATTAAGAATTTTGTATCTCTTCATCTTAAATCTCGATTAAAAATCCTTATATTTTAAAGACAAAAATGTATTGGTACATTCTTTCTTCTTTCAATCGGACACTTATTCTACTTGCTTCCGTATGCTTTAAATCTCTTCACTCTCTTTTCCCTAGTGAATAAAGAACGAATTACGACGAAAAAGACAATTTTGTCATCATTATCGCAAACGCTCGATTTGCAAGAGATAATACCAATTTGTCCGTTCGACAAACGATCGCGTCTTTGACGCAAAGTTTGGCGAGAAGATTTCTCTTTTGTTGCCACGACGTCGATTAGAACGGCGTCCTTGATGGATTCGCGTGGAACAAAAGGAAGAAGAAAAGTCGAGAGACTGATGCAACATCTCGCAGAAATATCGCGAGACTCCGTCTTTCCCCTTCGCCCTGTTCCCCTTCGCGCGCCTTCGACGGATTTCCTCCTCCTCTCCCCCTTCACCCCTCGCCCGCTCGACTTTTGTCTTTCCTTCCTTCGCTTTCCTTTTGGCTCCCGTTATCCCCCCACCGGCGAATTATGCTGTTGTGGTGGCCAGTTGTCACGTTATTAAATTACATTTGCTCACAATGAGGCGTGATTGCCATCAGGCTTTTGACTCGCGCGCGCGGTCTCGCATCGACGTTTCCATTCGGTCCGCGTCGATCGTTTTCTTTCCACTGGCCGGCCACGTGTCGCCGTAATCACGTGTCAGTTAACGCATCGTATATATATATATATATATATATATATATTTTTTTTTTTTAAATCCATCTGAGAAAATCAGCTGAAAGAGAACGATCTGTCTATTGCCAAATTAAATCCCTCTAAATCTGCCGATTAAAAATAGAAATTTGGCCACAAATGGTCACGACGACATTAGTTGCGGAATATTTCGCAATGCGGATTTTGCTTTGTTAATTTGCAATCCTGCAACGAGTGTCAGTCACACAATTAGACGGCTCGATCGCGAATCGTTGCACTTGACACAAATGAAGCAAGAAGATGTGGACATATGCTCGCTCTGGTCATTGATCTCTATCACTTGCCAGCGTGGAATGAAAACGGGTTATCATTCACTCGTACGAGAAAAACATAATTAAGCCAAATGTGTATATGTATATGTATATACAACGTTATACATATATAACATATGTACATAATGCATAGAAATGGTATGCATAGAAATGGTATTTGCATCCTCTCTTGCAAATGCTTTGTAAACGTGATTGACTTAACTAACGAACTGAAATTCGATTTGTTATCGATGCAAATTTGTAATCAATTATATATTCTCTTAGCTAATTAATCAAACCACGTTGATAAAATATTTTCCCTTTATTTAAAACATTGAATTTTAAATCCAATATTAGGAAATAAATCAATGGCAAAGACTTTTCTGTGAAAATAAAATAAATCTATAAAAATACGTAGGAAAGACTTTTCTGTAAACAGCTCGTTTGTATGTAAATTATTTCGAAAATGTCGTAAATATGATAAACGCGACGCGCGTTCATTTATTCACAAATGACATCGTCGTCGTTGCCAATCGAATGCGTTCGCACTTTATTTTCCTTCACAGGAAAATCTATTTCCCGGTTTATCGAGCGATTTATCGGAAGGAATAAATGGAGCGTTATATACAGCGAAATCTTATTTCCTTCAAACGAATGAGTTTTACGGACGGCGTCACCGACAAGCTCGTCGCATTTTTCCCGCGTTATTTTACATAAAACTCGGAATAAATGTAATTTATCGTTCGAGAAGCGAGAGAGAAGTATGTCGACTCGTGCAGTTAACGAACGACTAACTTCCAATTGCTCGGAGCTATTATTCGTGGATCATGCCAATCTCATGCGCAATAGATTTTTTGCGTCACAATCCGAAAAAAATATCGTTCTTACGCGTTCGATATCATAAAACGTTAATCAGGTTATCAGGTTTTCGATTTGAGGTGCGCAAATATATCGTAAGTTAATTAAATTAATTGTCTGAACAAATTCATTTCGTTGACGGACAGATTTCATTGCGTTTGAGTTCCGCGAGTTTGCGTCACGCCCACGTTACCGATAAAAGGTACCTGATTTAACTTGACTGAATTGTTTAAGAGAGTTTTTTGCATATTCGGCGAAAGATATTTTTATATCTTCTGTCAAGCTGTTTTTTTACGAGAAAGGAGTGACATTGCATCTCGTGCAAATATTTGCAGATTTACTTCATTCATAAATATTTGCGAGGTAGACGCTTCGTCAATTGTCTCCCGAAGAAAATGACTGAAATGCAATTATGTCTGCGTATTTGTAACGCGATCCGCAGGGGTGATATCAAAGCAAAAGAAGTGCGCAGTCAAATGACCGCAAGGAACACGATACGTTCGCTCGTGGTCGTATCCTTGTCCGCAGAATGAATTCGTCAAAAATAAATCTTCCCGTGTGACATGATCCTGTGTAAATTATACTCCGACATATCCCATAATTAGAACTACTTAAAGAAACGCACGTTGCTTAACCCGAACGATATCAAGTAACTTTAATAATATTAATTACAACAATATTAATGATTATTGAATCGATTATCATTAATGAATCTATCATTGGTAATTAAATATTAATAATCTTACATAAGTTTACGACAAATAATAAATGCAAATTTATGATTTAATTTTTTGTAATATACATCATTTTTTTCATTATTTTAAAATTTAACAATTGATGATTCTTAATTATAATTAAAATTAAAATGAAAAAGTTATTCGTGTTTGTTCGTGTCCAACTCGCTTATCTTAATCTGACCTGAAAAAATTCTATTTGTTATACAGGATGTTTCAAAAATAGAAGTCAACCCAAAAATAAGAAAAAAAATTAGCACAAACATAGACCCGGAAATGTATTGTTTTCGAATTATCGCCATTTTTATATTGAAATTTTAAATTACTTTGCTTTTGAATTTTTTTTGGCAAAATTAAAAGAAATAGTCTTTATAAATTTTATAACATAATTAAAATTAAATAATAGTTATAGGCTGCACTACACAGGATGTACCACGTGAAGATACAGCCCGCTTAACATCTCTTGGCAAAGATCAAAACTTCATATTTATGCATTCTGAATAATGTTAAAACAGCCTGCAACTTTTATTTGATTTTAATTATTGCTGTAAAACTCATGAAAAACCATCTCTTTATTCAATTTTAACAAAAAAAGTTCGAAAGCAAAGCAATTTCAAATTTCAACATAAAAATGGCGATAACTCTAAAACAATAAATTTTCGAGTCTATTCACTGTTCACTGTACTTTCTCTCTTGTTTTTGGGCTCTTTTTCATCTCTCAAGTAATTGACTTTCTATTTACGAAAGTCAATCTGTATTTCTCATATTCTCTTTCTTCTTGTTAATATTTCACTTAAATATTTTATGAGAGCGTTTTATGCTATTCGATTAGTACCCATCTTTTCGAACGCTCATTCGCAAAAAAGCAAAAACAGAATGTAACAAATATGAAGGAATATATACAAAATTGCATGTGTTCTCGAATTTCCATAAGAATACCTCGTATCGTAACGCGATTGACTGGTTGTTTATTCCTAATCGGCGACCGTGAACAAATTCTTTCTTATTATTAATCGGCATTCAATCGTAAAGAGATTCCTGATGTCCGGGCTTTTTCCGCGATTGCTCATGGAAATTAAAAGAAAATAAAAATTACTGCTGGCGTAGTCGCTCGTAATTTCTTTGAAAAAAAAGAGTATCTCCGTTCACATTCAAGAAAGTGTCATTACTGCGCGCATCAGTGCGAATAAAGGATAAGAATTATGATTTAACTTGCTGTACCATCTCTGTTAACTTAAAAAGAGGGAGACATTAATGTGAAGGCCGTTTTTCATTTTATGAAAACGGAGAACGTGCTATGACGTCCGCTTTTCGTATTCACGCCAACAAAAAGACTCACGCCAAGCAAACATATTAAACAGAATAATGCGATGCCATATAAAAACTCGTTGTAACGTCGCGTAAGAATCGAAAGAATCTTCCTTTTCTCTCTTTTTCTCATCTTAATTACTTTTTAGTGTAATTTTGTTCTTTTAATTTTTTTCCTTATCGACACCACATTATACTTTAGAGGATTGTTCGGAAAATTGTGACTTATTTTTCAAGTTGTGACTTAAATTATTAAACTCTTAGTAATTTACTGTGCGACAACTAAGAGTTAGCATATCGCTGCTCTATACCTTGTTTGCCACGTGAAAAGAATAGCTGAATTCTCTTTGGAAAATGAGCAGAGGAAATAAAACGTCAAGGGCGAAATACATGGCTCAAGGTTGTTACAGAATATTGTCGATCTCATTGCTCAGGAAATTCCGCGTATACGAGACTTCTTCGAGTAACGCGTAAGTGGTTTCATCTTGGAATTTCCAAGTACAGTTCGGCAAGTAGTAGTTGCTTACTAAACAAGAAAACTTTTCGGTAAACAATTTTTCTTTTCGTATAAAAATAGTTTTTCTCGCAATGAGACTTTTCGCAAGAGAATATGATATTTAACAATACTCTAAATGAGTTTAGCAAAATCAAGAAAAGATTACAAAAATCTATTACCTTTTTTATATTCCATTGATCAATAATAATTTGCTTTATTTTAAAATAATTTCGAAATCATTTTTATTTTAAAATAATACTTTAATATTCGCTAATTTATAAATCGAGCAATAATTTTGTTAATAATTTAATGAATAAATTTTTGCTCAACCAAATTGTCTTATTTTATTATAATTGTTAAATTTATTTATTGCATATTGTTATTGACATCCAAGTTTTATTTTTAATATTTGTTAACTATTCTAGACAAGACAATCTATGTGATTTTGTCTTTTAAAAACGACAAATTATAATCATTTATATTGTGTTTTACTTTGCATATTTTAACGAACCTTTTGAATAATATACAGCCATAAATATTATATCTTGTTTGTGCTATTATTTATTATTGTTAAAAAGGCTAAAAATAATAGTAAATAAATAAAACCTAAAAAAATGTTTTTTTAGGTTTTGTTAATAAGAAAAAAATTCAAACATTTTAACATTTTTCTAATATCTATTTTGTAACATTGAAGTTAATATGCATTTTATAATCACTTTGCAATTGAGCGACTCGCAAGAAGAAAGATAAAATATTTTTTTTATTCTAACAAGATTTGCTAAAACTTTGCTGTAAAAATTCGCGACTAAATTTTGCAATCAAGTTAAGATCACTAGAGAGAAGACAAATGAAAGGAAAAGAGGAAAAGATCTGTTTACGCAAAATTAAAATAAATAGATAAAGTGAATCGGAGAGATGGATTAGAAATAAATTAATTTAGTCGAGTATTAGATCTGATGCATAAGTCACGTCGCGGTGTCTCGAAGACTAACCGATCCGTGGAGGAGAGCGATAAAAAGAGAAATCTGAGAACAAGATGAGAATGAAAGATGAACGATAGGGGAGCGATCGAGAGGAAGAGCGTAGAATTATAGACAGGAATCGAAGTCCCGAGCATGACATTCAAGCATTTAAGGGCTGCGATTGCTGTGGGAAGGAACGAATTTTGGGTCACGTTGCGTCGGCCCATGTTTGAAATATTTATAATGGACGCGCGAGCCAATGAAATTCAATCCTCGGCCACGGTATTGTATCGCGATTATTCGTCACGAAGAAGCGGCATCGCTCCCATCATTCGGCTGCGATTGCATGCAACAAGTATCTCCGCGGATAAGTTTAATTGCCGCAACACTGCGTTTTTCCTCCGCACGCAGATCGTGCGAAACCCGCATGAAGTCTCGTGATCCTAATTGCAAAGCGCTATGCTGAATGAATTAATATAACGGAGAAAATTTCTACGAACGCAAAACTCGATTTACATGCTGACGAATAACGTTGCCAAATCTTTTCATTTCCGCCAGCTTCCGCAAGAAGGAAACTGAATTCATCGATTCTACATAATTAAAAACATGTTCGTGATTCATATACGTGATTCTCTTAATTGCAGCAAATATATATTAAATTTAATAATATATTAAATTAATATATTATATTAAATTTAATAATATATAATTTTTGCAGCGCGAAATAAATTTATATTTAAATTTTATTTTATCTTTATTTTTACTCGTTTGTTCCTCGTTTGTTCTAGAGTCTAGTAAAAAATTTGTCTTTCGCCTTATGTCGTTCTCGCCGCAAAGTTCCTCAGAAAATATAATTTTTGTCATCCACTTACATATGCAGCAGACGGCGAGCATTCTTACGGAGTCATCGGGCGGCGTACAGTCCGGGAAAAGCGGTTTGAGGACGTATACGCTGAAAGTCAAGGCCACGATGGCCTGGCTGCAAGGACGCACTATCATGCACTCGACCCACAATCTGACGAATGCCAAAAAGGGCCCGAAGGTCTCCATGATGTATGCGTAATCCGCCCCCGACTTTCGGATCATGCAGCCGAGCTCGGCGTAACAGTAGGCCCCTATCTGTCGAAAGACACGAAGGAAAAACACGAAGGATTAATTTAATCCTGCACACGTGTGTCGCCGCTTACATTGAAAGGTGTTTGCCAAGATCGATTTTGCATTTGCATTAATTTGGATTTTTATCCAGCCACTCGAGAGTAAATGGTATGTGTCGACGAGTGTCGCGAAATTACTTAAGATGTTTACGCTCGTGTGTGAACAAATTTTATTTATATAGATATTATCATTATGGGTCAGATAATTCATTTTTTTTTTATTTATTACAAATCTAATCTCTGTGTTTGTAGCTTAAAGTGATTTTATAAAAGTTAGATATAAAAGAAAGATGTATTAAGCGTACCATGGAGTAAATTCCGGACGCTGTCCAAACGAGAAGACTCGCGTTCACACTTCCGGTATACTTGAGGACACCCGTTGGGCTAACAAAAATGCCAGAACCGATGATGGAACCAACGATGACGGTGACTCCGTTAAGGAGTGACATTTTCGCCTCCAACTTGATCTCGTCGTTGCCCTTTTCGGCGGTAGGGACCGGGTCATAGGGTCCCTTCTCGCCATCTTTGATACTTCCTGATTTCGACATTCTTTCTGAAATACAAACAAATATTTCGAAATTTTGTATTAATCAAGTGATTTATATTATATTTTTCATTATTATATTATATAGTGATATATATTATATTTTTCATTATTTTAAACATAACTATTATTTCTATTATCTATGACATTGCTTTACTAACACAGAATTGACACTAATGTCTTATCATTAAATTTTATAATAAAGCATCATTAAAATCATTACTAAACATTTATGTGCTCTTACTATTTATTTATTTATTAGATACATTGAATTACAAATAACAAACTTTAGTACAAAGATCGTTTATTTTAAATCTTATTTACATGTCCGATTATCATAAGATATAATAGAATAAATTTACCACTATTATTTGTATTAAGAAACGTTTTATTCAATTTTATTGCCACATTCTCATCATTATCTACATTTGCTTATATTTATAAATCAACCTATTTTATGTAAGTCTGTCTACGAACAAATTTGTTGTGATATTTTATCTTAACTTGAACATGGATATATACAAAATGCGAGTAATTTTCGATACCGCATCAATGTCGTAGCAATTAGACATCAAACATTGTTTACAATTAGTGTACATTTTACACTTTAAAATTGTCTTCGAATTGTTAAATTCATACTGATATACACAAAAATATTTTTTATGTACATAGTAAAAAATTGCAGTGTATATATTTTCGTACATACATTTTATCTTGTATTGGATTTTTTCGAGTAATAATCCAGAAAATTGTTCGTGCACATTACACACAGTTTTGTAATCTTTATGATAATTTATGTTCTTTATGCGTACTTGTTTTTGCCGCTGTTACTTAGGAATGGTAGTGTCTTATTTTTCATTCGATAGCTTCAAAGAGATCATGCGGACAAAAGGAGTTTATTTAGACGGGCAACGCAGTGCGATGCCTTACGTAACAAGTTGACAACCCCTCTACTCTGATTATCCGCGTGCTTCTAGTAATAGTAAATCGATGATTGTACGAAGGCGATCATATCCTGTCACGCGAATCATGTAAACTTGTAGAATCGCTCCTTCCTATGTATTTTTTTTAACGTTACATCTTCCTTTCCTTACATCTTAAAGATTAATTTTTTTTACGTAGCTCAATTCGCGGCGAGAGAGGAAAGATTTTTCTTCCGCTTCGAGAAGATATTCTTTTTGTACATGAGAAATTACGAAAACCAACATGTTGGTTTTTGTATAAGATTATTTGCATTTCCCGCAAAGGGAAGATAACAGGAAGCTTCATAGTGTTATCTGTGCCATAAAATGCCTTGAAGACCGGAGAATCTACTATCGGTGAGAATCCTTTTCTCTCTTCTCATCGTTCCTAAGTAACGGAACGGAAAGCGGAGCACGTGTATAAATCGCGAGCCTGTGCTTTCCTCCCGAAGGACCTTCCATCCTGAATAATGTATCTGACAATCGCGCAAAGCAGGAACGCGATCTTTCGTAACGAACAAACGTCGATTTATCTCGGAGAAAAAGATCTCCTTGTGCGGGGAACGCGCGTGAGGATATGAACGAGGATTTTTCGTGTGGGCGATTGGTTACTTACGCCAATTTCTTGGAAAACTCAAGACTCTCGTAGCAGACAACAGGTTCGTTGCAAGAAAATTCGTTCAATTCTCTGATTATTATCAGCCACGAGAATAAGAGATTCTTCAGGACTGATGTGACCCTTAAACTTCATGCAGACATTAATAAAAAATTGTTGTTAATAGTTTTATTAGTCTTTTGCTTTTACTTTAATTTTTCTAATAAAACATAATTATAATTTCTGTTTTATCATTATTATCATTACTAATTTTTATTATTATGATTAATATAAATTATTATTATTATTATTAAATAATGATTGTATTATTATAAATAATAATAATTAATATAATAAAATAACGTATAATAACAATGAGTATTATTACTGTTTCGTAATTATTATTAGTATGTTATTATTATTATTATTATTATTATTATATTATTATTAATGTCATTACAGAAATCACTTAACTAATTTATGTAATTTACAACAGTTAATACGAAATGAGAGAATACAAGTTTTGTATAACCTATGTAGTACTTTATGTTTAAATAGATAAATAATAAATACAACTTGATACAAGAAATTCGACAGAAAAGGCGTTACTTATTTATAATATGAAAGTCAGAGGGATAATATTTTTTTTCTTTCTGTTTGTGTGTATGGCTCTGTTGATTGATCAGCCATAGCAGATGACAAACGTATCATAATATAAGGATGAAAATTCATGGGAATTCAACAATTATATTATTTCTCCATTTATATCTATCGATTTTAATTTTACTTACGAATTTTCTATAAAACGTACGAGTTCACTAGCAGGGGAAAGCTTGACTGTCGTTATCTCGTTTATTTTAGCCGCAACTCTATCATTTATCAATGCTTGTGCTTCGCCTCATGTGAGTCGTAGTCGACGTTACGTCGCGAGCGTAACCGCGGGACTGGCGAGGAAAAGTGAGTTTTGGAGAACGCGCGTCATGTATACACACACACACACACACACACACACACACACACGTGTGTGTGTGTGTGTGTGTGTGTGTGTGTGTGTGTGTGTGTGTGTGTGTGTGTGTGTGTACCATGAAATTAATTAGGATTCTGCGTCATTGTCACGGCGCTTATCGGGCTAGACTTCGACCAATCGTACGTGTGATCATCGATACACACCTTTATTATCACTCGACAAACAACCTGTCGCGGCAAAAACCTGTTCCTTGATGCAGTACGCCCGCCCGTGCACTCATTAATCGCGCTCATTAGTATAAAATATTGAAACACGCAGTATCGTCTACTTTTGCGATCGTCCGATTCGCCGATCGACCGACGAGCCCGCGCCGCATCCTGCGCCCCCATTGCCAATATCATTTCGTCTCGTTTCACTGGTTCGATCATCGATCGCTCGATTTCCGATCAGCTGGACCAGGTAGTTCCATAAGGTTCGCGGACAAGAGATACGAGAATTTGAGCCTCAGATCCAATATTCCAGGAAATTTTCTCGAGAACATTAAGAAAGCGTCAAATGTCGCGATATTTACAACGTGATAAAAATTCAATCGTCCGGTAATGTTGTTAGCTCTTTATTCTATGTTTTACCTTCGAAGCAAATCGTCTTGTCTTTCCTTGATAGTTATAGATTGGCAATTGAAGAGAATATTTTTATCGCGAGCTGAACGAGGATGTGATGTTTTGTGAAAACTGAGCGGATTTTGGTATTTGAAACATCATCCTGGTTGGAACGTTGGTCGATCAGACAGCAAGGAAATGTTGACAGAATTGGAATTAGTATTAGTAGAGCATGAGGAGATAAGCATACATTATCGAAACAAAATAAAAACGGCGAGGACGCGCGGAGAATTACGAGGTTTCTTTTTCCAAGTATCTAATAGAATAAATCCGCTCAAGACTATTTTGTGACTTGTTAGAACAAATTGGAGTTTATTTGCAGGATTCCTTGTAGTCTTTAAAGAAGAATTACCTTTGCAGTTATTTAACATAATTCTTTTACGTTTAGATGACATGTCATTTCGCAATTTCTTTATATAATTTACAGAAATTCTCCAAGAATATTAAATTTCTTTTTATTTTTTTATTAAATTGTGTTTAATTTTTTCTTGTAAAAATATAAGAGAGTTAAAGAATTGATTAAAGACTACAGAAATAGAGAAAGAAAGAGTATTAAATAACCTTTTAATAAGAGTCTAACCCGGCTCTGTGCACAATGGAAAAAATAAGAACAAGAATAAATATTAAATTAAAAAAATAAATATTAGGAATAAAAATTAAACGTAATACCCGAATCTTATATTTTATATTTATTTGTGTCCATTGGGCGTATGTTTAATTTTTATTTTTAATTTTTATTTTTAAAATTTAATATTTATTTCTGTCTTTAATATTCTCTCCTTTGTGCACAAGATCTTAGAAATATATTTTGAGAATTATAACATTTAAGAACATTTAAGAAGGTATTCATAATCCATTGTTATATTTAATCATCCATTGTTACATTTTAAGATTGTCTTGAGTATCTTATTGGTTGGCTATCTTATTGGTTGAAATGTAATTTTAAGGCAATCTTAAATGTAAGAACTGATTATGAATACCGTCCTTAAGTTCATGCAAAGAGTGCAAGTTTATAATACAGAATAATACAGATAATTATTTTGTTATTGAGAAATATTCGATTATTCATGAAAAATAGAATACATTTCTCGATGTACATATCAAATCAATGTTTTTTTTTAAATATAATATGTAAATATAATATGTATATAAATATAATTACAAGAATCAATTGAAAATGATTTGTTCGCACTTCCAAGTCTCTAGGCACGTGTCTATGTCTTTAATCATATCGTACGATGACATATCATCTCGCTCGTGACTCGGTATGTCTAGCATCAAGTATCGCGTGGTTTCATGTTACAATCCAAACAAATCTTTCGCAATACATTCCGCACGCGCCATTTTTTTCTCCGCGCGAAAGATTTTTTCAAAATTGCGGAAACAAACGTGAAAGCTAAAAATAAGAACATCGTCACGATCATAGAACTAGAAACTATAAACTATAACGTGATGAGAAAATTATGAATATCCTTGTTTAATTTTCCAGAATTACATCTTTGCTAAAAATAATCACCGTGTAATTAATACACCGTTATAAAATTCTTTACAAAATCCACGCGAATGATTTTTACTACAGTTCACGTACGAGATGCGGACGGATCATGAATATTTATCGTCATTAGTTTGCATAAAATTCTACCGTTGTATTTCGCGTGTTCCACGCGTAGTAGAATCCCCTTGATCCAAAGCCGTAATGCGTCAGGCTGGCATTTGTATTGCTTCAGCTGTCCGAGAAACACGCGTGCAAAATTTATATATACATACATTGCCTACCGGCATTTCTTGTTCCATTTTTCATGCCTGTGAGTACAGATGCGTTGAATGTGTGTGTGTGTGTGTGTGTGTGTGTGTGCGCGCGCGCGCGCGCGCGCGTGTGTGTGTGTGTGTACATATGTCCGTGAAAGATCGTCGAAGGCTTTGTCCAAGCCTCCGTATTATCTAGGACCCCTACTCCGATACCGGTCCCTAATGTTCGTCACTTTGGACCAGACATCCCAGCAGCAACGTTCCACGAAACGGTCGTCTCGTTCTACGCTTTCGTCAATCTAACGACTTTTCAGTTTTATCATTAATTGCTGTACTCCGCTATATTTTTATTTTTTAGTTTTTCGACTTACATTATTTATTAAATAAAAAGGCTTACTAAAAGTATCAAATTTGTTATATTAAAAAATTATGTATGTAATATTTTTTAATTGCTGCATTTTTTTATATTTTCATTCCTTCACTTATTAATTTATTAGATTATTTAATTTATTATCATTCCTATTAATATTATTTTTCATATTTTTAAATCAACAATTTTAAATTCTTCTTTTGTTATGACATATTTTAAAATTAATAAAGAAGTGTCTCGGTTGCAGTTTTGACGTATGCTGACTAAGATCACGGCGAGCCATGGTACCCATGAAAGTCTGGCCGAATGTTGCATCATGTTTTTTATCGATCCTAAACTAACCTCTGTGCATGCTAGCGCGTCCGTCTGAAGCAAACTGTATTTAAACCTACCTGAGGTGAAGGCAAAGATACCGGAGTCATCGATTACTTTCTACGAAGAACGATGACATGACTTTTGCGACGTGAGAATGACAAATTGCTTCCTTTCTCATTAATTTATATTTCACGCGTTTATATAAAGATACTGAAATAGCCCAACTATCGATCTTAATAATATTTTAACATTTATGTACATTTGTTGTTATGAAATAAATAATTTCTTTATACTAATATACAAAACGTTAAGAGAAATTTCTTCTAATACGTCGTAAAGAAACATGAATTCTCCTAGAAATATAAAAAACAGTTTTGATTAGAATAAGTATCCTTTTGTAGAATCTTTTTATTATTATTTATAAAATTTCTATTTAAAATTTCTATTGTAACTCTTTTGAAGTGTTTTTTAAATTTACAAAAAAAACCTATTATTATTTAAAAAATATTTATAAAACTTTCATGAATATTGGCAGTAATGTAAATTGAAACTTTTCCAATGCAATATTTTACAATTTCTAAGATGGAATTACCGTAGGATGATTAGAATTGCGCAACATTACGCGTTTGTAACTATAGAATTACTCCGGCAAGTCTCTCGTCGTTCTGAAATTAAGACCCTTGTTTATATTTCGCTATTAAACAAATGTCGGCATACATGTCGTGCGTAAAAATTAAATTTCCATTATTTCTCATCGCAATTTTATCACGGGATATTACGCATTAAATGTCAATATCTGTCTAAATCGCAACTACGAAACATCGCAGACGAAACTAATATCTCGTATCTAATGCAAGGAGGAAACAATTCACAAGCGAGACGTTCGCAAAATCAAGACTTCGTGATCGTTTCAAGCGAAAACGCAGCGTGGGCCGTGGGTTCGTCACCGAGAAAATTACGAGCACATGAGGCGCGGACGAGTCGCTGGCTCTGTTCGCGCGATTTGATAAGTCGTATTATACGCGACTGACTTCCGGTTCGTGTGTTGCGCAAAGAGAGCGCGGTCCTCTTGCGTGCTCACGAGTGCTCTCGAATGCTCTCGAATCCGTGCTCTTTCGAGAGTGTCAATATTCGCGCGCGAAATTAACTGACGGCGATGGCGAAAGGGCTGTCAGTTCCTAACGGCGACAACGATGTGTAGAGAGAGAGAGAGAGAGGAAGAGGAGGGGGGGGGATGAGAAAATCAATAGACCACGTGGGTCGCCGACCGGGTTTTCCGAACCTAGTTTTCGGAACCCTTTGTTCTATGCCTATGCCGCAAGATAATGACGTGGCGAATCGACCAGATAGAAACGCTCGTTATCTATCCTCTGCGATAACGACATCAATGACGTCATAGATTGATATGCGCGCGAGAGGAATTAAAAAGTTTGAAAATACATGATTTGAAAGCAAAGCGACCGCGAAATCTTTGGGGAATTCCTGACGACTGATGAAAAATTCTGAGAAGAGTTCTGAAAAAATATTTTGTACTCTTTAGATATTTCGCGATAAAAGGAACTTTGTCTTTCCGCTGATTTAAAATGTATCTTTTTTGCATTAGATCTTCATTTATGATAATGATAAAGTTTTACTGAGATTCTTTTTCTTATGAAACCTCACATTAATTTTTGAGATAAGATACGCTTCCGGCAAAATAAATTTTTACCTTTTATATCGAGAGTTCATTCAGAAAGAGAATGACTAACACTAGTATTGATTTAAAAAGAGGAAATAGTTTATAAGATATAATGGAAAAGTAATTATAATGTCATAACGAACGTTGTGACATTCGATATTGTTATTACAAAGTCCACTATTTATAAAATAGAATCGATATCAAGATGTGTATTTAACATGTGCCCCATCGAATCAGTTTGCGGAACTCCGTTAAAATTATTCGCAAAAGAAAGCTTCATCCGGTTACATTATCATTTAAAAATAATTTCATCATGTATAATCATCCCCCTCAAAAGTAGTCACCTTTTAATTTTGTACATATTTTAATAATTTTTAAATATATTAGATATTTCAGAAATAGCGATTATATTTTTTTATCTTTTTAAAAGAAAAAAATCTAGAAAACGATAATATAATTAACATTAATAATTTAATTAAAATACTATTCACGACGAAAAATGTTCCCATGGTCCAATGTAATAAACAGCACCGGCAAGCGGACGCAGAGAACGGTTTAATTAACAACAAAGCCATCAGGTATCGACACAGATTCTTCGTTCTCACATTTCGCCCACATGAAATCACAAAAGGTCTCTTGCCTGACGAGGTTTACCCTTGCTGTTTAGACACAATGGAAGCCACCCTCGTTGGTGCAAAGCGCCCTTTGAAGGCGGCCATACTGCGCGGAGCACGAGACCGGAAGAGAGTACTACCATGTCAAGTTTTCATGATTCCGCTGGGGCTATTGAGAATATCTATACCCGCATCGTGTATCCCGTGCCCCATCTTGACATTTCACAGCATCGGTGAGGGATTCCGCGAGACTTTTCATTCAACATATCGCGGACGAAACGCGCAGTGTAACCTGGAGCGCGCGCGCGCGCGTGTCATTCGCCGACAGCCTCTCACCTGTTTCGTAGACCTTGCCGTGATTCCTCTTCTCCACAGGATCGTCGATGGGCACCGTAGTCGTCGTCGTCGAATGGGATAAACTGTCTCACGCGACGCCACGCACTCGGGGATCGATCTCAGACGCCGGCCATGGCGCGAATTTCACCCCAGGCACTCTCGCCCTCTCTTTCTCGCTTCCTGATCCCCGATATCGAACTCGAAGCCGCCGCGCACTATTTCTCACGAATATCGAATTACGTATTGTTATAATCGTCGTTTCTCCCACGCTGCTAACTTTTACCAGCGGTCCCGCGAACACACGAGGACTCGAGGACGGAGGCGCGAAGTGTGCACGGCGCGCTGGTCGGGCTCTGAATGACCGCCGCTCTTCGTCTACTCCGATCCCGTAGCACCGCGCCGTACTCCGCCGTTTTTGAATGTGTGTGTGTGTGTGTGTGTGTGTGTGTGTGTGTGTGTGTGTGTGTGTGTGTCGCGTATACACACGAATCATGCCAGGAAAACCGCGCCACATCGAGACCACGCCACCCTCGGACGTATCGAGCGGCCTATCGGCCGCCCCTAGCGCGCCTTTCCTCCCCGACTTTAGGGGCAAATACGGGAAACCAGCGGATGGTAGGTGGGTGGATTAATCATGCGGAACAAATGGAAAATTAGAAGATGCTCCATTAAAGTAATTAAAAGGGAAATGAATTGACAGCACGTCACGACGTAGTTTCTTGATAACAGAGCTCGTGTATATTTAAAAAAATTTACATTTAATTACTTGATTTATAAAAATTGAGCTAAAATGAAATTGAATAAAATGAAAATAAAATTCCTCTTAGTTGCCACAAGGTATAATTGCACAAAAATTAATGCTTTAGGATATTATCTCCGCGATAATTTGAATTATCTTAATAGATACGTATTTTTATCAATATCTAACCTTGAGCTTTCTGATAAAAAAAAAGAAGATGGAGGAAAGTATGATGATTGTAACGGGTATTGCATGAGGCGTAAAATAATATCCACACGCGTTTGTACGCGCTCATTCATAGTCGCGGACAGTTTAAGTCGGAGTCAAGAATCGACTCTTGACGTACATCTATAAATTACGTTAGCGCGATTTATAGCATGCGAAACTTAACAAGAGAACCGAAGAGGAAGAATCGATGATGATTTAATAGTCGTTTCTCGCGTTTCATTATTCATTCTTTAGGAGCGCCTTTTTTTCTTAGACAAATTATTGTCATGCAAACTCAAATTTCAATGTGGAATGGTGTGATTTTTAAGCAAACGACGAGTTAGTTATCTCATCGAAATTTCGCTACTCAAAGAGTCAATTGCGTTGACACAATTTGCAGTATAGAGAGAAAGAGAGAGAGAGAGAGAGAGAGAGAGAGAGAGAGAGAGAGGAAAAAAGAGAGAGAGAAAAAGAGAGAAGATTGTGTGAAAGGAAGATCGAAGAGTTTAATGTCATTCCACGAAAGGATACGTGCCTTCTTCTCACCTTTCCGATTTTCTTCCTCTTTTCTCTCATTAAAACTTATTTCGTTCGGCGATCGAGTTATTTTTGTTGCACGGAACATCGCGTTTCGACACGTCCTACATTAATCGATAAACAAAATGCATAACGCAGCCTACGCAAATTATAGATTTACAATCCGTGTACTTTTTTCTGTGTATCATTTAAATAAAAATCTTCTCATAAAATTTTGAAAGAAATTAAAATCACGATTTTTCTCATAACCCAATTCATTACAATCATGAGATAACGGGAGAAGATATTAAATAAGATGTATCCCAGTTAACGCGAGATATCAGGCCTGCGATTCTCTTATCACGATATAACGAATGCATGGCCTCTCATTGTTTTTGCTTATGATCGTTTCGTCTTATCAGGTGAATTTAATCAAACGTGGGATTATATAATTTCAAAAGTTTCCGCTTGATTTCACAAAACATGCTCTTCGCTTCTGCGATGATAAATCATATCTTAATAAGATTAAGCTTGTTAAAACACGTGAAATAGACACTTTGCTGCCACTGAGGTAACGTAATAATAAAAAAAAAAAAAAAAAAATCGAAGGCCCAATTCCTTCACCGGTAACGGCGATACGATCGTTTTACCTTGTTGGGATGTAATCTTCTCGCATCAAGAAACCTTTCTAATATATTCCGCATTCGTCTGCTTAATTAAGTAAATCGTCATCAAACGATCGATCAGCTCGTTAACGATGAGTTATTTACAGCCATATCTCGCAGAGAGGGAGAGATCGTGGTATATTGCTTGTAGATCAATTAAAGGACAATTAAAAGACCCGTGACGATTGAATAATAATTCGCGGGATTCTGAGGCTGTTATCTCCCACTGTCACACAAAAAAAAATTAATCTTAAATTAAGACAAATATTTTCATATATATATTAGCAAAAATATTATAATCTTTTTAAAAATTTTAATCTTGATTTGGTTGAATTTGTATTGATGAAAATATTACTTTTGTTCAACTTAAGATTAAAAATTTTTCATATTATTATTTCTATTTTATATTTGTCATCAATACATCAATACAAATTTAATCAAAGTTTGAGGCACAATGCGCACAATGGAGGAAATATTAAAGACAGAAATAAATATTAAATGTTAAGATTTATGTACATTTAGACAACAGAAATACAGAATAATGTAGACAATAGATTTCAATTTATCGAAAATCGTGTATCAATTTATACACATTATCATAATGCCTTGAAATTGTATAGATAGATAGATAGATTGAAATTTATTGCGTTCATTATTTTTTGTTCCTGCTGCCTATTGTACATAGACCTTAACATTTAATATTTATTCCTGTTCCTATTATTTTTTCCATTATGCGTAGAATCTAAAATTTTTCCAAGATGATTATAATATTCTTATATATAATATGCTTACATAAGAATATATAGTTTTGATTTAAAATTAATATTTTTCTGCGCGCAAGTGAATAAATTATTTGCAGATTTGCACAATTTCATTTTTCAATTACCCTCGATGACTCTCTTTCTATATTCGCGAACGTCAGTAAAATGCGATTTAGCAAGCCTCCATGAATAATAACATAGCTAATGTACATTATTTCGGGAGAGGAAGAGGGAGAGGGAGATCTCCTATCATTCGGTATATCAAACTGTACGTAAATACTTTGCGAAACGTATTCTAACGTATCTCGTAATTACGTAATATAGAAGTTTTGCGAAACCATCTAATATTACTTGATATTTATAAATATCATATCTCTTTTTTGCATTTGCGATCCAATAGATTACGTGAATAAATGTGAATAGTGAATTGTGTAGAAGAAATAAGTTTTAAGAGGAAACAAGTTTTCTCGCAATGCGACAGAATCAGTCGGCGTTGAGGCCGTTCGTTATAAATTATTTGTGTAAAAAAGAAGGACCATTTTGTCTCTTATTACCTGGTTGCGCCATTATTGAACATTTTTCTGTCGGTGAAAGATCGCATAGCGGGAACTAGCCCAAAAATCGGCAGGAGTTGGACACTGAAAGAGAACAGAATGGATGGTCTCGAGAAAAGAAAGTAGACAGAACGTATGCAATTTTGTTCCCCTTATGGACATCCTCCTTTTTAACCTCGACCAGATGCGATGGTTTTTTTTTTTTTTTCACCTCGCACAGTTGTTTTGCGAGTGGTTACGGTTTGGTGAAGAATTTCCAAGAGAGACAATTGTGCGACGCTTTTCAAAAAATAATTTATTACTGCAAAACATTTCCTATCTAAAATTAATTTGATATTTGTACAAAACTACATGGCAAATCTTAATTAATCAAATGATTAATTAATGTTATAATTAATTACTTTGGAAATTGAATTCTGTTAATTCTTCAAATATCAGCTTTATTTTCTATTGTTTATCTTTTTTTTTTATTATTGATATAGAATCCTGTAGGAAATATATATTTTATTTTGTTATATTAGAACGAATATTATATATAAATGAAATAGTAACATGATTTATCATTGAACAAACAAATCGCTGTACGACAAGGATCGCGATCGATGCTATTTTGTAATTGAATAAACTGTACTTCGCAGAAAAAAAAATAGATTGTGCTCGCGGACGGATGACGAAATTTTATCCGTAAGATCCGTAAGATGCGGAATTGGAGGGAATAAAAAGTTACAAATCGATACGTTAATAATAACGTAAGTGGAAAACGACGCCGAGTTTATAGTATGTTTGCACAGCGGCGAACGTAACGTTTAATCGGGTCGCTATAATTATTATATTGTTTTTACTTGAGTCGGAACGGATCATTGAACATGGAAATGCGCGGGGTCGACATTAGCGATAAAAGAAAAGAAATGTGATAAGTAAGTAGTCTCGCCGCGCTTTGCATCAACCTGAAACGTATTATTACTGTGTAAATTCTTATAGTTTAATTGCGTAATAAAGGCTCACCTTTCGGAACGTGTAACAGCACGGTGTTACCGTGCACGTAGCGATCTATTAACAATCTATTTCAATGTTTAAGAAATATACGCAAAACACACACACACACACACACACACATATATTATTAAAAGGTATTTAAATTCCTCTATTAGTTGAAGTTTTCCAAAGTAATTTGAACAATATGTTTCGAGAGAATCCGCTGCAGAATGCAGGACTCCCTATTACGTAGGACGTTCTTTAGTGACGTCAGCGAATCGATTCTGTACGAGGAGGATAGGTCCGTTTACGTCACTGTGATGACACAGCATCCCTCTCTCTCTTTTTTTTTTGTTTTTGAAGAATGCAAATAAGAGGAAGAATCAGTTCATAGAGATTGCTTCAAGAGTTAAATGGATATTTATTCAGCTATTTATTCATCAAAAATACATAATCGGATAGATAGATAGATAGATAGATAGAGAGAGAGAGAGAGGGAGGAGAAAGAGGAGGGGAGAGGAGGGGAAAGAAATAGGTTATCTTATGCAGTCTCGAAACTCAATCTCTATTTTTCAATTAAATTTAAAATATGAAGTTAATATTAGATGTGAAAATTCTATAACCATAAAATTCTAAAACTATTGAATAAAGATATAATATCTAGAAATATCCAGCACATCTATTTGATATTTGAAAACTCGATTAAAAATCTCTATTAACTTTACGGCTATATTTTTAAATCAATAAAATACGATATATAAAGAGAATCGTTATTTAAAATGTGAATGCACTTGTTGTATATACGTGTGATTTAATATTAGTATAAATTATAAAAATATCACACGCGATAAGCACACACAAAATTCGATTTAAACACTTTTTATTACAGCTTGCATAACTGGCTATCGTCATGACGTCATATCGTCGATTTAACGTTTTAAACGGCGAATGATCCCCAAGTATCGATAATGAAGCGAGTAAATAAAGGCGAATCCGCACATTTCATGATTTGACAAGCCATAGCAGAAGGCAGATAAGAAATTTAGTCAATTTCGTATACGTTCTATATATACGTTCTATTGCCGCGCAATACTCATGATATAAATAGCTCACATCGAAGCGCATCAAAATGAACATAATGAATTTTAATTATGAATCTAAATAGCATGAATAGCTGAAACACGAATGAATATTAATTCCTTAATTATCTTTCGTAATACGAGAGATTTCACAGAATCGACAAATTTTGTCTTGATTAATGAATTAGATATATACATATAGTCGACTGTAAAATAAAAGACGCTCGAAAATCTCATGAGCAATTCCCGCTTTCCTTCCTCGTTGTGATGTAGTAATTTTTCAATTTACGGTAAAGGTTGCGCTCTCGCGAATAGATCCGGCGTCACAATTACGTCGTTATCATTAAATTATGGTTATATGAGCACGATTATGCGAGCATGCGACATGAACATGAAATCTCCTTTATCGTACGTGTCGTGTTAAAAATTATTCAAAGCGACTGCATTTGGCGAGCGCCGTTGTTTCTCTCGCGTTTATGCGCAAGAAATCGAGCGAATTAATCACATCCTGTCCTCGATGGATAAATTTACAATTAGTATATTTGAGATTAAATATATTTGTGTATTGCTCTGTGCGTCTTCAATAGCGTACTTCAACTTTTACATTCTACTTAAGTCTCTTTTAGCATGCAAATATATATGTTACTCAGTCCTCAATATTTTTATTTAATTTGATTATCGCACATTGACGTTATTGCCCCAATGGAGAATTATTGCTGTTATGGTCGCGTGCTATCGTCCCTCACGAAGCAATCGAAAAATATGGTCATCATCGCTGCCGCATGTGATAACTTCATCTTAGCAAGACTGTTTAGCGAGATTGCAACACCAATGCAAGTAGATTAATGATATGAAATTGACTATCTTTTATGTATACTCTAATTTCCGTATTTGCATTTTGACATGGTTAGTTGGGAAATATATTATTTGAAATTGTAATTTCAATGAGTTTCATTTTCATGTTATATTCTTTTATAATTGCTATATGCTATGTTAGATACAAGATTGTATTTATATTTGTGTAATTTTTCACAATAGATTTGTATATACGAAATTATCATTGGATTGATCTTTCAGATTTACATATTTTTTTCTTTTATTATATATATTGTTAATAAAAATATATTGTACCTACAACATATAAAAAGATATCTTACTTCAGATATCTTCAAGATATGTACTGTTTATATGTGTTATTAATTAATAATGAAAAATTGCACAATAATAATTTATATTTAAAAAAATATGAAAGGAAGAAACGATGAATATTGCATTATCTATAAGCAGACATTTGAAGCTATATTATTTCTAATGGTTGACACAAGATGGGGCTACCTGTGATTTTATCCAAAAATAATTGTTACCGATAAGCCATTTTCATTATAATTGTCGCTATTGTCGGTAATTACATGAAAGTATGTTTGAAGTGTATTCAGAGCATATACATTTAAATATTCATACATTGAGGCTTTATCTAACAGTTCAACACTGTGTGATACTGATCAACAAAAAAAATTTTTTGTTATAACAGTAACGAAGAATTACTTTTATCATACAATCAAAAATTTCATTTATTTGCAATTCTGAGATACATTTTTGCTTTCTTTTAAAATATATATATATATATATATATATATATATATATAGAATAAATGAAAATAAAATGTGTAAAATAAGTGAAAATTTATATATATTCTTTTATTGAATATTTTTTATATTTTACATATCAATTTGAAAATAAAATATTAATTATAATTATTCGAAACAAAATTTTTAGTATGGTAATTATTGTAAGATTAAATTTTTTGCATTTCAAGACATAACTTTAAGAAAACATTTTGATATAAAAAAACTGAAAAGAAATTTTAGAAAAAACTTTGAAAGACTTTAATGTTTAAAATAACAGTTGCTTAGAATAAAAATATCTCGTTATGTATGCGTAAGAATTACGCTTGAAAATTGACACAGTACACACTTCCATTTAAAAAGATAGCGATCTACTTTGCATTATTATTCTTTTTTTGGTAGCAAACTTTCTAACTCGCCTGATTCGTTCATTTCATTCACAATGTCTAAACCACCAATTAGCTCTCCATTAATATATAACTGTGGATATGTTGGCCAATTGCTAAACTTTTTAAGTCCTTCTCTAACATCATTGTCCTGTAATATATCAAATGACTTGTAGTCTGTATTGTAATTGTCTAGAATGGAAACAATTGTTCTGGAGAAGCCACATCGTGGATTTGTGGGATTCCCCTTCATAAACAGCATGCATGGTGCTTGATTTATCAACGCCTTCAATTTACTCTCGAAAGATTCTCTTGGTTTCATCGGATCGTGGTATGGAGGATCTTCTACTTTATAGCTCATATGATACTTGATTTTCTCAGTTAATTCATTAACTTTGACGCCGTCCACCCTATCTACCACGCGACTATTCCGCAGCAAAATGATTGTGGGCGCAACCACCACTTCACACTTCAGAGACACTTCGGGTACAGTCTCTGCTTCAAGTCTAGCGAATTTCACTTCTTTGTACTCCTCCAACTTGTTCATCTCTTCGAGCACTTCATCCATTTGAGTGCATTGCTCAAGCCAGGTTGCGTAGAAGTGTATTACGGAAAGATTCTTGGACCTTACGTGACAAAAATATACCAATGAGCGCACGTTCGTATAAACAACAAAAAAATCAGAAAATGTTCATCTTTCATCTTTCACATATTTCCAATATACAACAAAAATATTTTTATAATAAATATTTTTAATAAAATGAAATTGCCATCAAAGGAAAAAAAAGATTATCATTCTCATGTAATAAATACTTAGAAGTAATTTTTTTTTAAGTTGATAGAGGTTACGGTATTTTCAACTTGTACTTGGGAGCAATGTACGAAGAAGAGGTTATGAAGTTTTCATCGATGTAATATACGGATTACTCACTCGACAAAGTCGTCAAATGCGATCTGCGAGATCAACTCGGTGACGACAGCCATCGCGTCACCGTTTTTCGTTATGCTGGTTTTCTTTGCGTTCTACTGACCAAAAGATGATCTATGACACCAATACGTCCTTGATATACGACTATACTGGGCTACGCGACCTCCAAAACTGCTTTCATGGCCGCGGACTATCCCCGAGACTTCCCTAGCGTAATCACGTCGCTCCGCGCAGGTTCCGAGACCGGAAGCGCGTTGCCGGGCATTACGAAATCGGATAGACAAACGGGATATCAGAAGATATGCGTTACATTTTAATAAATATTTGCTTTTGATAATGATACAAGTGACGGTATAAGATTCATGTTTGAATTATGAAAATATTAGATAGAATAATATTAGATGAAGAATTAAGAAAAAAAGGATAATAAAGGCATCCAAAGATAAACAATTTTTCATATAAGGACATATATAAATATAAATAAAAATATGTAAATATATATAATTATATATGAAATATGTCTATATATATATATATTCATATTGGTTTCTTTGTAAAATTTTTATTTTATATTACTATTATTTTTCTTAAATCAAAAATTTTATTATGAACATATATGGACATATTTCACATATATTTGTACATGTATATTTGTACATTGTATATTTATATATACATTCTTGGATAAAAATTTTTTTATTGGGTATTATATTTACGTGAAATAAGAAAGTGGGATACATTTAACACATCGTTCAATTTTGTAAGGAAAATTAGAAAAGTAATATAAAAACACTGAAAAAAATAAAGTGACCAATTATACATTATAAGTTTAAGAAATTTTGTTATGTAATCTGGAAGATTTATGTTGAAAGACACTTACATTAAAAGTATATTATAAAGACATTTATATTTAAGCTCATCACCTGCTGATAATTAACAAAAGAAAACGATTCGTTTTTGAAATTCTGGTATTTTAGAACGAAGTTATAAGTTAAGGTCTGATTCACTCGACTTGGGATTTTTGAAATTTCAAAGCGTTGAAATGCACGCGAAGCTTTAATTTCGCCCGTTGAAAATTTTTGGAAAGAGATATCACACATGTCTTATTTGCTATTTTATTACGGTTTTGAATTTTTCCTAAAAAGCGATATCGGATTTACAAAGAGATTTCGTTTCGCAAGGATTGTCGGAAGTGAATTGCAAATAAGAATTACATGAATCATTCTTCTTTCCGATAGCTGAAAGAGAAATAGTATGCTTTAGTGCGGAAGATTTATAGTTATTTAATCATTTATCATTTTATGTATTTTATATCGTTCCTTTTAATATTTTTCTTTAAAAAAAAATCAATTTCGAATCAGTGGCGTCACCGCGTCATTAAAAATCATGTGAGAATATCGATCGAATTGTATTACGATTCTATAATAACTTTAATCTCGGTTTAAGTAATTTATTTTTAATTTTAGAGAATTAAGAATTAAAAAAGATAAAAAAATTAATCCGAAATTAAAGTAATTTAAGGTAGACCGGGGCTAGTTGAGCATAGGGGCAAGTTGGGACATGCCAATATCTCATTAACCGTAGCACGTATGGACATGTCGATATCTGTTTAGGAAAGGGAAGATGCAGAGTACTGCGCTGCATACGCTAGTCTGCGCCCGGCCGTTAATGGTTAAAGAGGGCTAGATATTTGTTTTCGGCAGTGAAAATAAAATTATCAGGTGATTATTCTTTTTGGTTTATGAAGTTATTAATTAAGTTAGTATTAAAGTTATTAATAAAAAAACAAGATATTTTTTTACATATGCCATTAGTATAGTTTTTAATTATAATGTTCAAATAGCTATTTTATTTACGGCTTTATAGTTAATAAATAAATGTTTCAGCCAACATTACTTTGGGGCTAGTTGGGTCAGTTTTCCCATTAACCTCTCTTACATAGTTGCCAGTTCCGGCTTTCGAATCTCCGAACGGCTTTCCGGTGGAAAAAAGTCGTCAAAATTTTAGATAGGTTAGTCAAAGCCTGCAGTCGAAAACCGGAGAGGTTAGGTGGACTGTCGATTGTGCTCATAAACAAAGATTTTACATTAAAGTGTGTGTTCATGAAGACACTATTAGCACTACAGATTCTTCGCGGAGCTACAAGATAGCGCTATCAAGTGCATTCATGACGTCACTGATGATAGTGTGTGACATCATAACTGCATGCTACGAACTTATTCCTTCCGAGTGTGACAGTTAACGTTTGCGAGTTCTATGAACACTGCTGTGATTGTGAACGCTATGCCAACAGCTGTCCTATAGTCTTGTTGGGATCTTTGAACTATGAACGTGTTCCATTTCTAATTTTTAACGACAGTTACGTTTAACATTTGCTCTATGTCATTTATTATATTTTTGCTAAGTTTGCTTTTCGCATTTGTGTTTGCAAATAAAAATATATATTAATTATTGCCTTCTTTATTTAACCAATTAATATAATTTTAATATGTATTTTCATCTCCGAAATGACAAATAACTTAAAAAATAATTATTTAATCAAGATTTGAGATGAGCTTTAATTCTTGATTTAATAAATTGTTGGCATAAATTATTATTTTCTTTACATAATTTTGCACTGTAGACATCTTTCTATGTCTACAATTCTTTTAATTACTTCTAGTTTACTTCTAGTCACTTCCAGATAAAGAATTTAATAATTCTTGCGCAATTAATGTTATTGCAGTTAATATTAAGTTTTTTCAATCTTACTTCATAGTTTCTATTACTTTTTCTCTTGTCAGATACTAAAGAGGTTAAGAAATATTTTTTAATTGCAATAATGATGTTCATGGAGCTTTCTATCATTATCATGTTATTGATTTCATGAACAGTGTTGACAGCATTGCGTTTATAGTGTTGACAGAGCTCAGCGAATGCACCTTAAATGTCTCTCTCTCTCTCTCTCTCTCTCTCTCTCTCTCTCTCTCTCTCTCTCTCTCTCTGGAATTTTTATTAATATAAAATAATTTCGAGACTCAGATTGGAAACAATCTTTTTATTATTATTGCTTTTTTTTCTTGTTTTACAGTGGGTATGCGTACATATAAGCGAAAGACAAAGAGAGCTTCTGCCACTCAGGAACAAATACGGACAGCTGCAAATGCTGTATTAAAAAATGGTCAGAGTGTGAGATCAGCCGCTTTCGACTTTGGAATATCAAGAATGACATTGACTAGATTTGTTAACAAACTGAAGACTCAAGAACAATGTCCTAAAATGGGATATGCTGCTCCAAGGCAAGTTTTTACAACAGAACAAGAAGAAAAATTAAAAAATTATTTACTAAAAATTTCTGACATTTATTTTGGTTTGACTCCCAAAGATGTTCGCTGTCTTGCTTATGATTGCGCTGTCAAATATCGCATTTGTTATCCTGATAGTTGGAAAATTAACAAAATGACAGGTGCAGATTGGTTAAGTGCGTTCCTGAAAAGAAATACTGGACTATCAATTAGAAGATCAGAAGCAACTAGTACAATGTCTTTTACTAAGACTAATGTTAATGATTTTTTTGACAAATTGGGCCTTATTCTGGACAAATACAAGTTTACCGCCTCAAAAATATGGAACGTCGATGAGACTGGCATCTCAACTGTATTAAAACCAAATAAAACTGTTGCAGCAAAAGGTAAACGCAATGTAGGTTCAATAATTTCAGCAGCACGTAATACAAATGTAACATTGATAGCAGCTGTCTCAGCATCAGGAAACACTGTTCCATCAATGTTTATCTTTCCTCGCAAGAAATATTATTTTCTATCAAATGGACCATCAGATATCATAGAAATGGAAAACGCCAGTGGTTGGGCGACTAATGATGAATTTTATATTTTCATGAAGCATTTCATCAAATATGTAAAACCTTCAGTAGAAGATCCAATATTACTTTTGTTAGACAATCATTCATCCCATCTTACAATTGAAATAATAGATTTGGCCGAGGACAGCGGAGTTGTTATGTTATCTTTTCCGCCATACTGCAGTCACAGATTACAGCCGCTTGATGTTTCTGTCTTTAGGCTTTTTAAGAAATATCTTGCTACTGCTCAAGATGAATGGCTACGTAGCAATGTAGGAAAGACAATGACTATATATGATCTACCAAAAATAGTTTCTGAAACGCTTCCATTAGCTATTACGACTCTTAATATAATAGATGGGTTTAAAAAGACTGGAATCTTCCCCTACAACAGGCAAATTTTTACTGATAGCGACTTTGCTTCTTCATGTGTTACTGATCATCCTGAAGATCAAACAGCATTACAACCGAGCACGCAGACAATAGAGGAAGACAATATATCTACAAGTTCTGCAAGTAATAATTATTCTTCTACGTTCAAAGATGATTCTGTGTCTTCTGATTCTAAAGAAAATATCGAATTTTCACCTGAAATTATAAAACCTTTTCCAAAGACTGGACCAAGGAAGACTCAAGTTGAAAGAAAGAAAAGGGAATCAATAATTTTAACAAGTACCCCAGAAAAAACTGCTCTTGCTGAAAATCAGAATCAAAGAAAAAAGAGAAAAATTGAAAAAGATAAAAAAGAAGTAGAAAGAGAACTTTTGTATTTGTCAAACTGTGAAGACAAAGAAGATTATTGCCTTGAATGTGGAGAAGCATATTCCGAGAGCTTGCCAGGAGAAGAGTGGATCCAATGTCACGGTTGTCAAGGCTGGGCTCATTCTAAATGCACTTCTGCTATAATATTTCTTTGCATTAATTGCAACAATGATAACGATTAAATTTAAATGTGTAAAATATGTATATATGTAAAAAATTTAAATTTTATTTTTTTAATAATTTGTAAGAGATTTGTATATTTTTGTTTTTTTTTTTATAATTTGTAAGAAATTTATTTTTATTTTTGTTGTAATTTATAAGAGATTATATATTTTTTTAATTATTATAATATTTAGCAACAGATTTTATATGAAACAAAAACTTTAAAATATTATTAATAATTCTTTTGCTAACAATTCTTTTTCTTAGTAATATATAACTTTATTAGATAATTATCTTCATGACTCAACTATCCCTCAGTATAATTTAATGTTTCATAGGTAAGATACATTGAGCAACTCTGACTCTCTGTATTCAACATTTTTCTTATTCACAAAATATATTAAGAGGATGCTGGACTCATCTATTTTATCGACTGAATATATATATTTAGTATTTTTCCATTTTCTCCACTTTTGTTGAATAATTTGAATAAACAATTTTTTTCCAGAATGAGAGAAAATATTAAAATAAATATGAATAGCTATAAAACGATATGAAAAAACAAAAAAAATTTCTATATTACAGTTTGCTGTTATTATCTACTTATTCACTTGATATAAATAATATCAAGTGTATTCAAGCAGAAACTATCCATCCATATTTATTCAATATATAAGAATATTTTAAGAGCTCCGAAACATCATTTGGAAGCTTATAGGAGAAATGAACAGAGAAGTACTATCCGAGTACACTATCATTTATGCGAAGTTTAGGAGGTGCAGAATATATGTGTGTATGTATACACAAATATATCTATGTATATTTAAATGTGCATATGTGTGAACGTTCTCGTTAGAGTTTGCTCGTTAATCCAATATCCCCTTAAGAATTTACGAAGGCTTAATTATTGAGCTAGATAAACATAAAATTTTAAAATAATTCTCATTGTGTCATTATTCTATTGTGTGATAAGTTATAATAGTTTAAATAAAAAGTGGCTCAACTAGTTCCGGTCTATTCTATATTGATGTATTACATACATTAGACGGTCATGTTTCATGTAAGACTAATATTTCATTTGTTAGACATATGATGACATATGTCCTTTATTCTAAAAAACAATTTTTTATTTCTCAGGTAACTGTTCTTTCTTTAGATTTATTTATTTTCTCAAAACTCAATTTTCGCTTTTATTTTAAAAACGAGAAATTCTTTTCTAATTAAAGTTTTAATGTCTATAATGACGTACTAATGAATAAATTTTTAAAAGAAAATATATAAAATATATATATATATATATATATATATATATATATATGTGTGTATATAAAATTTTTTGTATTTTTAATTTTTTTAAATTAAGATTCTGCATTTATTAGATCTGTTTTTATTCCATATCTATGGTTCCAACAGTCGAACTAGTTTAAAACTGTCAGAAGATTACACAGTCTTCTCATTTGATATATTATACAGAGAGAACGATTTCTTTGGATTTAATAAATTTTATTAAATTCAAAGAAATTTTTTCAAATAATCCAAACAAACCAATTGTTGATTCAACAAATTCGATTGTTTGGTTTTTCAAATAATGAATAGCTTTATTTTAAATAAAATATTTGTTTAATAAATTGTTTGAAAAAAATAACGTTCTTTGTTATATGCTTCAACAATATTAAAGAATTTCTTTCTTTGAAACAATATTTAATTTGACCAAATAAAATATTATTTAATTCAAAGATAAATTTTATTTTTTTTTAATAATAGTGCTTTTTTCTATTAAACAATATAATATACTCTAACGAAATAATAAAACTCTTAATTCAACAAAACAATATTTAATATAAAATTATGTTTAAATTAAATTAAATAAATTCAAGTCAAACAAATAGAATTGCTAAATCTAAAGAAATTTTTTTCTCAATGTATGCAAAAAAATTTTGTAATGTACAGATTTCCGATAATTATAAATAACTTGGAAACACGTAGGAATAAAGCTCTACAATTTTCAAACTTTATTTTTTCAAAGAAAATATATAGGTCATCGCATATAACAAATCTTTTGAATGTGTTGATTGACTATAAAATAGTTTTCCAAGTCTCCAAAAATTTTATAATCATTATTACATAATCAATACTTCCAATATAATCAAAACAAGACATTCAAAAAATTTGTTATACGACACATGAAATATCCAGAGAGTCGATTGTCTTGAAGCAAGATGAAAATTACAAAAATGAGGAAATTTACTAGCTTTCGGCATATGAAGTAGATATTCTAATTTCCTCTAATATTGGAATTTCCTCATTTTTATAATTTTCATTTCGTTTCAAAATATTCATTTCGTTTCACAATCGACCCCTTGAAACTGATCATAACTCCCTCGCGCGAGACAGGTCAGACGAAACGCAGGTGCGCCACGAAAAGCTGACCAATCACGCGAGTGGCCAGCGACGAGAGCGAGACGGCGATGCGCAAGTTGGAGAACGGAGTAGAAAACGGATAGGAAAAGGAGAGGGGAAGACCTGTCAGACGATCGCGCGGTCGCAAAAAGCCAATGCAGACGCCGCCGAACGGCGAACGTGTGCGTGTGAGAATTGTTTGTGTTTTTTTTTTGTTCCTTCGTACGCGCGCGCGGCGGCTCGCGATGTCCAAGAAGCCGTCGCGAGATGATGCCCTCAACGACATCTCCGCCTGGGACACGGAAGGCGTGCTGTATCTGTTGCGCAAGGTGAGTGAAGTTTGCCGCGATCGCGTGCCGCTTCGTACCGCCCGGACGTCGCGCACGGATGACGGCGGAGTGCAAATAGGTGCAACTTCGTGACGGCCACCGACTGCTAAAGGCGCGACACGATCGGGACAACGTCACGGAGTAGCGCGACACGCGAGGAAAAGAGAATGATAGAAAAAAAATGCGAGGCGCACGTGCGCGCTGACGGTAAATACGTTTATTTATAGCGCGATTTGTAGGGAGGAGAAAATCGCCGCCGGAGAGGAGGCGCGGGTGGATTCCCCGACGATTTTCCAACGATCGGCGTCGGGTTACCGACCTTTGTCGGCTTCTTCTCTCGCGCGCGGCTTTTCTGCGCTCTTCTCTCTACTTGTTTACAAATAATTACTTTATGCGCGAAGGATAATGAAAAGAATTTAAGTTGACGAGATACTGACGAGATGAACTATGGAACTGATGAATTCTGCGTTATTCTCGAGTGTCGCCGAGAAATAGCTCGTTTTTTTTTGTTTTTTTTTAAGAAATAAAATTTAAGAAACGTTGCCGATCACGTGCGTCGAGAAAACTTTGCCAGAAACGTCGATTGTGGATTCTCGTCTCGAAAGCGAGGCGAGGCGAGGCGAAAGGGATACGTACTTTGCATTTCTTCGCGCGCGATCTCGATCGCTCGCAGCTTTCACGCGTTCCACAGTAATGCCGTTTAAACGGTGTCGGTTTAAGGAAACGATCGTCATTTCCTCGCCGCAACTTCACTTCCCTCGGACTTCACTGTGAGTCACGGAAGAGAATATTCCTCGGCCCAGATTTCTTTCTCGCAATCAACGTTCCGTACGACTGAGAGATTAATAAATATGAATACAAATCAGAGAGAATAATTTTTAGAAAGAGAATAATTTAGAGAAAGAATTTTCTGGACTAGGCAATTTCCATATGTGAGGGACGTCTCGGAAATGTCTTTAGGCAAACGTCTTCTTAGGATGCTCTCTGGGCGTTTCTAGAACATTCCTGGGAGATTTGTGCTTTATAGATTAGTTTTTCCGACATGATCCTGACAGTCTAATAGGAATACAGGAAACAAAGGAGAGAAAAATCAGGGAAATTACAATTACAATCATACATGTTCAAATTAAATAAGATACATGTAATTTTCCTGATTTTTTTCTAATATACTTATCTAAGTATATAGTATAATAATTAAAACGGATTACACAATGTATAAAGATACTCTTTAGTTCATTATTATTATCACATCGTTTCCTTGATTCTTCATTTCCTTCTCGTTATTTTTTTTATCAATTATATTTTCGCGTGGAAGATATCAATTTGATATATATATATATGAATGTGCTTCTTATCAATGCTATACATCCTGCCTGAAAGTATTTCCCCTTTTTGCAGAACGGACTAGAGGAATGTTGCAACGCTGTAGCGAAACGGCAGATCGACGGCGATGGGTTGCTGGTGAGTGAGTTATTGTTATATGGAGCATGGCTATTCTGAGAGAACAATTTCCCGATTTTCATCTCGTCCGTCAACCCACGAAACCTGGCTGCTGTTCTTGCCGATGACCCCTGAGTCGAGTGTACAGGGTGTCTTAAAAAACGGAACGTCTCAAGAACCTCAAAATAGTTCACGTTTAATAAGATTTCTATTAGTCTTGATTTTTAGTAAAAAAATTTCTGATTTGTAGCTACATGCTACATCTTTTTGCACAATTGCCTTTTTTAATCGCCGTATTTGCCTCTTTTTTACAGAATCTACTATAATGTGAATGCGTGCAATGATTCTCGAGCGCGATTATAAGAAGCGTGAATTTTTTTATTCATTTGAAATTGTTCTCTCCTCGACTCAATAGGTTTTCGAAATAGCTGACACAGTGGTAATTAGAGAGACACGTAGCCAGACGGGCATTATCTTCCTCTTGAACGATAACACTGTGTTTTTTTTTTCCGATTGCAACAGCAATATTTCGAGACGCGGTCGACGACGGCGCGGTCGACGACGGCGCGGTCGACGACTACGCTTCTTCTAACGGAGCCTTAATTAATTGTAATTATTCCAGCACTTGACGGATGGGACGCTGGCTTTCTGGAAGAGTGACCTCACGCGTCCACTGATAGGGTGAGAGAGCGAAATCCAGCTTTATTTCTTCCCGCATCGCGCCGCTCCCTTTGCTCTTTTTCCCTCCTTCGCGGAATTGTGTCTCGCGATCTTCTCTCATAACGCGTTCTCTCTTAACGGTATCTGATTATTCAGTATGCGAGCAGCTCATCCGCATTCACGTGCCGTTTACAAGCATTTACGCATTCAGGGAGGATAAGCGTAAAGCGTAATCGGATTAGGTACATTTTTTAAAAATTAAATGCACAATATATAATTAATATATTGCCTCATTTTTTACATGTTTCTTAAAGGTTTTAAAATTTATCTCGGAGACAGATAAGATAATTTTCAGGTAGTACAAAGTCTATGGTTTGTACGACGCGAGTGAGGAATGCGCCACGTGGCAAACTTTTTCTCATTCTAGAAAGATACTGCTTGCTTGCGAGAATGTGTTTCGCGCGACTGGATAATTATTTGATGAGTCGTGCATAAATGCATACGCGTGGGTCGTATTCGATCATTCCACTCCACATTCGCGTTGATTTAGCGTTTCGCACTGTTTCTCATTGTTTAGCACAATTTCTTTTACACGAACATCCATATTTTGCTGTAAAACATTTTTTTGTCAATGATTAATACTGATTAAATTTGGCGCAGAAAATTATGGGCATTCGTGCAAGAATTGAACAAGTCTCCAGAAAAATATCTGCCAGACAAGACTGTAGAAACGCAACAAAACGATGATCATTTGAGCGACAGCGGTTCCTGGGGAACCGATTTCGATGATGAAACGGTTGAAGAAAATAATTCTACTGAAGATTCACAGGAAATCGTAAAGCCAAGTATGATTAAGAACAAGCAGGCATTTCTGCAGAATAATAGAATACCGATTGATAAAATAGCAATGCAATTGCCATTGAAGAAAATAATAAAACCGGAGGCGGAAGAAACCTACGCCAATTGTAAATCCTCCCAGGACGAGGAGGAGAATATGTACGCTAATTTTCAGGAAACAAAATCATCGCCTCCGAGGAACGTTTCGATGTTGTACCAGTTGGACAAGTCCTTAGCCGAGAAATTGAAGGATGAACTGAAGCGAAGAAATCCAGAGAAGAAACCCGCGGTCGGTCCGAAACCAGAGATTATGCCGCCGAAAAGAATTCCGATGACAATATCTGATAAGAAATTTCCGCAGAAATCTTTTTTGCACAATGCGTCGAAGATGAACCAACGAGTTCTTAATCAACAAGGCAAAACACAAAGTTAGTTTACCGTAACATATCACGTTTGCAAGTTGATTCTTTCGGTAGAGATCTTGATTTTTTTTATAACAATAAATAATAGTGTGATATTAAATCTGTTTGTTTTCGAAAAACTTCCGACCTAATGCGATAAGCTAGAATCAAACAAATATACTTCACTCTAACTTCCCAATAAACAAAATATTAGCAATGTATCGGCAGATTGTTAGCAGATTCGATCAGAATATATTAGCAAGTTGACATCTACTGCATCTATTCAGTTTAGATTTTATTGGAAAGATCTGTAGAATATATCTAGACATTGGAAATCTGCTACTAATCATGTCAATTACAGATCCTGTTTGAAATTTATTACCCTTCTGCCTTCAGAAATTCATACTCTGCTAAAAATTTCTCTGCAGGCTTGGCTATCAAAGTTGTGCTAATTCAGAAGTTCTTCGAAAACGAACAGACCTATTAATATCATATTATTACGTTTCTTTATATCGAAACAATTAAAGCATATCAGAGTGGATATTATGATGAAATATATCTCCAGGAAAAATGGGTGTGCCACCACCACCGGAACCTAAAAAGGACAAGAATTACACGTCTGCAGAAACCAAAAAAATATCCGATATAGAGTCATCGAAACAACCACCGGTTATCTTAAGGAATTTCGATCTCGTAGCAAATTTACCTGCACGCACAGAAGAAAGCGAAGACGAATACGAGCCGCTCGATGAGAACATCATGGAACAAATGGAGCAGAGGAACGAAATTTCGCGGGTTGATAACAAGCAGTCGTTACATAGTGGTCGCCAGGGATCGGTTGAAAGCGTTTACAAACCATCCAGTGCTACGAGTTATGAAGAAGAAGAGGAGGAGGATTATGAAATTTATGAGTCTATCACTGAAATAGTGAGTATCGATCACTACTTTGGAAGTATAATCACGAAACTTTTTGAATTATTTATAATACTGTTATATTTCGTTAGCCGGAAGATAATTATTACTTGAGCCCCATTCAAAGGACAAACAATGTGCAACAAGAACCACCTCCTTTACCCGCCAAACCGTCATCATCTCCCCTACCCTCGACTGTTCCCAGTAGAATTAGGTCGGAGAAATCCAAAGGTAAATGTATTCTTTGTCATTATTTTATACAATATAAAATAATATAAGGATATAATTTTAAGAATATTAAATTATTTTTATAGGTAGATTATTATTTTTTAATATATTTTTTAATATATTTTAATTTTAATAATGGTAGTGTTTAATGTTACTTTGTTAAAATTATTATAGATGAAATCAGATTATAAGCAGAATTATAGATATTTATTTTTCTTTCTTCCAAGAATCCAATGAATCTGACAAATGATCCATTAGATTAGATTTTTGCAAATATTGATTGAATCTTAAGGCCAATTGGAAAATTCTGTTTTTATTTGTTATTTTTATACGTTCAACTCATGCGAGGAGCAATTACATACAAACTATTCTACGCGAACGATTAATTAGTGGAATATTAGACGAAATAATGAGACGTTGCGAAACATACTGTGTATTTTAGTGAATGGGAAAAAGTGTAAGATGCCGAGACGAGAGACGAGGGCAGGATCACTCGTAAGAACTGAACATATGTTTGACAAATGTTGCTTATTGTTAATTCTCACATGATGCACATAACCATCGCTAGCTAGTCGTGTATTGGCCACCGACATTGATGTCAGATTCGTACAAACCATTCCTCCTTTGCCTTCTAACTAAACAACGCAGAATAGTGTTTTGCCTTCGCCGCAATATGTCGACGTCGTCATCGTAATTATTTGTAGAGCGCGTTATTTTTTGTATGCGGAAATCAAAGTGGGACCTTCGACCTTCGGTATGAATAAAAGATCTCAGACCTTGTGTGGGATCAGTGAGATAAATCGTCGTTTTTGACTTGAGACTATAGTGCGAAACATTGAATAGACTTTATCAGGAGTCTCGTGTCGAAGAAACTATATCGTGTTTTCGATCGCTATAACAATACACGTATACCGTGAATTCTTTGAAAAAAAAAAAAGAAAATAACAAATCGCAAGAGAGAACAAGATGAAACACTGTAGCGAATGTTGTTTCTAATCGTTCTAATTCATACATTGAGCGACGTGCGTGCCAAGAACTGCGATAAGTCACCCGCGTGTGGAAGGATCCGATAAGAGACTCGAGAGAGAAACATTGGGTGATGGAATGTGTTCCTGTTTTTATCTGCGGCTGAGCAAACAGCTCCTAGGAGGCCTGGGCACGCGTCTGGCCGATGAGGTCGCCGATATGATAGTACGAATCAAAAGAGGCCTGTCTACGTGTTGTTATTCGCAACCACCTGAGCTGCCAGGTACACGGAACGATTAAACAACGCATTGTTCCACGACATATTTGCGTTTGCTTCAATACGGCATGCGATCGTGTTACAACGTGAGAATATTGCGCTAATGGAATATCTGCTCGCTTTTCATTCGTCAAAGGTCATTGAACTTTGACAACGAACAAAAATAGATTTTGGAAGTTAATCTTTCGCTTTTGTATCGATAAAATTTTCGATAAAATATCGTGTAATATAAAATGTTTAGTAGCTAGTAATTTAGTTATACTGATTGTGTATCTTTATTGTTATGAAGTAATTCCCGACGTCGTAATATAATTTATGTTTGCGAAATATCATTGCGATGTCTGCGGTAAATAATTGACGTTAAAATTGATAACTGCAAAAACATTTCGAAATATGTGGGTTTTACATGTTTATTCATGTTCAATCTAATTTATAAAATCTAAATATTTTCAAGAAATTTTGTCGATATATGTTTATCAAGGAAAACACGATCTATTCTTTTTCGTTGATTGTTTTGATGACCAGTATTTATATTGTTAATTTTTAGATTCATGTTTTTCGCTTCCTACCAAGGTAAATTTTCTAGTAAATGTACAACTAAGTATGTATAGACTATTAGATCAACAAAAAATAGAATAAAATTCAGATATTACAAGGTCGGATAGAATTTTTAGCGCGCATTAATCTTTTTAATTTTTTTATTTATTAATTTTTGTAACAAAGACTAAAAATCATTTTCTTGAATTTATTTAATAAATACAAAAATTAAAAAGATTAATCGAAGTTAAAAGCCTCGATCGTGTGTCTGAATTATCTATTTAAGTAAATAATTATTATTATTATCTATTTAAGTAAATAATTTACAATGAGTACTTTAGATTATTGGAATTTCCATGTTATTTTTAAAAGGAAAGATATCTTCTTTGTTCTACGATTACTATGTACAGTCGTCAATTCTCCCGATCTGATTTACGGAAGTTATTCTTAAACGTATTTCGGATGTGTCTATGTCCCATACCGAGAGACCAACGGATTGACTACTATTCTTCTTTTTCACGATGCTTTTAAAAGACTTGCTCAAGAGTTAAATCTCAGTTTCGTCGTGATTACTGCGACGATCGTATCGGGCGCATTCTTTAGCCTCGGTTACATTTAAAAACAAGTAGATTCATGTGAAAAAAAAGGCGAATGTGTTTATAATATAACTATTACGTAACAAAAATTCATTCTAAATCGTTGTTAATAACGAGCTATATAAAATTAAATGCATTTCATTACGAGATGTTATATTATCTTTGAGTGTTTTAACAATTTAACTACAATCGAAAATGTTTATCATACAATAGATGATAGAGAAATCAACATAAAATATTTTTGATAGACGTCTAAGCGATTCGCCAACAAATACGTGACGAATTCACAATAATGGCAACTATAATCAGCGATACAAAGCGAAATACGCTTAACACGGCTATACGTCGGCAAACAAGTCTCTCTGAGTGTTTAACACAAGCGACTCTTACGCAGGCCCGACTTAACTTAGCAAGTTCGTATCATGATCGACATATGTGTATTTTATAAAAGATTTAAATATATATGCAACAAATGTATTTATTATACATGTATATCGTAAATGTATTTGTTTCTTTGATAAATGTGTTATATATACACAAAATATTATACACACATACATACACATATTTAGTTGAAGTTATGTATTTATTCTATGAATATAAAAATTTATTATATACGGTTATAATTATTGTAAAAATTGTAAAAGCTAATACATATTATTTCACCATATTGATCTTGATTTTTTTATATATTTGTAGAACGATCACCAGATAAGAAATCAGCCACATTGTCTCATACTGGCAGTAATACTTCGCTATCGACTGAAAGAGCCACGCGACCACTACCCCCGCCGCCTGAGAGGCAATCTTACGTGGACAAACCTTGGTATCATAATATCACAAGGGAGCAAGCAATTACTCTTATTACAGAACGTATGTATCTATTAGTCTTTTTATTATATTTTACTATATTTTTATATTAAATTTTGCAAAGAAAAATTTGTAAATTTTCCTGAAGAATCATTCAAATCATCCCTCGTCCTGATCTTCTAAAATAATTTCTAGTTGTTTATAATAATGAGCAAGAATTGAATTGTCATTTACTTTAAAATTGCAGATTACATGAATAATATAAAATAATATATGAGTATCATAAAGATAGAAATATCTTTCCAATATATGTTTTATTTTTTTTAAATTTAAAATATAAGAATAATATATATATATATATATATATATATAGTTACATAATATATACATAGAATTCATAATTTAATAGTAACTGAATTATATATTTTCAGAAGGTACTTATAATAATCCGCAAGATGGATATTTTCTTTTAAGACCATCGACGACAAAACCCGGTAATCCCTTTACTTTGGTCCTTTGGTACAGAGAGAGAGTTTTCAATGTTCCGGTTAGAAAAAGAAATGACAACAGGTATACATTTTGCTTATTAAATTTAATTAACTTGAGATCTTAATATTTATTATATGAAAGATTATATTAATATTATATTAATAATATGATTGAATAAAATGATTGGAAAAACTCTTGGGACCAACATTTTATATAGTTGAAAAATTAAAATACTTTTAAACATTTTTTTTCTTGCTAACAAAAGAAAATAGTAGAAAATTCAGTTTCGTATACAAACAATACAAACAAAATAATTTTTTATTTATTATAATAAATTACAAAGAATTGGATGTAGGATATTTGTTCAACTTTTTAGATACGCGTTGGGCTTTCCAAAAGTGAATGAGATATCTTTCTCAACGGTGGAAGAGATTGTGCCTTTTTATATGAAGGAGGAATTGATGCTCTACAGCAACGGCGTGCTAGTTGGAAGTACGAGATTGACTGATACTCCACCAAAGTGATTTTAGTCTGTTATATACGCTTTAAACGAGAAAAAAGATCTTTATCTATAATCTAGCTGTATATAAGAGTTATATACGACGTATTTAAACACTGCCGAGTAAACATTCTTATTAAACACTACGATAATATGAAGAACTAATACGAAAAGATAATCAGCGGGATAATGAAGAACAATTTATTTATTAGTCTTCGTATATTTGGAATCAATCAATTCGTGATCAATCACATTGCACAAGACATCATTACTATTTTAATATTATTCTAACAATTCAACAAGTTCTCTTTATTACGACTTACTCGTTTAAGATTCATCTCGGCAATTCTGCGTGCCTTCGATAAAATGACGTAAGTGAGCTCAATTATATTGAGCAACAGATCTCTTATGGAAAATGTATACATATATATATATATACATATATATATATATTTTTTTTTAATATATATATATCAATCTTTTACTAACAGGATATATTTATGCTCGATTTATATGTAAAAGATCTAAAAGAATAGTTTTGTAGAACAAATTTTCTGTGTTTTATAAAGGCGGAAAAATTATATTGTTACTTTTTTATCAGAATTGTTATATTTTCATCCACGTTGCCATTCGTGCCACTCGTTTGATTTGCGATATGGGAATGTCTGATGATCAATCATTCATGCGCACATGAGCTATCTTTTAGCTTTCAAGAGGCCGATGTGATGACGTATAAAGATCAAATCTTTATTAAATCTTTCTTGTAGAAAACTACAAAGTTTCTTCATATATGTTTGCACATCCATGAATGAAATACGCAATATTGTACATCCTATCACTCTCTGCCGAAACTATGTTTTCTTCTGTCGTCCTCTTCCTCGCCCCGTTCACGACTAACGCGCTTCAATTTTGTAACTGTGAATCATGCACGCATACGTCTGCGTTTCGTGGTTATCGACAGGAATACGACCGATAACGATAACATTGATGAAGCCACCGGGCGTCTTGATAAACGAAAGTCGTGACCGTCATTACGCGGCCTTCGTCAGTAACGCAACAGATTCGATCTCTGTTCACTTATGAGGAATCGTCCTGGCAATCGGACGACGTAAACTCGCGTCACGCAATGTGTATGTATCTCATCTTATCCGATTGTGTCATCTACGCGTGTGCGTGTCCGTGAACTTTGAGCCAAGCTAATTGATGGAAGTAGAATCGAACATTCGTCGCATTAATTTCGGAGCCGATATATTTAGCAAGATCAGTTAAGGACTCGCTAATCTTGAAGGAGAAGAACGTTTGCAGTAAATAAATCGGAGATATAAGGTATATTTTTTATTTGAAAATTTCTAACAAGATAATGAAAACTTTTCCCGGTCGAATTCGAGCGCCAAATCTTATTTGCTAATATGTAATCTTTGTTTGACAATATAACGGGGCGTGTTGTTGATATTATATCTGTTTACTGTCGCGTAAACTAGAATCAGTTACGACTTAATTTTAATTAAAGTAATCAACAATGAATTTTAATGAAAATCTTTAATCTTCAGCCAACCTCAATAATAACTTTCGCAAAATAATAACGCATTTCTGAAAAATCTATTAGAAAGAGAGCTAAACACAACTCTGATGAATGACCGTTTTTGTTGGAAAGAAGAGATCAAATGTTTTTGTAGATTAATTTCTAGAGTTAATTTCTAGCTTCGTGAAACAAATTTGAAACAACCGCGGGATGCGTGAAATGTGGCGTAATTTGTCACGTGGGCGAGGCCTAGTTACATTTCGGGAATGCATTCGCGGTGTCGTGGTACAACGGGATGACGAAGGCGCGAAACAGTGGGAGGACTGGGAGGGCATGGGCGAGAAAGAGAGAGAGAGGGACAGCGGAATGAACGGATCGTACGACAGATTTGTGCGTACCGCCTCGTTAACTGTTGACAAGTGGTGCCGTCAATTGAGTGCCTCAATCGGCACGGTCACTTAAGGAGCTTTTGTAGGTTCGGATCCAAATCACATTGGGCGTTGGACGGCGCGCGGCGTGAGGAGTACGAGACGAGGTGGCTGTCACGCGAATGATAAACAGTCGCGATCTGGCCTGACGGTGGACACCGCGTGATAAACAATGTTGACGTGAGTCAACGACGCTTCGCGGGCGACAACGCAATTCGTCGCGCGGAGGATCTCGAAAGGTGGAGAGAAAGAGAGGGGGGGAAAGCAGGAGAAGGCGCGAAGGAAAGAGAGATTGGAGAACGATGTTGCTTCCCATCCGGTAGATAAAAACGTGCTAATCGCCGCTCGCGAGAACGCCGCCCCAGGAGCAATGGACGATGAACAGCCGGCGAGGGAGGCCAACAAGATCTGCGGAGTCTGCGGCGACCGGGCGCTCGGCTATAACTTCAACGCCGTCTCCTGCGAGAGCTGCAAGGCCTTCTTCAGGAGAAACGCGCTCAAGAACAAGGTGAATTTACCTCCGATTTCAAGTTTCTAGCTGGTTACCTCGCTTCCTGGGAGAATTCGAGAGGATATATCAGTCTCGCGGAAAATTTCAAATTCTTGAGGACTGCACTTGTTGCAGTTTCCTTTAAAAATTAATTTTCTCTTTTAGTGTTGATACAAAGTTCTTTCTTAAATTTGAGTTTCACTTTTAATGTTATGAATTATAGATTACCATTGCTGAATCATTTAATTATGTAGTGAATCTATGACTCATTAGAAACTGATGCTTTGAACTTTAAGTTTACGAAAAAAATAGATTATGTTGCTGACCGCATCATTTATTTTAGATTATTTTTGAAAAATTCAGAAAGATTAATCTTAATATTACAACATTTAAAATTAATCTTAATATTAAAACATTTTTTATTTAACTTTATTTTTTTCAGATTTATTAGGATAAATTGCATCATTCTGAAGCTGAAATCTTATTTTTCTTATTTTGATAATTTAATTGTTTTGAAGATGTTTTTTTTAAGAGAAACTTTGCAATTATTAGATTCAGATTAAAGTTGAGTCTTTCATGTTTTAATATATTTATATTAAAGTAATTGTTTCAGTTATAAGTCATGTCTCAGCAATAAGTCATTTTTTTTTATTATATTAAATAATTAAATATATTTAAAAAAAACACGATATTATTATACATATAATTACACCATTTATTAGTAAGATATCTCATCTTTTGTTTAATTATAATATTGCTAAAACATTTAAAAGAAAAATTGTTAACTGCAATGTTTATTGTTTAACTTTCAGCGTAAATATCATTAATAAGAAGGAATATATGTATTTGTTAAGTGAATAAATTTGTATTTTTTTGCAAAATAAGAAATATACTGTTTTACATTATTACTGTTTTACATTTATATATAATGTTGAAATAAGAAGATTGAGTTTTACTATTGCCATCAGTGCACATTTATTAAAATTTAAATAATTATTTTTTATATCACTAAAAGTTGTTTTTTTTTTCCAGTAAAATGTGATAGTTAAAGTTTAGAATATCATTGTGCAAAATGTACATTTTTTAATATATTTTTTATATATTTTTATATTTTATATATATTTTATATATTTTTATATATTTTTATATTTTTATATTTTTTTAATATATAAAAAGAAATGTAGTTAACAATCTTAAATGACTTAGGACTAGAACAATTACCTTATATATAACATTTTTATATGATGATAAACATGCATAGATTGAAACATCTCCTTTGACCCCCAAAAGATTAATAATGAATGTATACAAAAGATGCAATTATTAAGGTTTAGAGCGGCATCTGTGCATTAAAATTTATTGACGGTGGACTGTTGAGACATTAGATAAGATGTGTTTTTTTTTTTTTTTCAGATACTGTTGTGTCTTTGCATATTTGAACGATTTCCGTTTAACAGAAGATTATTTTAATTTATATGGGGAAATAAATAAAGCTCGAAATCGATAAATAAAGCTTGAAATTTACAATTTTGTTATATTACTAAATATTTAAAATTGCATATTAGACTTTTTTTTCTCATATTAAACTAAAGCAGAAATATTCTTGTTACAGGATTTTAGATGTCCGTTTACGGAAAATTGTAACATCTCACCTATAACCAGACGTTTTTGCCAAAAATGTCGCCTGGACAAATGCTTCAGTATTGGTATGCGCAAGGAGTACATAATGTCCGAGGAGGATAAAGTATTGAAGCGTAAAAAAATCGAAAAAAATCGTGCGAAAAAACGATCACAGACCGAGAATGACAAAACGTCGAAGATCAAAAAAGATTGCATGGATGACTATACGTTCGAGGATACGTCGATGTCGATCAATTTGGCCGGCTCGACGATGTCAGAGACGTATTTTTGGGAGTCTAACAGAAAATATACAGACTTGGACGGCAACAAGCAGAACACTGTCGAAAGTATGAGTCCGGTGACAGCGGTGAGCGTACCGAGTCCCTCGAGTCCGCCGGAAAACACGAACATCGCTGAAACGAAGACGTTGGATATGCTGAAGGAATCCGTTCATGGTTCAAGATCTAATCTCGCCAGGTACGATTGACTCATTGGTATTATGGCGAATATATCGCCACGGCTCTTAAAGCCGAATACGCGATGTGATTAGATAGGTACACGTGAACACATAGCTGAGCACGGCGCCGTTAGGTATTTACGCGGAATTGGCGGACAAATATAATGACTGTTTCTGCTTTTTCTAAACAGAGAGAGACTTTCTCTCTTAATCATTTCGCGCTGAGAGAATGATTGTGTACATCCTCCCGATTGTCTCGGCATGCAGAATAGATAGGTTTAATTGATACTGACAATTGGGGAATAAAATAATTCGTAACTTTGATAATAATCCGAAACATTTAAATTGTCGATTAAACGAAGTCTAGAACAATAACATGTGAAAAGTATAACAGGTGAAAAATACTTTAACGCTCGTAGAAAAATGAAATATCTCGAAGAGAAATGTTATCCGGGTAACCGTTCTTGTGAGAAAAAAGTCACACATTCGATCTCGAGACACAGACTAGTTAAGACGCACCGCGACGAATCGCTCTTGTAGTAATTCCAAGTTAATCGATCACATTTTTATAAATCCGACAATCAGCTTTAAAGTCTCTAATCTTCTTATACGCATCGACACATATTTCCAAAGTATACAAAAAAATAACGCAGAAATGAAATCAATAAATATTAAATAGAAATTTATCTGATTACAGCCGTACAAGGTTCACGGATTTCAACATGTCGCCTCAGAATGTAGGGATGGACAAGAACTCTCCTTCGAATTCGGGGAAATATGAGCAGAATCCGCGGCAGTTAAGTTCAGAATTTGTAGATGTTAACCGCGAATCGTCGAGGTACAGCTCTGCATTCGAAGAAAACGTGCATAGCTACTCCAAATTTGATCAAACTCGCGAACAGAATTCTCCCGTATACGATAATTCGCTAGCATCATACAGCGGAGCAAGTCGATCTACTCCGAATTCGCCGCATATGCAACTCGCGAAGGATGAGGCATCGATATGCCAGAAGCCGAAGGAAACGTGCTCGAGCGGAAATAATTTAATCGTCAAGTTTAAGCAAGATCCTGGTTTGCTCACGAAGTTTGTCAATAATCCAAATTTAGTAGCAAAGATATTTCAGGATCGGAGAGTAATAATGAAGATTATGACCGATCCTGATATGGTTACATGTTTGGCGGCGGATCCGCATATAACACAATTCTTGGAGGAACACGACGCAATTGATACAACGATTACCGAGCGCGACCGTGATATCAAAACGAAAGGTCAGCCGAAAGAAGGTAGCTCAATTCCGATAAATAGTGATAGCTTGAGCGATAATATCGTTAGGCATGTGCCGAAAGCTAAAGGAAGTCACGTGGAAAATCCAATCCTGACGGATCTAATTACGAATCGTAATACGGAGGAAGGCAAAAATCAAAATTTGGAATCTAATACAAATACGGATTGGAACAAAAATACAGCCGATGTTACTAGGGACGTTCTTCAGGACGTACAAAGGTAGTTCGATGCGTCAAATATTATATTATGAAAACTGCTGTTGAAATTATTTAATTTTGAAATAATTATCTAATTATTTCAGGATACCTATTGCTGCTAACTCTATAGAGTCTATCTTATGTGAAGCCATCAAGTTAGAATATTCAGCATTTTCTAGTTTCGGTGGTAACCAAAGCAGTAGAGAATTAAATGATGCCGAAAGAGCGAAATTGAACGAGTTGATAGTTGCTAACAAAGCATTATTAGCTCCATTAGATGATGACATAACGAACTTGGTTGGTGAAGAATGCAAATTCAAGGTAGTGCTCTTGACATTATATATCTTGTATAGTATATTTAAGGAAAGTGAACATAACAGTTACAAAATATCTACTTTTAGAATAATTTTGGGCAATCTGATCCAATGTTGCTAGACGTTATAAATTTAACAGCCATAGCCATTAGACGCTTGATAAAGATGTCTAAGAAAATAAACGCCTTCAAGAATATGTGTCAAGAAGATCAGTTAGCTTTGTTGAAAGGCGGCTGTACAGAAATGATGATTTTAAGATCAGCCATTAATTACGATCCTGATAAAGATATGTGGAAGATACCTCATAGCCAAGAAAGCATGTCAAATATTAAAGTCGACGTTTTGAAGGAAGCAAAAGGCAATTTATACGCGGAACATGCGAGATTTGTCAGAACATTTGATCCCCGGTGGCGAGATGAAAATATCATTTTGATTTTAAGCGCAATCGCTCTGTTTACTCCAGATAGACCGAGAGTTGTGCATGGTGATGTTATTAAATTAGAGCAGGTAAAGTAAATCTTTGAGAATCCCGAATAATTGCATAATCTTCTTATTTATATCATAATATAGTATAATATTTATATCAATATCATAATTTTTAAATAACTGTTATTAAGATATTATATATTAAAATAAACACACGCACGCACGTACACACGCACACACATACAATAAAATAATATGAAAGTAATAATATGAAAGTCAATTTTTAACATCTTTTCTTAACAATTTCTTATTTTTTATGTTTGAGATTAAAACAAACTGAGAGAGAAAGAGAATTGGTTTATATTTTTTATTGATTTCTTTCTTCCAGAATTCATACTATTATCTCCTTAGACGATATCTGGAGAGTGTTTATCCTGGATGCGAAGCTAAGTCTACGTTCCTCAAATTAATACAGAAGATTTCTGAACTCCATAAACTAAATGATGAAGTTGTGGGAGTTTACTTGAATGTCAATCCATCCAGTGTAGAGCCGCTGCTTATAGAAATATTTGATTTAAAACATTGATCATTAATTTGTAACATTACAAATTTTATTTTGTGCATATAATAAGAAAATTGAATTAACGCATTTAGCTGCAATATATTCCGACTAGCCAACAGAATCATGCGATATTTATGAATGATATTTATGCGATTATATTATATTTATGTAATTATAAGTAAACTTGCACTGCATTGCCTCCTTATATACATAATATAGAATGCTTTCCATTTAATGACATAAATCGACATAAACGTGTTATTTTCTTTGACATTAAGTAACAAGGACAAAACAATAAGCCTGTCGGCTTATGTCAGCAAATCGAAAGTACCCATTGTATAGTAATAAATTTTTAAATATCTTCAAACGAATAGAATGAAGATTATAGTATAAAATATTGGATACATACTATGGAACTATTCAGAATGAATTCCGATCAAAATTGTTCAGTTATTTCCTAGATTTCTATTATCCTTTTTAAAAGAAATGAAATCCAATTGAAATTCATTCTGAACATATTCCTTAAAATATTTCATTATAAAACTGAGACGCAACTGCATTTGCTGCGTAAAAATTATCATGAGTCAACTGCGTAGGTATAAGATGTAAACATTGTTACAAATGGATATCGATGTCTGTTGTAACTTAGAAGTTTTTGCCGCAAATCAAACGAGCAATTTACGCATTGTTTCAAATAAATAATGTTAATTAAATAATGTTAATATGATAAAAGTGCCGTAATTAATAATAGCAATATTTCACTTTGTAAGTATTTCAATTATATTATATCATTAAGCAGAATATCTTTTAAATTTCACATTCTCATTGCGTATTGAGAATAACTATGCGCGTACAATGACAGCATAATAATTCCCAGATGACTGTTTCAATTCTGTTTTCTTTTTGAGAATAAGTAAATATATATTTTTTTAATATATGGATCGTTAAATTTAAAAAAAATAAACGTTATTTAATGCGATAAGGCCTGTGCTCATATAGTATATATAAGTAGATTTTAAATATATCGTTAAAAACTTGTTTTTAAAAAAAAACGAGATTTCAATGCAAACTTAACTATGTGAATTGTGTGATAATTCAGCTTTAGTCAGAGTATATATATATATATATATGTAAATGAGAGAAAAAAAGAATATTGTACTTGTGTATGTGTTGTTGCAATGAAAAAGATAAATTGTGATATAATATAACCTGATACAAATATATTTTTCAAAAATATGTTGCCACGTAATTTTACGATAAGTTTCTTCAGACGCAAACAAGATTTGTTTCATATTACATATTTATATTCAATTTATGATGAGATAATTACATTACATCACTTGCAACCAATTACGACACGTCGTCAGGTCCCTTAATCATCTGCGTTCGTACGTTAAGAAACCAAAAGCGTACAAAATGAGGATTACTATCGCGCCGATACAGCCCGCGAAGAATATCAAGCTGAAGATAGACAGGAGCAAATACAATATAATTCTAATGGCCAGACAAAGAAACCACCATAGGCAGCCCCATGCCGTGTTACAAATAGCTTTCAGTCCCATTCTTTTATCTGTGAAATTTGATGCTATACTCAGGAAACAAAATCTATGATCCTCGATTATGCTACGAAATATTGCTTCGATTCTTTATTCCCTTGTTTATATTTCTTTCAAAATTTGAGGGATATCGATATGCTAAAATACATTACTCTCCACTAGCGCAATTTTTAAAAAGATTTTATTGCCTTCGATCTTGTAAAAATTTATATACATATTAAATCGATATTTACAAAGATGTAATTTTTACAAAATTGATTGTTTTTATTTTTACAGATTTTACAGATTTGTGCTTGTTATTTGTACATTTAAATCTATTGCACGTTTCACAATCGCTTTAATCAGGAACTTAGATCTTTCCGATTGATAATTATTCATTCCAGATAATCCATTTATTTTCTTTCACAACGTGATGTTTATAATAAACTTTCAGCGTCAATTAAAAAAAAGCTTGGTTTTTAAAGTTTATTTATTTATCATTTTATCATGTACTCTCCCCGTTTTCATGAACATTGTTACAAACAGATGTCTGATTTTTTAATTCGATTGGATGTTCTGTCTTTTGCGTTTCCGGATAATTATCGCGCTTGTAATGGAAAAAGATTTCGACATTGCTGTCATACGGCTTAACGAACGGACAATCAATTTTCTCTGCAGCGAGATAGCAGGCGCCGAGCGCCGATGTTGTCGTCAAACGTAGCAAACTCAATTCATCCACGACTCGCTTATCGTGAATTTCGTTCACAAAACCCTTTTTCATGAATTTCCATGATTTCCACACGGATCCAACGCAGATCACTTTCAAGCCACCGTGAGCTAGTTTGAGATCCTGAAAAAAAAAAAGATTTGAGCAAAATTGTTGACATGCCGATTTTATGATAAAAGATCTTTTTATTATGAAGTTTTATTTGACGTAAAATTGAAATACTGACGTTATGCGCCTTTCTTGAAACGGCGATAATATGCTTTGCCAGAAGTTGTCCAGCTTCTTCGAAGATTTTCAGGCACAGTGGATCGTTCTTCTCACAGCCATCTGCGACTTCCTTGGCAAAACCAGCGATGGTACTCTTGTCGAATTTCGCATATAAATATGGTAAAATGCCGTTTCTATCAGTCACGCTGAAGTAATTTCTCATTGCTGGCCATACATAACTTATTGATTCGGGTGCTTCCACAAAACCATCGATATCATCAAATACATATTTGCAGGCACGATAGGCAATCCAATAAGCTTGAAACAAGAGAAATTATTAATCGTAGCTTGCGTTAAGAATTAAAATATAATTAAATTGTTAAAGAAATTTAAAATTAAAATAAAAAAATTTTTCTAAAGAAAAATTTTTATTGTATATGTATCGAGAAAACAAAATTTTATTTATAAATTTTATTTTACTCAATTCAAAATCAAATTTGATTTAAAAAACTTTAAAATTAATTCTGTTATTTATTTTTATTCTATATTTACCTCTATTTATTTTAAATCTTTTAATTTAGAAGCTGATATTGAATTTAAAATATTATATTCTTTACAGTGAATGATATGTACCTCCTCCTTCGTCGCCCATCATGTGTCCCCATCCCCCGCAGCCATGAGTCGTTCCGTCTGGATTAATCAACAAAGCATTGCTACCAGTTCCGGCAATCAACACGATCCCACCAGATTGCAAACCAGTTCTGAGGCTGCCAAGAGTATCTGAACTAATTATATAATCCTTAGCAGAATTTGGATACTTTTGTAACAAAGTTTCTATGAGTTGACGATTTGTGGTTTCCTCTTCGCAACCACTTAGAGTAAGTCCCTATTAATGAAAGAAATCGCTAAGTAAATGCTATCTCTCGAAGCTCAAATTTGACTACATTTAACATTCAACATTCGAAACTTCAAATGGACAAAATAGATTGTTTGCTATTGTTTACCTCGAAATCGAATTAATATTTTGACAAGTAAGTTTGTTGTAAAATTATTTTTAATTGTGTGTATTTATAAGTCTATAGTTACATAATTCATAATACAATGAAAATATTACTACTCACTACACAATCTAAAGGAACAGTTTCTGGTATATCTAGTTCTTGTTTACCCTTCTCAATCATTGCGCTAAGTCTAGCAGCTGTCTCATCTATCCCAATTGCCTGAAAGCAAACCAAATTTCTATACTCCCTCATAAGTTTTTTCAACAAGCACAGTAATATTTTTATAATTATTCGAATCGCTTATCTTGAAAGTGTTGCAGACTTAGACAGTTTTGAAAATCCTGTTTAAAATCATACGTCGATATTCCTTAACTCGCACAGTACTTTAAAGATAAGCAATTCGTATAATTTCTTTCTTAGTCACCCAATGATTAGTGTTCGGTCCTTTAACTTCTATTAGCCTCGCACCTTTTCCGTCGAGTATTACGAGTGTCGAGTGCGTACCGCCCCTGAAAATTAATTAATTGAAAATCAAGTTTACGTTATGAGTAAAAAGTTGGACGATCGTGCAAATCTTAACTGTATATTTCTCATTAAATTCTTTGCATTTCGTTGCTATCTAAATTTTTTTGGATCACTGCATGTATAACGCGACCAATTAACACAATCATTTTGTCATTATGTTTTCTCCTGTTCAATGACTCGATCATTTTCCTAACAAAGATACATATCGCCCTCTCCACTCAGCGGAAGATATGCGTGACCTGTCAGTTAAGTCCGGCTTAAATGAACGCTGATTGCTATTATCAGTGTCTGGATGTTCTATCTTCTCTTTTATACAAATAGAAATTATTAGATATATTGTATTGATATATTGTAGAAATTAGATATACTAAAGTAAAGAATTATATAATAATAAAATAATAATAAATGTCGGAAAAAAACAGAGAAAAAGTAATATCGATTCGCCGATTCAGAATTGTTATCAACCGACAAGATATGAAATTTTTATTTCGTACTTTTTAATATCAATCGGCATATAATTTTTTTTTTTTTTTTTGTTGAAAGCTTTTCTCTCAGTTTGTTGACTTGTCAAGTATAATACAATAAATCGCGGCGCACTTGTCATATCTCGTCTCTCCTATTTTATGAGCCAACGATGAGTAACAATTTTCACGATTACTCAGGCAGTAACAATTTTGTGAGTTATTTCGCACTATATATTTGCGTTTCTCTTTCAATCTGTCAACAGAGACAAAAATAAACGCTTTAAATATGCGTAACTGTGCCGCCATAAGATAAGTAGTACAGCGAAGGCGAAAACAAAACGAAGAACATAATGAAATGCAAATGTGTTATCATCATGAAAAGGAAATATCCGGAATGGATGTGCATATATTATCAACAAATAGAGTTTCTTGAAATTAACAGTTATCGATCATGTATGCCATCGTCATAATTCAATATTTCCAGATAAAATCAAATGGATCGAGAGAGTGATATGATTCACAAGATTGTTATCATTTCGGATTTTTAAACGGGAAGCGAAGTATAATGAAACACGATGTACGATATTAATACGTTTCGCGGAATCTAATATCTCGCGTCTCCGTTCCTTCCGACTAATTCTTTCGTCACGATCTTTTTATATTTAAATTTTTATATTTATATTTATTTTATTTTACTTATATATAATCACTTACAATTACTTATATATCATCAGAGATAAATTTGGATTATCTTGAAAAGATGACTGTTCGTTTAACAGAATTTTGCTCTGTTGCAGGAGTGCGCCGGAGAAGATTCAATTAAATTATTTAATTATATACAAGGGGGTTATATACAAGAAAGGGAGAGACTCACCCTTCAATACCGCCGATTCTAATATCCTCGGAATATTGTGGCTTGTCCTGCGTGGGCATCGCAGCTTCTTGTACCAACTTTGCGGGCTCGGTCATCTTCATCTGCTTCCTCTGGTCTCTGCGTAACTGATGCTCATCCACGACCGTCTCCGGTTTTTTCTCCCGCTTTTTCACCTTCTTGTCCCTTTTCTTTTCTGCCATTTTTCAAAATCGCAAATCGTTTAGATTTCTACAGCGAACTTCGAAACATCGAATATCACGGACGTATCACGAGGATTCAGCAAGATCTGGATGTGACGGGATAGATAGGGGAGATAACTTGGAATTTAATATATCTTATATAAAATCTAATTAATAATTGGAATAAATTAATAATAATTGGACAATTTGAATAATTAAGGAATTAATCAAATAATAAGAATATGATGTTCTAAATAGTGTTATTCACAATATGCGTATCGTAATATCTGAAATTAAATTCATTTCTTAAGCTTTTATCAAATCAAAACGTTAATTTCTTATGCTTTACAATAATAATTAATTGTTATCGTTTCTGTCATTAATATTGTAATCCAATTCGATCGTTAAAATCGTTGATTTGATAAAATTTGATATTGTTATTGTTCGAACGGAATGCGTACTTCCTGCAGTAGATCAGATAAGCTTTCGTAATCAATGGTTGCTATTTTTGACTTAATGACAAATTTCTATTGTACAGGGACGAGAAAGAAGACACAGAAGCTGAAACAGTAAAATCGAGACATGCATGCACACTTCTCAGGTTGAGAAATTGAATATCTCACATATAAGCGATCATAGATTTGCTCGCATGATAGCGTTTGCGTTACTACGGCACGTATTTAGCAATCAATGACTCGACTCATGTCCACTTTATGCTAAAAGCGGTTTATCTCGACATGGAGCATGGGATCATATCAGAAGATAAAGATACATGTAATCATTCGAAAATAAATTGGTGAAATAGCGAAAGCGAAATTGTTGATCTGTTCGCCGCCTCCAGGCGAGAGAGAGAGAATTATAGAGTGAAGCCTCACATATCTTCAACACTTCGAAGCGATACTTGGCTCCTTACGATTTTTCGGTCCATATTTGCGGATGACATTAGCTATGCACAGCATATTGGACGATAGGTCCAAGCGCGAATTCTGAACGCGCTAATGCTGAATTGATAGCCGTTTCTTCTTTTACCCGTCTCCCTTTTTCGCGCGAAATTCTGCGTTCCGACGAGTAAATTTCGACGAGTCAGCCACACGTGCTTGCGGCGGCTAATTCCGAAATTGATAAACTAATGAAGTAAACACAAAGTTATAAAAAAAAAATATATATATATATATAAAATATAATTTGGATATACAGAAAATGATTTTAATTTTATTTTAATTTTCTTAATATGAGTTTATGATGAAAAAGATTATTAGGGATGTAGTAATGTAATTTAAGATTGTTAGAATGTTATATTTATGTTTCAGTTTATTTTAATTCCGCAGGGAGGAAACCACGGATTTAAACAAAGTGGGTTGACCGGATGAAAGGAATTTAAAATCTCCGCTCAGGAAAAATCGCGCGTCCTTGAAACGTTCCAGTTCAGTAAACCTGAATCGCTGAAGGACGCGACCCTCCAATTTTCCCGAAAGGTCGGCATGCTTGAACTTACTACAAAACTCTTGCCGTCCTTCGGCGCCGGGAGTCCGAACAGCCTGAGAAACAGGCTGAGAGTGAAAAAAATGTGTTCAACGTGTTCTGACACGTGTGCCAGTGATGAAAAACATCTTTTTCCACCGGAGTTTTCCAAAAATAAATTCCGCGAGGAATTTGCGTGTTCTAAAACGTAGTGACGCGATCCAGCTGGGAATCGGCAAAGAGCGACAAATCGCTGATCGTTTCCTCGCCGGAGAAACGAAACACGATCGATCGACCGCACTGCGCGACACTGTTCCCGTCACTGCCGGGTTGTCGTTGCCGCTCCGTTTCGCTCGCACTCATAGAACACATATTAAGAGAAATGAAAGCTCTATATATAAGATGGGTAACAAAAGATGAGACACTGCCATCTGGTGGTGGAAATTCCAACCAACAATTTACCTTAGTATTCCGCATTCCACCGTGGAAAGTTAATGAATTAAATGAATTTTATAATGCTGAACAAAAATATTTCTACGAAGGCACGAAAAAGCGCACGTATATGCAGCATGCAATGGAACTAATGAAATCTTTTTTATCTTGCAATGTCGGTAACACATGTCGGTAACACGCACATTTTTGCGGGAACCATCGTCCACCCATCCTTTTGGTATACTCGAGCTCGCTCAATCTAGTGATCGGTCGAAACCTGCTACTGTTCTGCTACTGAATGATATTGTAAACTAGAATTGCGATTTTGATATAAAAGTATGACAGATTTTCGATTAGTGAATGTTATCACATTGTCATATGATTTAAATAGTTTCAACATCAATATCCTGATTGCGTATGCAACTCTCTTGTAGATAATTTAATTTTATATATATATATATAAAATTGTGAAGGTTACATTTATTTACAGGTTATATAGATTTTTATTGTCATGTTTCATGTGAAAAATGTTTATAAATTTATATATTTTATTTGCTCATTTATATAATTATTGATCGTATTAAATACATGATATATTTGTCTTGTTTGAAATATGTTTTTTATGTTTGATATAATCATTTATACACAATTAAATAAGACATATGCAATAGCTAAAATTAAAAATATATATCTATATATTTTTAAATATATATATATTTAATATATATATTATTATATATATATTATATAATATATATATATATAATTAATATATATTATATAATTATTATATATATTAAATATATATATTTATATATATTTTTTAAATATATATATTTAAATAAATTTTTAAATATATAAATTATTTATAAATTTTTTGTTTATAAATATATATTCTTAATTTTTATCATAAAATAATTATTTACAAAGAGTCTAAAACCTCTAATTAAATTCTATATATGATCCATGAATTTCATAAAACATTTGTAATTCATCTATACAATTTCCATCAGACGTCTACATGGACATCTAATGGAGGTCTAATAGAACTCCATTGGAGCTCCATCATGGAAGTAACATGGATCTCCATTAGAGGTCCATCTGGTTTCCACCATAGAGATAGATGTCGCATGAAGACTGTGAAGATAATGTGAACCTCCGATGGACGTCAAGTTCCGTGTGGATAATATAATATAATATAATATAATATAATATAATATAATATAATATAATATAATATAACAATATATTATATATATATATATATATTATTTGTATATATATATATATATATATATATATATATATATATATATATATATATATAATATAATATAATGTTATATATATGTAATTATATATGATATTTGCAAAATTAAATTTGAAAAGAAATGATACGCGCAGTTTATAGGACTAAAAAATTTACATACAAGTATTTATTAGATATCAGGGTGTCCCGTAGCATGTGTAACACCGCTCGTGAGAAAGTAGACGGGAGCGAAATAAATAAAAATGTCTTATCATTTTGTGATATTCGCAATAATTTTCGAGTTATTAAATATTAAAGTTGCACAAAATAAGAACGCGCGGGGAGACAACCCCAGCGTGACGCCATCCGGTGCTCGGCAATGGGCGGAGCGCGCGCAACAAGAGGAAGGATAGTAGCCGCCGCTCACGTTTCCTATCCGTTATACGTCATACGGATCAGGCGGGCGAACATTTTCTCCCCGCGCGCTTTTTCACACTTTTAATCACGGTACGATTGGAGAAAAAGTGTTGATTATTTATTTATTATTTATCAATTCTAACAAAATTTTTTGCTCTACAATCATCCTCTAATTATTTTGCACATAAAAGCAATCAAGTATTTATAAAGTATGGTTATAAAAAAATTTAAGGAAAAATAAACTGTAGTGTCACAGAATTTTAAAATGAAATATAAAATATCTCGTGTTTTTCTTGTAACTGTACTTCAATACTTTTATACAGAGAATAATGAGATAAATCAATTGGTGCAAAGAAGACATGAAATTGCTTTACATAAAAATTATTTGCAAAATCTAACTACATATTTCTTTCATGAAATCACGCAGGATTTAGAGATTAAAAAGTTATTAAAAAATATGCGACCGCCGGAACTTTTCTTAAAACATGAGTATAAAATTCTGTTAGAACTACCGAGAACTGTCACTAGAATTGCGATGAATAATCAGCGCGATATTATTCTTCCGATTGTCGTGTTTAATATGAAAAATGTAAAAAAGTGATAATTGTTTAAATTTTTTCCTTGAAATTACACATATTGGTGAAAATCGAATATTAATGTTATTCGAGTATCAGGAGACACGATAGTGTCTCGGGTATCAAGTCACTGAGAACTACCATGTGACTTTACGCGAGTCGGCGAGATGCGAGCATCCGAAATTATCAAATCTCAATAATGGCTAAATTGATCAAGTTCTAAGGCTTGATCGATAGCTTGAGTCCGACTTGCATAATAAAAGTATTTTTATTTTTCTGTTACGTGCTGTACAAGCAGAGATATTGCTACGCAAAGTCCGATTTGGAAATTTTTTTAAGAAACGTTAAGAAACGTCGTTATTATTATCATTGTCGCCTTTCTATGGCTGCAACGTCTGTCACGAAATGTCATTATTAATCTTATCGATCCTGACTTATCTCATCGGACTGATAAGTCAGGATTACGGGATCAGGATCAGGGGATAAATCAGACTACTACAGGATCTAGTGAATGTTCGCTAGATCCTGCAATGACCCTGACTTATCGGCCTGATTTATCCTTTGGGTCGATAAGATTGATTAATGTAAATACGATAGTGTCTTGGGTATCAATATAATCTTTAAAAAAAAGATTATGTTACAAAATTGCCATATCTAATGCAATTCTAATCAAGCTAAAAAAATAAAATCTAAGTGTTAGTATCTTTGTGATCTTTGTATTCATTGTCAGAATCCTATTCTAACTCAAATGGTACTAGTTTTAATTAAAAAACAAAAAAATTTGTTTCCACATTGCCAACTCAACTCAAATGATATCATTTGTATAAAAGATTTGATATCAATGGCGCCAAGTTATAATCCAATCTTTCTATTCTCACCCAAATAATACTAGCCTTAATTCTTCAAAAAAGAAAATTTCGTTTCCACATTGCCAACTCAAATGATTATAATGTATAAAATTTGTATAAAATTTGTATAAAAGATTTGATATCAATAATTGGCGCCAAGTTATAGTTCTACAAACATAGAGCTACAAGTCCACTTTAGTCAAATTATATATTTCAATTGTATAAGATTGTAAAGATTTGATAAATCACTGTTTTAAAAAGATAAAACTCAAGTAGTAGTATCTTTAATTTAATTTAAAAATAATAAAAACCAAATTATATGTAAATCTTTCTATCCATTTAAGATTTCTTTTTCTAATCCAAGTGGTAGTAATTATTTAGCTTTAAAATATTATTATATCACAAAATTGTTTTACTCAACTTACGTTTTTATCACAAAGAATTAAAAAGTAACAGTATGAAATAAATAATAAAATTTTATTTAAATAAAAAAAATTTTTATGTAAAAACATACTTGGCGCTGCTCATATCTCTAAAAAGAATACGAATAAATGAATATATATATATATATATATATATATATATATATTATATATATCAGAATGTTATATATTAGATATATATATATATATATATATATATTATATATATATATTAGATAGATATTATATCAAGATTCAGTCTCGATCATTTTTGGCACTTCTTTACTTAATCGTATTATATAATTACTATATCTATTAATTTTATTATATAATTATATATCTCTCGCAATACTTTTATCAGATATAATATGATTCTACAATTAATCTTTACTCATATATTAAATTAAATAAAAAACAAATTAAAAAGTTTATTGTAATGTGATCTACTATAAGATCCTTGTAGAGTCGGTGTCTTAGATCCTATCGCGAGTTATTTTCGTGCGCAATAGCGGCGCATCATCAGAGGTAGCGGCGGCTGCTTTCGGTACTGAAAAGCGTCTTTTAGATCTCGCAGCAACGCAATCCACAATCAATGCCGAATTATTGTCCGAAATATTATTGTCCATTCCTATATAACGAGCCTCTCGGAGGATGCGTACATTCATTCGCTCGCTGACTTCTGTACCGAACAGTTCGATTTGAAATAAAGTACAATCTTCAGAAGTGGGATTCGCGTGCCTGAAGATACGCGTTCGTGTTGATGAGCGAAATCAATTGTGCATCGTGTAAAGGCAAACAAGTTACGCGATTAGTCAATACTTTGCGAGTGATCGATCGTTATGTACAACGAGACGAGTTAACGGGTGTGGTACCAAATTGCTGCGTCGCGATCGCGAGTAATAAAAGTAACGGACGCTGCGTGCTTGCATAGTTACGCGAATCATTAGTGATTCTGCCCAAGTAGCAAGATGACGTCATAATGACGTCACTTAAGTAGCAAGATGAAATAGCACGTCTTGCTACTTGGGTGGTTGCCTACGAAACATTGATTTGGCAAATGCAACAGATCCTTCGAGCTATAGTGTCATATACTTGAAGGGATTGTTACGAGAAAAGAATCTTCCAACAACGAGCAATAAAGACTTGATATTGCGGTTGGAACAAAACAATCCAAAAGTATGGAAAGAGGAACATGAAGCGGAAGAACGCTGCTGACTAACGACCACAAATGCGGAAATTCAACGAAACGTAATCCTGAAAATCCTGCTAATCGCGAGCTTGAATTCGTTAAATGCGAAAGAGACTTGCTTCGTGGCGAACTTGAGTTAATGAGACGTGAAGCCGAGCTAATGATGACACGGGAGTGTTCCAGATGCGCAATTTTCAATCGGGCACATCACTCACATCAGCCGATACCTAGGAATTTTCTAGTGAGCCACCTATCAAAAATTTTTTTATTTAATCGACCAATCGACAATGTGTCCGATTGGACCTCATCCGATGACACCAGCCACCGGTCTTAGAAGCTCACGAGTGAAGATGGAATCAATCACGTAAAGGGACTCAAAGATTTGTTAAATGAGTTCGATGGTTCGAGCAGCGTTTTCCGAAACTGGAAACAACAGGTCGAACTTCTGCGGGATACATGTAGTCTCGACGATAACACTAGAGAGAGAGTAGTGTATTAATTGGCTCGAGATTAAAGGGAAAAGCCTTGAGCTGGTTCTACTCAAAACCAGAACATATCACGACACGATCTTTGCGACCGATCTTTTAGAAGAGATGGGTCGAATGTTCGATCATCGTTCCAGCAAGCTAACTTTGAGGAAAGAATTCGAGCGGCGAGAGAATGTGGCGAACGGAAGAGTCATTCAGCGAATATTATTATATGATAAAATAATTGCGACAAATCAAATATGTATCGATGCAGACGAGATTATTGACTATGTCATCGAGGGAATACCCGATTCGCGGCTACGTGACCAAACAAGGCTGCAACGTTTCAAGAATGGTGCCGAATTAATAGAAGCGTTCGAGAACATCATCCTGAAAAGTAACTTAATGAGCGGAACCAAGTAGGGACCAGTCAACAGAAGTCGAAGACGGAAATGAAGTCGACGACTGAACGTGATGATGCGAGTTCGGTGCCAAGAGGAATAAAGTATTTTAACTGTAAAGAGAGAGGATACCGTGTAGCAAAGTGCACAAAACCGCGAGCTGCGAATCGACCTGTGAGTGATCGGCCTAGTAACTCGGCTGAGAGGGTAAATAAATCTCGGTCAAGATGAATCTCATTCAGCCGTTCATCGGGAGCGAGCCAGTATACAGTATCACTATCTTATATTGTTCTGGACGATAAAGGTAGTACGCGTCTATTTTCTTGCACAGCTATTATCGATACCGGCTCGCCAATTAGTTTAATTAAACCAGGGTAACTCCGGCTAGCACCGGCTAGCTATCGCGCTCCCGTTGCGAAAGATGATTTCCGGTTCAACAGTCTTAATAATTCGCGAATAGAAATATTGGGTATGTTCGAACGCAACTTTCAAGTAAACGGTATTAATACCAATATAAGATTCTTTGTCGTCTCCGATAGAAACAATGAACGGCGACGCATTGCTAGGTAGAGATTTCACTTCCAATCCGGCAGTGAAAATAATAATTAACGAAAAATTCAAAATCGTACAGAGTGAGACCGACACGACGGAAAATGCGGATGATTTCATTGATCAAATAATGCATATCAATTGTACTGACCGACAGTTTGACAAAGTAGATATAGATATTAAAACAAAGGCTCCTTACAATAAAGAAAAAACCGTTAAATGTTTATACCGCGACGTGCATCTAACGAACGAAAAATTAGAATTACCCGAGAACGAACCGGAAATGGCGATATGCTTGAAGCACGAGCAGCCGAGCGCACCAGTTAGCCTATGCTGGATAAAGTTAAGCGTTATTTTAGATAATCTGATTAAAGAAAGCGTAATTAGAGAAAATGATTCTCCGTATGCGAGTCCGATCGTTCTGCGAAAGAAAGACAGCAGCAATCTGAGTTTATATGTTGCCTATCGAGAATTATAACTTTGTTAACATTGTCAAATATTACAGAATCTGTTAGCAATCTGTTTCTTTTCTAGCATCAAAACTTTATAACAGACTTTGCGCATAATCTGTCTTTTCAAGTTTGGCTATTGGGGAACATAGTGTGAATTAAAAAGGTTAAAAAAATCATTAAGAATTTAATGGCGCTACATAAATGGAAAATTTTTAATTTATTGTATATACCTGCAATTCATGAGCATTTCATTGCAGTTTTTCTTGATATCTAAGGTACTAATGGTACTAATTCTTCAATCAGCATATAACATGTATCTTTCGTCAGTCTAAAACAAAAAATTGAAAATGTAATTATATGTTGTAATATAAGCATTACTTATTTTACATTATTCTTAAGAATTTTAAATATGAAATTTACCTACGTACAACTTACGAAATTCGTTATCAGGGATCGAAAAAAGATCAAATACATCTCTAATTTGCCTTCGCATAACTCTCATAATTGGATTGTGCGATTCAAAAACATCATCCTCTTCATCATTAAGTAATAAAATAACAGTTATGTATATTATTTTCTTTTTTTTCTTTTACTTTTTAGCTTTTGTAACACTTTTACTTTTGAGCTTTTGTAGATTTATGCGAACAATAATATTTTACCTCAATAATATTACTTAACTTTAAAATTTTTAACTGACACGGAAATGTATCATGATGCTGTTAATAGTTTTTTTCTCGCTTTATTTCTCAGTCTTTCTCTCTCGGATTTCACTATTCGACAAGAAATTTCTTGTCGCATGAACTCCCGTGAGATGGCTCGCATTTTCACCATAATGAAAGTTATGGAATCACACAAATTGCTCACTTTTTGCATTTTCACTACATTTTAGTACAGAATCGATACCCGCCTGAACTTAATCACGCATTCCTAACTTATTAAAAAAAAGTGTTGCAACCTCATTGTCCACGAGTGTACCTATAAATACAGATATCATGCTTCGTATACTTATCACAATAATATTATAGAAATTATCTTACATACTGTATGTTATATTATAAATAATATATTATGTACATCATGTATATCATTTGTATAAAAGATTTGATATCAATAATTGACACCAAGTTATATAAACTTAATAAAATTACCTGTTAAATAAGGTAAAAAATAACGCCAAGTTCACGCGCTTGTTTTCTTATTTATGTAAAAGAAAGAATTTTATACACAAATTTCCATCTACAAAAGTCTTTTTAATAATATATTTCATATTGGTACAAAAGTGATATGAAGAACTAGCGCCAACTTCTAATTTAATAAAATAAAAAGAGCTTTACATTGAAATACATTTTATTTTGTAGTTCATTTTTATTTGAAAAATCGTTTTATTATTTCTACAAAAAACATGATATTAAAAATTGGCATAAACAAACTTTTAATTACATGAAGTAGAAAAGAAACTTTGCAAAAGTGAAAAAAGATGTTATCAATCCAAAATTAATATCAATTTGTAGTTGCCAAAAAAATTTTTTATTAAATTATTGTACTTGTGTTTATATAAAAATAAAATATAAAAGAAAATCTGATGTATAAGAAAAAAAACGACGTACAAAAACTTGACATACCCGGGTTGGGTCCCCTTATTTAAAAAGTAATGTGCCAATTTTTAATAACATGTTTTTTGTAGTAATGTCATGTTTGTTGAAATAATGAAATGATTTTTCAAATAAAAATGAACTACAAAATAAAATGTATTTCAATGTAAAGTTCTTTTTATTTTATTAAATTAGAAGTTGGCGCCAGTTCTTTATATCACATCTTTTATATCGATATGAAATTTATTATTAAAAAGACTTTTGTAGATGGAAATTTGTGTATAAAATTCTTTCTTTTACATAAATAAGAAAACAGGCGCGTGAACTTGGCGTTATTTTTTACCTTATTTAAAAGGTAATTTTATTAGGATATCACTCATTTTTTTAGTAACAAATAGTATTTATTATTTAGCATATTTGAAACATTTTTTTACTTTATATATAAAAAACTAGAAAAAACAATCAGTATTCAGTCATTATTTTTTAATAATCTTTTTTAAAAAAAATATATACACATTTTTTGTTCCTCTAGGTCATTTTTTCTTGTTAATTTGCGCATCATCAATGTCTATCCATCCATTAGATGTTTTATCTCTACATATACTATATAATGACCATCTTCAATAGATGATCCATGATGAAAAATGGCATTCATTACCTTATAAAATTGTTCCCCTACTGATATTGTAGTTGTTGGTATTGCACGCAAATTAAATTGATCTATTTTTATTAATTTATCATTTTGTTCTGAAAATAATTGTAAATAAATGATAAGTATTTCTCGCGTTAATGTTAATTCTTTTTTAAATATTGTATCTTTCCCTGTACAATTTTTACATAGGTTATGAGAGTGATACCACCTCGAAAAATTTTTAATATTTAATAAATCATTAAGATCGTAACTGTCTTTCTTTAAATTAGTAATGGGAATTGAAGAATATTATCATTAGTAATAACAATTGTATTATCACAAGTTTTGCACCGTATAGTGGAACGTATTTGATGCTTAACTAGATTTTTTATATAATCATATTTTTCACAGATAGTTATGAGAAATTCAGATGTATCTTGTTTTATACAGTTTTATACAGTTAGAAAAATTATCTTCTAAAAATTACCTTCTTGTCGTACTGTAAATGTATTCAAATCAGATATTCCGTTTTCATATTGATTCATTAATATACGTAAAACATTTAATTTATCACACTCAAAAATTTGTTTTCTAATAACATTTAAATGCAAAAGACATTGCAAAACTGCATTTGCGTAAGATGAAACTTTCCTTATTTTGGAACCCATGTATTACCCAAACAATATTTTTTTAACCGTTTTATGTGATTCTTGAACAGAAGAAATTTTTGATAATGTCCATAAAGTATCTTTTATTTTAGTATATTTTTATTTTGAAATAGTAATCAATTTCGCTTCTGATTTACATTTGTTTTAATCGATTATATTCAATAATTGCATCTTCACTAGCTTTTATAGATGAGGGATCGTAATTAATTAAATGCAAACCTTCTCTAGATGTTACTCGTGACAAAGCAACATAACCTTGTCCTGCATTAAATACAAAATTACCAATGTCCATAATAGCATTTTGTAAATTTAATCCTTGGCTTTTATGAATAGTGATTCCATAATTTAATGATAATGGAAATTGTTTTCTGATAACGTAAGCTTACATTCAGTAGTGTCATATATTTCGGATAATCAAAGATGTATATATATTAAAATTAAATTAGATATCATTGATATTTCATATATTATAAAAAGTATAAAAAGTATAACATTATTTAAATCCGCTCGTAGAACTTTCAATACATGATCAGATAATTGTTTATATTTAGGAGTACGACTATGTTTAATAGGTAGTTGGCACAATCTGTGAATTGTCAAATCGTCTATATTAAATGTTGCAATACTTATAGGTGTTGCTACAGCAGTTTCTTTATTAAGATTTTGTTTTATTCAACATTTAATAGTCTTAATTAGAAAACTTTTTCCAGTAACCTTCACCGCTATAATCGTAATACTACATATAATCGTAATACTGATTTATATTTAATTTAATAGTGCTAATAAGTCTATCAAATACTCTCTTTTGATTTCTTTTGTGTTTAATTTTATTATCATTTCAGAAACATCCTCTTCTTTAATTTTAGCTCCAAGATCTTTAAAGTCCTGCATGGCTTCATCTGCCTCTATATTTTGCACACTTATTGCATTTTCTGGATCACCTTGAAATACATCTTATTATTTTTGCAATTCATTATCTAGATATTTCTGAACTAACTGTTTTGCAGTTTCAAATGCCGTTAACATATAACATAACATATAACATAACATATAATTACAACATATAACATTTATTACATTTATTTATAACATTTATTATTTATGTTATTTTATGTTATATGTTATTAATTTATGTTTTATATTATATTATTTTTATGTTGTTTATGTTTAATGTAATAATTTGTTAATAATTGTTAATAAATATTAATTTGTTAATATTAATTAATAAATATTAATTTGTTGTAAAAATCTAATACATTTGTTGTCAATAATCTAATAATATAATAAAAATCCTATAATAATAAAAATCTAATAATTTAATTTGTTGTAAAAATCTAATGTAATTTGTTGTAAAAATCTAATTCTATTTCTATTTCTATTTCTATTTCTTCAATGTATTATATATTATTACAATATTACTTACAATATTACAATATTACAATATTATAATATTACTTACTATTACATGTGACAAACGTTATATCTTCTTTTTTATTAATCAATATATACAACTTCACACGAAGGATATCTGTCAAAGACAAATCAAATTAAAAAAATGAGTGCTGCAAGAGCTGTCATACAGAGACATTCATTAGCGCCTCTTGTGAAAAAGAAGAAAAAAGAGAACGAAAAGAGATCACGACGACAACCAGGATGTTTCTTAAATTTACCAATTTGAACTTTGCATCACGATTGCGTCGCGATATCTCAGTTTGTAGAACACGGAGAAAAAAAATAAAAACACTTTTCTGATATAATTTAATACTCAGCTATCGATTAAGCGTAATTAAAACTTAATCAATGCAATCATTGCTGAGATATGAAAATGTAGACCGAGTTCATTCCGGGGTCTCGCGTAAATAGAGCCACGAGCGTCTCGCCGCCATTCTACGCGAACTTCGCTGCGCATGAACTTGGCGTCGAGACACCACCCGTGTCTCTTGATTATTCTATTTCAAAGCTTCGAAAAATAAAACCTAATAATTATATCTATAAAGAATTTGAAGCTTCATATAACAATAACGTTTCATTAAACGTATTAAACACTGAACATATGTTTTCTAACTAATAACTATTAGAATTCTAAAACAGTTTCAGTATTGCACGATATATATAATTATACTATTCTGTCATGCATCCTGCTACATATTTTAAATAGAGCGATATACTTAGATAATAATACATATTAATAATAATACATATTAAAAATATAAAGCGACCTTAAAATCAAACAGACGTACAAAAACTTGGCGCGCCCAGGTCGCATTAAAACTACTTTCAATAATCATCGTGTCATAAGTGAATAGATAATTTTCTAAATTCAAATAATAGATATTTTATTTATGCCCTTATACTTACTTTTTTATCAATTTTACTGATGAAATTAAATTAATAGTTCTATACAATTAATTATTAACATACATTTAAATACTATTAATTAATTTTTTATTAATAACGTATATTTGTTTTCAAATTTGACCTGAAAAGTAATATTTACAGAATTAATAGTAAAAATAAGTAGCGTATTTTATTAGAATAAAATACAATAATACGTAATAAAAATATGTGTGTGTGTGTGTGTGTGTGTGTGTGTGTGTGTGTGTGTGTGTGTATGTGTGTGTGAATTACTATTAAGAAATACATAATGCAAGAAAATAAGTTAATGTTATACGGTAAGAGTATAATTTAATGCAATAAATATGTATATGCGTGTTTTAATGCGACCCGGGCGCAAATAATACATATTATTACAAGTGAGTATTATATATTATTTGAACATCAGTAAGATGTAATTTTGTAATATAACGTTTGGATTTTTGGTGCAAAGATATGTACTTGAGTTTTTACATACACACTGCGCGTACACTTGGCGACTTTTTTTATCTTTTTATAAAAAGTATAAGAATAACATTGATATTATTATATAAATAAATAAGTGGATACAAGTAGATACAAGTGGGAAAAATATAAATAATTACTGTGCCTGTGTTTGGTTTCTGGCAAATCATATTGCTAAATATTATACTTGTTCACGTGATGTATATGTAAGATGCGTCTCGTTATTGTAATTATAATCTCTGATATTTATATGACTCCCAACATCTCTATGTAGCAAACAAAGAGACAATAAATGGCTTCCATCAGCAAACTGGGTCTTCGTGTTAAATAATTTTTACTTTTTTCTGAATTTCGAAACAATGCTTATCGCGAACTACGTGCCGTTAATTCAACGATCTTGCAACGTAGCCTACTTAAAGTTAAATCTAAATTCATCCCTTCCCTATTAAATCGATAATCAAATTTGAAATCGATTAATCCCCGACTGTTGAAAATTATTTTATTGCGAAAAATATTACACCAGCCAGGAATCGGACCTGGATCGCTCGCTTAACGCGCGAGTGTTTTATTCTATTCGACCATTGAGGCATGTGATAATATTTATCGCAATAATCGGATAAATAATTTTGAAAGAACGCTAAGAATAACAATAATGCCACGTGAATAATAATAATAATGATAATTACAGCCGATATATGTTTCAAACAAATAGACAATTGTTCAGCCGATATATGTTTCAGACAAATTTAATTTAGACAATATTTAAATAAAATACATAATAACGCGTAATTATGATAATTACAGACAATTGTCTATTTGTTTGACATATATATAGGTTATATTATTGTTATCTCTTTGTTATCTCTTTTTTATCTCTATATGTAGCCTTAGTATTTATATCAAGTTAGTATATGTATCAAGCTCACGTTAACATTTCGGCCATTTTTCATCGACATTTGTACCAAGTTTTTGTTAATATTTCGATTAAATAGAAGCTCTTTGACTCCTAATTGATTTATTAAAGTATAAAGCATGTGGTAGTGTTTTAAATATAATTACAATAAATTATTATAAGAGTCACATAATTGTCATAAATACATATATAGCACAAGTAAGAAAGTAATAATAATAATAAAAATTGTTATAAAGAGAATGTTATAAAGAGAAAGAATAAGATTTTTCTATTAAACTTTTGCTTTTTAAAAATAAGTCGCGAATTATCTTACAAAACAAATCTTACAACACAAAGACAAAAAAATAATAAATCAGAATATTTTTCTCACTAATTTAATTGTATATTATTTATTGTGTTATTAAAGTTGTAAATATAACTTTATTGTATGTATGTATATATGTTTTAATATATTGTATACATAATATATATTTACAGAGATACGCAAACTCATTTTTAAGATTGAAATGTTGCAAATGCTTCTAATATTTCTTAAAATAAACTTAATCTTCTATTTAATATTGCGACCTGTCAATGGAAACAGTATCAAATCTTTTGTTAATCCATCGATGTATGTCGAAAATAATAAATTGCAAAAAGAAAAGGCATTGGCTCTTATTAACGAATTTAGCGAAAATTTAAAAAATATATCTGGTAAATGCATGGATGTAGGTTGTGGTCCGGGAGATGTAACAAAAAATATTTTTTTGCCGGCACTTAATTCAAATGCGGTAATAATCGGTAAGAAATAATCTAATGCAAGAAGCATTAAAATAAATTATTTCTTAATTTAATATTCTTAATTTAATAATTAAATTTCATGAAATTATCACTTAATTTAGTCATAATTATGTCATAAAGGTACAGATATTTCGGAAAGTATGATTGAATATGCAAATAGAATGTCTAGTGTGAAAAATCGACTCAAATATGAAGTATTAAATATAGAAACTAAACAATTACCCAACCAGTACATTTCAGAATTTGATCACATAATCTCACTGCACAGTTTGCATTGGTGCAACGATATTCGGTAAGAAAAATTATTATTATTAGATAATTTTTTGATTTTTCTTATAAAAAATTATAGTATAGACATTCGCGCGCGCACATATGCAGAATAACATTTATATTATTCTTAATCAATATAATTGTCTTAAAAATCTTAAATAATTGTTTATAATATAATATTTCTCAAATTTTGTAAAACATTATAAAACAAAATAATCGTTTGATTTTACTGTATTTCAAAATTTAAATATTGTATTCTAAAATCAAAGCAATATATTTTATTTATTTCAAATTATAAAATGTAATAAAATGTAATGTTATGAAAATGTTATAAAAATAGTTAAAGCTTTATATCATATCTAAACAATCTAAGACAAATATATATATATATATATCAAGAAATAATAATTAGAATATGAATAATAAAAAATAAATAAATAAATAAATTGAACTTGTTTGGACAGATCATTAGTTTAATATTAATCAAATATAATATCCAGATCTATAAACGTCTGGATTCATGTTTTGAATTATGTGTTGATTACTACTTGACTTCACAAAGTGATCATTTGTCGAAAATAAGAACTGAAATACAGCCTCACTATATTTTATTGATATTATTAATCAGTTTTATTGTTAATGCTAATTGTTAATGCTAATATATCTCGTAAAATTTTTATTATTATAAAATTATTAATTTAGTTGTATGTGTTAATGTCACTCATTTATAAAGAAAATTATTATAAAACCGACATTCCTTACTTTATTTTCAAACATAAAGCATATTTTTCATAAATTAATTTAATTTTTTTTTTATCGAATAGACAAGCGTTTAAGAATATTTATCGTATGCTTCGATCTAATGGGACAATGCTTGTACTTTTTGCGGCAACGGAAGACATTTTTAAAATTCTTGACATTATGGCACAAGATAAAGATTATGCACCATACATGTCGGTAAATATTATTATTTATCTAAATTATTATTTTATAATTAAAAAAAAACAAATACTTATTTATCTTTTATGTTTCTATTTGTTAAATGTTAGTTTTATATTTACACAGGATATAAAAAAATATACCTGGCCATTTCAAAACTCAGTCAACCCTCGCAGTGAATTAAAAGAATTACTCGAAGAAATCGGATTTACAATTATTCATTGCAGTCTTCGAGAAACACACTTTGTCGCTGACAATCCGGACCAGTTTTTATGTAAATATTTTTAAATATATATATAAATCAAACTTTGTGCTATATAATTGGTTTTTAAGTATAAAATGCTCTATTTAATTTTATTTAATTAATTATTTAATTACAAAATATAATTATTAATTATTAAATTGTATCATTCAATTATTTTTTATTGTTTTTATAGCTAGTATTATATCCTTCCTCGAATTTATTAATAAAATGCCATGGGACCGAAAAGAAAAATTCAAGAAAGACCTCAAACAAAAATATTCAGAAATAAAAAGCTGTAAACAAAATAATGACACAACAATTATATTAGATCTGTACAATGTATTAATAGCTTTTGCACAAAAACGTATGCCATGATTATATGTAATCTATTAATTGCTTATTTATAACTTAATTTCTATTTGTGAAATTTATAATTATCTGTTTATTTTATATCATAAACAATCCAAACAATTTAATAGAATATTTGTATAGATATACATTTATATAATAAATATTTTTAAATTTTATACTTTAACTATAAAATTTAAAAATATTTATTATACAAAGATACATCTATTAAATTAATGGATTGTTTACGATATAAGATAAATAGATAATTATAAATTATATATTATTATTATTATTATTATTAAATTATGTTTTAAAATGAATGTTTAAGCATTTAACTGAATAAAACACTTGTAACAAATTATAATTTCATAACTAATAACCAGAAACAAACATTTGTAATAGATATATATATATATATATATAGTCAAAATCTCAATACTGCAACTTTGATTATGGCTTTTTCACACTTGCTATGTTTTAATAATTTTTTTTATTTTTTGTTATATTGATATTGATGAGATCTAATTAAAGTTCAAAATAGTTATTTTTAAATATAATGTGTTTATCAAAACATAGAGAGTGGGAAAAAGCCATAATCAAAGTTATAGTGTTGAGATTTTGGCAATAAGACCAAAGAGACGAACAAATGATAACGATATGGACGAACTAAAAAGATAATATTCCTACAGATAACATTAAATAATAATTCATCTAAATAATGTTACAGTATATTGTGATAAAAGTAAGCTGTGTCAAAGCTAGACAAACAATAATAATATAAATGAATTAGAAATAATTTGTATACAATGTAATTGATTCATTTCGAGTCAAAAAGTAAGCAATCTGTAGTTTAAAAGATTCTTTATCATAAAACTCGTCTAATTCACGAATCATTCTTAAGATTTGATAAGAATAAGAGACTACTAATATTTCACAAGCAGCCTATTTACAAAACATTACATTTTCACGCATTTCACAACTCTTAATTACAACCATCTTTGATAGAACTTCTAAATCCATTAGAACTTGTTTCGGACTTTTACGATTTTATTATCTACGAGTTGATTTTATATTATTGTATATAGCATAATTTCTCGCCAATTATATATTTAGTGCATAAAATTTTGTTTTTTTATTTAATTCTAAATAAATCTTGTTCTATTATAACTTTATAAATAAATATCAATATTGCATTTACTATTCTTGTCTATTAGTTTACCATTATTTATTTAAAAAATTGTAACGAAAGGAAACATAAATAAATGTTTATAAATAAAATAATACTGCAAATAAATAAGATAAATACATCAATGAATTTATTATAATAATTTTAAAATCAAAATGTTTTTAAAATATTTATATATTTACATGAATGAGCAATATACAAAACTAGGTCAGCGATCTGAGATGTTTTGCTTTCAATGATAAATGTGGGTTAATGAAATTTCCGAATCGTTACATGTGCCGCAGGATTTTTCCTAAATTAAAATATAATAAATATATTCTAAAAAAATAATTTTAGTCTACATATATTCTTATACATAAATAAACTTTTATGAAAATTGTTGGTTTAATGAAATATATCTTAATTAAAAATTATTTGTTTTACTTTCATATAGATTATTTTATCTCTAATAAAAGGTTAAAAATAGATTAATTTTATAAATAATGTAACTTCATTAATTTAGTATTATTTTTTAAAAAATGTGCATTCATTCTTTAAAGACGTTTCTATCTTATCATGATGACATTTTGTCTTTAAAAGGGACATTTTCCAAAAAAAATGCGTTTCAAATTTTAGGAAAAAAGTTAAATGAATTGCAAATAGGATGTGTATGATATAAGACAAAACTCTACCAATCCTTTCTTCTTTTCGAAGACAGACCAGCAATAGTTCTCTTGGGTTTAGCTTATAATATTTTCGAAAAAGTACTGTGAATATCATTCAGTTTTTGATACATATATGCTTTGTTGAAGCAACGATGGCAATCACATCTATTGTATTTGTATCGTGTTTTATTGCCTTTGATTTGCTGGAATGATGTAACGATAAATAACTCTCGCTTAATATAAGTAGATATTAGCGCTATTTATTTCACAAGTGGACTGTATAAATTGGCTCGCAACTATATTCTGAATTCTCTTTTTAACTGACACTGTGTATCGTGCGGCGTTTAATTGCGAACAATGGGCGGGCGGTCGAGGAATGACTAATAATATCGAATTCTAAGAATCTTCGACACTATTCGGAGAACTTCGTGACTCGATACACAACAAGCAATTTCCCTACATGAGGATCATAATAGCTATATATTTGAAACATGAATTTATATGTTAAAATATTTAACAGTATCTTTAATAAAAATAAAAACGTATTCAGCTCAGGAATCATGAAGATAATACCAAGATTAAGTATTACAATATACAATAATAAACAATAATCGGAATTTTTTAAGCATTACGGATATAATACATACACTTATGGATTATTTCAATAAAGCTGAAAATTTATCATCTTATTTACAATAGTTTATATTCAGATTTGAACAACGTTTACGGAAAGTTGAAATTCAAAAGTACTTTTTTTTGAACATTGTTTGAGAAAAGGGGGAGTTTGAGAAAATTATTAAGTCGCATAAAAAATGATATGAAGTAATATTATATAGGATTTCCATTGACATACGCGCTATCCATTCTTACATGAAAAAACGAAAGATACGCGACCATCATGACTCTAAATTGAGAGGATTCACTACGTTTGTGCCATGTGTACTGAATGGAACCGGGATGGTGGCAGCGCGACAGTGAAAGAAGAACTTTCTTCGCAATCATCGCAAGATCGATTGGCACTCAGTTTATCAGTTCGACTTTGTGAAGCTAAGGTGAAAGTGTGCACGAGCAACAGTGATCTTTGGCATAGATAGAATCTGCAGTTGCTCTGTAAATACAAGAAGACGAAAAGAACAATGCCTCACAGAACAAAATCATGATCAAATATTCATATTGACTTGATAAAATTCCACATCCATTGTGGAATTCAGCAAAACACATGATGTACGGTGCTCTATCAATGAGAGAAAGAACGCATTTGTGATTCAAAACAACATTCGTGCACGACAAATGGAAAAATGCCTTTATTTGAGTTCCGTAGCAAACTTTTAATCTTGACCTTGATCATGACATTGTTTCTGTCAGTACGATTAAAGGATATGGATTTCACCGAGAGTTTAATGGCTCCAATTGCCTTTAGTGTAAGTACACTGGTTCAGTGATATTATAATGCAAAGTTGGATTATATAAGATGAAAAGATCTTAAAATTTTATTTATATAAAGTAACTTTAAAAAGTATGATTTTATGATGATATCATGTTCTATTATGAAATAGAACATGATATAAAATAATTATGTACAATTTCTTTCAAAATTTAAGAATTTCTTTCAAAAATTAAATTTATGTTATTGCATATTATTATTATTTTATTAATTATTAAATTGCATATAATTAAATATGCAATTTATAATTGCATATTTAATTATATGCAATTATATCAAAATATTTATAACTCTATGTCAAATTATATGAAATTATATTAAAATTTCTTTCGGGTAAAAACTTTATGTCTGATTATATGTAATTATATCAAAATATTAATAATTCTATGTACAATTATGTAAAATTATATTGAAATTTTTTTCGAAAGAAAAATTTATATCTAATTAGAAATGATTATATCAAAATGTTTACAACTTCAAATTGAATTATATTAAACTATGTTTTTTTTTCAAATAGAAAGATATACATTAAATTATATAAAAATTTATACATAATATATTATGATGGATCAAACTAGCTATAAATGATAACATCTAACGAGAGACATTACAAGTTTAGTTGATATTGTACGATATATACGATTTATACGATTTATACGATTTATTATATATATATATATATATATATATATATATATATATATATATATATACGAATATACACAATTTACGAATAATTTCAATCAAGTATAAAGGATAAAGGAAAATTATCCTTAAGGAAAATTTTAAGTTTAATATAATTACACTGATTTACTTCGTTTATTTTACGAAAAACTTAATATTTTATATATGAGATTGTTCATATAAATACAAATATTATAAATAAATATACTGTTGCGGCCGTGCGGTATTCCGTTCGGCGCTGCTAAAAGAAAATCAATATCAATCGATAAGAGTTTGAATAGAGGATCGGCCCTTGGCAACGCGTCGTTCTCCGACTGTTTTGCAGATTTGACGGCCGGATTCTGCGGTGGCCGGACGCGTTTCTGTACCGTTGGTTTAATAAAGAGCGAGTCTTTCTTAAAACAGTGTTCTTCCTTTCCGAGAGCGCTCCGCCGAGTATCGCGATCATGGGAATTAACGCCGCGAACGCGACAATACTTATAAAAATATATTTTTCATATTTACCACAAAAATGGACCCATTAAAAATTTGATCTAATTGTATTTAAAAATGTATACTTATATCTAATTATATATATATACACCTCAAGTAGCAAGATAATGATGATAATTTAAGGTCATTTCTCGTCATTCGACATTAGTGTACTAAATAATGACGTAAAATAAATATAACATTTATCACGAAATATTATCGTCATTTATAAATTTCATAAATATATCGTTATTTTTAAGTTAGTTTTAATGAATAAATAATGAAATAACATTATTAACTATTTTTCTTAATTAACTATAATATAACTATAACATAACTATAATATAATTAAATAAGAAAAATATTTCCTATATTTAATATAGTTATTAACAAAAAATTCTTTAACAAGTAAATAAAATATATACAACAATTTATAAACATTTTCAGAGAAAGAATAATGATTCATGTTAAACATAATATAGGTTCAGGACTCTATATATGTCATTAAATTATCTATAAGAATTACATATGCAATCGAGATTTTAAAATTGAAACTATATTTATACAATATAGTAACATTCATTAACCAGATCTATTATACTATGTTTTAAGCAGAGATCCCATAATCAATTTATTTGATCATTTCAGTAACAGGCTTCCCAATACCGAGGTTAAGCAATACTAATAAAATTACGTTTTAAAAAAGGTAAAAAATAACGTCAAGTTCACGCGCCTGTTTTCTTATTTATGTAAAAAAAAGAATTTTATACACAATTTCCATCACAAAAGTCTTTTTAATAATAAATTTTATATTGATATGATGTGATATGAAGAACTGGCGCCAACTTCTAATTTAATAAAATAAAAAGAGCTTTACATTGAAATACATTTTATTTTGTAATTTATTTTTATTTGAAAAATCGTTTCATTATTTCTACAAAAAAAATAATTCAAAAATAAAAAATTAACACAAACTTTTAATTATATGAAGTAGAAAAGAAACTTTGCAAAGGTGAAAAAAGACGTTATCAATCCAAAATTAATGTCAATTTATAGCTGCCAAAAAAATTTTATTAAATTATTACTTGTATTTATATAAAAATAAAATATAAAAGAAAATCTAATGTAAGAAAAAAAAACGATGTACAAAAATTTGGCGCGCCCGGGTCGCATTAAAACTACTTTTAATAATAATGAATTATGTGACAGACAAATAGAAAACTTCTGTAGTGGAAGTTATGCTAGTGTCATGGCGTTTTCTGATTATGTCAACCCCCACTTTCAAGTGCCCCCATTTTTCCCGTGTTGAAACCATGATACTTTCAGTTTCACTCCCATGCTCGCATTTACCTCTCTTACTCCACATAATCCAGATGTCATCCACAAGTGCTTCCGTGAAATGTCATCGAATTGAAGGTCGGAGCTTTGGTCAGGATTTGGATTTTGTTGAATCATCGATCAAATGCAAAAGATTAGATTTTGTCCGAAGCGATTGATACGGTTACAATTGATTACATTTAATTATCATAGATAATTTTTTGAGAATAACATAAAAAAATTTAATTCGCACGTCTTTAAAAATATACAGTATTTTCTGTAAAATCTTATCTACAAAATCTTCGATTGAAAATAAAAACAATTTTTATCTTCTGCTGGTACAGAGGATAACACATAATATTTTGTGCATATTGCATTTATTGACATATATATAATGTATATATATGTATACATTATATATATATATATATATATATATAATGTATATATATGTATACACACACATACACACACACACACACACACACACACACACACACACACACACACACACACATGTATTATAATGTTAATATATTCTATCTAAACCTTCTACTTCTCTCTTCTCGTCGATGTTTCCATTTATTTTTATAGAATTAATCCGCAGCATTGTGTGCTGTATTCTGTAGACTGAAAGAATACCAAGCATATTAGTACAAGTAAAACTAAAAACATAAAGAATGGAGAACGCCATTTTTCGGTATCTTACAGTTTATACGCCTATACTGTTTCCTTGGCAGGAATCTAAAGCGAGTTTTTGTATGAGACAGAGTCTTCTGTATGACTGTTGCATCAACTGAAACTAATTCTCTATTCAGGATTGGTCTGCCTATAAGAGTAAAGTCTTTGCTGCCAACCAACAAGACTTTCTCCAGTTTCAATTGATCACCAATGTTTGGTGGCCAGAATCCCTCAATGATTATAAGATCGTGCTCTGTCACTTTGAATTGTTTTCCACATACTTGTATGATTGCAAACATTCGTCCGATCTTATCCATTGCAATTTGATCATTAATTTCATTTGTTACGTCTACAAGTAGAATATTATTTGTTAAACCCTTCTAAAAGATTGTATTGACCCTTCTAAAATTATATATTTTAAGCATTTGTATATTTTAAATTTATATGAAATAAGTTATGTTAATAACCAGTGCAAATTTTCTCTTTCTCTTCATCCCACTCCTGTACCTCTGTTTGATAATTTGGAATTGGCTTCATCCATGGTGGTTTAACTGTTCGATATTCTGCTATTGGTGTCTCCCATAATCTTAATGCTGAAACAAAAGATTATTTTTTAAGATTTCTTTTTTATTTGTATAAAGTCTTACTTTGTAATTTTATATAATTTATACATGAATTTATTTAAACATAAGATTTCTGATAATATTAATAAAAATAAATTGATAAATTTTACATTTCATCGTAAAATTTTAATGTAATATCAATCTTCTTAATTAACATTTTTAATAAAGAGAGATCTTTTTGAAGAGCTCCAGAAAAGTTATGGAATTAAAGATGCTTTTAACCTAACCTAAGGTATCTAGAAAAAAATCTTAATATATTCTATACATTATCTTAATCTGTTTGTTAAGTTAATTAAGTAACGTTGTTGATCATTTTTATAAAGATATAAACAGTTTTTATACTAATATTCCTATTTTATCCACTTTTTAGAATTAAGAGAGTTATGATTTCATTCGAGGGAAAGGTTATGTTCTCACTGTTTCTATATAATTATTGCTTTATTATTTGCAATTACATACCAGGATAATATTGCTTGCAAATTGCGACCGGTGTCACTCTTCTCAGATAATTACTCGCCGCGTAATTAAACAGTCTCGAAAAACTGAATAGAGTCGCCATTGCACACGTAGAGACGATCAAAAATTTAACTGCAGTTTCTCGGTTTAAACGCAAGTAAAATGAATCTTAGTAATCGGCTTTTCGCGTGATAATTCGTTTCTATTAAAAACCAGCTAATAAATAAAAATGATCGCAGAATACATATCGTAATTAAAAAAATTTCTAAAGCTGCTTTTTCATGCTACGAAGCAAAACTAACTTTTACCCCCTCTCCATCGATTTTCGATGAATACAGCGACTAGCGAAGGCATGCTGAAAAGTTCGATCAAATCGAACTTATAGCGAAGTAACATTAGAAAAATGTTGTGAAGTGAAAGAGAAATTATAAAAGATATACAGATATTTATTATAGAATTTTAAAATTATGGAAGGGACATCTTTGGCAGCGCCAGAAAGATGTACGAAATAAATAAATAAATAATAAATAAATGTATGAATAACAAAATAGATAAATAAAATAATAAATAAAATAAATAATAAATAAATAAAAATAATAATAAATGTAAAAATAAATGTAATGTAATGTATTAATAACAAATGTATCATCATAGCCAGTGCAGCGATTATGTGTCATCTCCTAATCTCTATTGCAACTCTATACTCACTATAGATCTATATTGCTCCATTGTGCGATGTACTGACAATTATAATTCAATGGATACCGGAGCACAGTCAATTTTTATGCTGCTTTGCATTGAGGTAGAGAGGATAAAACGCTAGCTTTTTTCGCTCTGAAAAAGAAGGAGACAATAAGCGATAGCGTATCAATGCTACTTTTCATTGAGATAAAAGCTAGCTTTGCTTCGCTGCATGAAATTACAACTTAAAAGCTTTCTCGCTAATCAAATGTTATCTTTTTTCTATATATAGACAATAAGAGATACTCGGCGGGAACTTTTTGAAGATTCGCTTGTGGAATTTTACTTTAGTTACGCTTGTATTCAGGATGTTTTTAATTGTTTGTATTTTAAATCGGTACGATCCAAATCTAAAATTTAAAAAATTTTGGGGTTTTAGTGAAATCAATCAATAAAGCAAGTACATTTTAAATCATAGACATTTTTATTTATCAAAAACTTCAACAATAAAATATTTCAAAATATAAGAGATTAAAAATTATTAAATTATAAAAGATAAAAAATTCACTCAATACGAGTTTCTGAAATAATAATAAAACAATAACAATGATTAACTATTCATTTTAATAAAATATAAAATCAAGGTTAGGCAGTAACTATAGTTAATCAGTTATTAAGTTAATGTTTCATTAACTAAGTTAAGTTAAAGTTAATAACTATAAAATTAAGTTGAATTAAAAATTATATAGTAAAAGAATTAATAGGCTGATATACCTCGATTGATATACGGTTTTTGATAGATTGAAATCTATCGCTTGTGTTATTGTCTGTTCCTGTTGCCTATTATGCATAAATCTTAAGGGCCTGCGCACAACGGAACAATATTAGGAACAAGAATAAAATCAATATAAAATTTTGGAAATGAAAATTCGAAATAAAAATTAAATGTAATGCACAATGAATAAATAAGTATAGAATATAATGATATCTTATACTTACTTGTATTCATTGTGCGTTACATTTAATTTTTTTATTCTAAAATTTCATTTCTAAAATTTAATATTTATTTCTATTCCTATATTCTATTTCTATATATCTATATTTCTTCCATTGTGCGCAGAGCGTAATTGAAACTCGTGAATAAAAATATTCAAATATTCGCGCGCGCATTCGATCAAGTCGCGCGTTCCGATCGCGCAGGCGCGCGCCGCGCTGGCAGCTGCGCGGCCACGGTCAGTTTCCGGCTGTGGCGTGTGCGAAACGAACTGTGAATTAACATCGTCGTCGTCGTGGGAGCGCGCTGGCAGAAATGTCGTACGTATAAACGCGACGGTCGCTTGTTATGTTTGACCGTCCTCCCGTCGTGGGTGATCTCGGTGATAGTGCGCCGTGCCGTCGTCGCGTCCTCGTCGGAGAACCGATCGCTCGATCCCGCACCCTCCTCGTCGCATCCCTGCTACTGCCATCCTCGGCTCCTACGGTTCGGTGACACGGCGTCAAAGCGACGCGCGCGATTCGCAGCATGCAGTTCTACAAGGAGAGGCTGCTGTCGCCCGGCCAGCTGAAGCGGTTGAGCGAGCACAAGTACAGTTGCTCGAGCAGCAGCCTTCTGGACGGTCTCCTGCAGCCGTGGTGGGACTGGCTGGTCAGCAAGGTGCCACTCTGGCTCGCGCCAAATCTCATCACCGTGCTTGGCCTGATCGTCAACATTGTTACTACCCTGATCCTGGTCTATTATAGCCCGGACGCGAGGGCCGAGGTAGGCTAGGTGGTTTTTCACCAGCTCAGCTATTCCCGTGATGATGATTTGAATAAGTTTTTTTTCAATTGTGCCCTTCCTGATCCTTGGAGTATAACTCTGTGATAATATATCTCTATGACGCACTTTCCTTATCGCGAGAAAAAGAAATTCGCTCCTCCCTGATTATTTAGTATCGAATGTCTAGGGCTGGTCTTGTTTAAACAGGCTATCTGTGATAGTATTGACATTTGACGTATCTCTTGTATCATCTAAAGTGTAAGTTTCAAACGGTCTTTTAATTAGTTTTAAGAAGCTATAATTTAGAAAAATCTTGTATTGGGGATTGTCTCATGTTACATATTTCTGATATGTCAAATCTATGAAAATTCTATGAAAATTTCAAATCTATGAAAATTTGAAATCACAAATCAGAAAATGTTTTATTCATCTTCAAAGCAATTTTATATTATTGTAATCCTGCACTGGAGAATTTTAAAAGCTCATTGTCTTTCAATTTTAATTTATTGTATTTTTTGTATAGCTTGATTTTTTTTACGTCTTTGTTTGTAGTTGACTTGATGAATTTTCCATGAAATGAAGATATAAAATATTGTAATCTCTTTTTATTGAAGAGATATTGTATTACTATAGAGTATGTAAATCACATGAATGCATAATGATTCATCAATTATTCAAGTGTTTTGCTCTTATATAACTATATCATTGTTATTATTATCATAACTGGAATATTATCAAACTTAAAGATTATTTATATGACATGTGTTTAAATATAATTTAAAATAATGGAATATACATATTTGTAATAAGTTTGATAATATCATTCTTTATCTAAAAATATTCTGACTATAATAAGACTTGCTAATATGTTATTTTTTTTTTTAGGCACCTAGATGGGCATGTTTTTTATGTGCACTTGGTCTCTTTATATATCAAAGTTTGGATGCTATTGATGGTAAGCAAGCCAGGAGAACTGGTACATCTACACCATTGGGCGAGTTGTTTGACCATGGATGTGACTCGATATCAACAGGTATATTAATGCATTGTTTTTTATTTGTCTTATTTGTTAGAAATATTTTAACTGCTATATCTATACTAATATCTATACTATTTTCAGTATTTGTTGCTTTGTCAGCGTGTATAGCAGTACAATTAGGATACTACCCAACATGGATGTTTTTCCAGTGTTTCTGCGCAATGACGCTTTTCTACTGTGCTCATTGGCAGACCTATGTTTCAGGTATACAATCATTTCACATGAAAATTACGCAGTATAATTGATTAAAATTTACACTTGTATAAATTTTATTTAATTTTATTTAATTTTATTTAATTTTATTTAATTTTATTTAATTTTATTTAATTTTATTTAATTTTATTTACTTAAGTTTTTTTTTTTATAGGTTCCTTAAGATTTGGTAAAGTGGATGTAACAGAAGCACAGTTTACGATCATTGTAATCCATCTGATTTCCGCAATCTTTGGTCCGCAAATTTGGATGATAGAGGTTGTATTATTTTTAATTATGTTACTTTTTGTGTTACATATAGCAAGGATCTTGTGTAGCAATTGATAGAACGTGTCTCATATCATCTCATAGCTTTTTGCACGGCTATAATTTAACAAACAGGAAATATTGCATTTCACGTTTGCTTTTTTTTTTAAAGCATAATCACAGTACTCTAAATTATCGCTAATGCAAGATGTTCATTTAATTATACACATTATTGTAGTTGCTTACACGTCGTGCAGAGTGATTTCAATTTTGTAAATGGCTCGTATAATATTTTTCTTAACAATAAAATTGAATTATTTAATATTTTAATCTTTGTATCTAAAAAAATGTAACTCCTAGTATACGCAAAATTATAGAATTTGTATATGTCACTAGTGGTTTCATATTTTATGGTAAGTAACTTTGATAGCTTGGCACACACACATTTATGTCATTATAGAATCTGTATAAAGAAAAGTTGTAAATTTTTTAGAATAATATAATCTAATTTCAAAATTTTTCTTATTACATTCGTTTGAGTATATAAATAATATAAAAAATTTTATTTTATCACATATATGTTAGTCTTTTCGGACAAGATCCTTAATTACAGAAATTGATTAACATACATGTCATTTGATGCCACAACAATTGATGCCATTACACTCTAAAGACCGATTTCTTATAATTTATGTCAATATTTTGTTTACATATACATATACACATAAAAATCACAGCATTATTTCAAGTTATATATTCTACGCTACTTAAAAATTATTCAAAAGATTTTGCCTTGGAAGATGTCTTGTCATTCATGACACATATTAAGATTAACGAGACAATATAACTATTTATATCATTTAATAAAAGTATTTTTTGCAGATACCATTCTTAGATGGTTTTATGTTTAAGTATTTATTAGGAGTTATGACAGTGGTGTGTGCACTGGCAAATTTGTATTCCATATTTTCGGTGATTTTCACCGGAGGAGTGGGCAAGAATGGTTCCACTGTGGCTGTAAGTCTGTTAACTAGAACTCTTTTATTGAACATGCAGAAATGGGAGCAGCATGGCATGAGGAGCGGCGTTGACATTACTTCTTTACTGCAAAATATTTACTGATTTTTAACATGCATTTTTACTTGTATTTTCCCTACTAAATTACGCCCCCTTACACTCTTATTTTATCAATAATCCTATACCTTGCGATTTTCATGATGAATTATATGTGCTATTATACGACCGATTATTGTATTTGCTCCATTTGTAAATTCTCATTTCAAGTTTTCAACAATATCATTGATGTTACAGTATACTTTGTAAAAAAACACTAAATTGTAAAAACTTTTCCTAATACAAGTGATCTTTTTTAATATAAAAATTAAACATTGTTCTATGTGATGTCTTTTGATGTTACATTCATCAGCTTTTATATGAATATATAACAATGCTCTTTTGAAACAATTTCAAAAACTAGGAATTTTTTAAAATAGTCCAAGAATTTTAATAGTATGTTACATGTAAATTTTTGCAATAAATAATATAGGTGATATTTAATAATTCAACAGTAGATTATACACGACGTGTATTTTATATTTGCATATAATATATATAAGTATTTATAAAAATAAAATAATTTATATATAAACTAAAATAATTTAATTTATTATTGATCTTTTCATACAATAGTTGCACACATAAAAGTTTTAACATAAATGAATTGATTTTCTTAATAATTCGTAACAAATATACATTACATTTTTTTACTCTACGCTTTTAAAAAAAATGTTATATAGAGCACACATATATTTGTCTATAGATAATACACTGAACTTGCGAAATTTGCACATTAGGTATAACAAATAGAAAAGAGAACTGTCTTTCTTTCACGTTGGAAATATATCGAACCATAAAGGGCAAGATAGTCTTTAACATTCGATTCGTCGTACTCAAATCAGCTGCTTCCTTATGCCCTACAATCTTTTATCAGTTTTATCACAATGAAAAAGAAGTATATTCCATTTGTAGCAGTGCAATAGATACGATAAAACTAAGCCCATCCAGAACGGTATCGAACAGCAGTAATATCAAGAGAGATACGATTATAAGAATTTTGTACATAAACATGTAGGCATACACGCACACAGAAACAATTCTAACGAACAATTTTCATAACGAACGAAGTGTCTCTTGTCGCTTTGTTTAGATCCCTGTGCTCGGTGTAGGCACGTTCAGTAACTACATAGCAATGGTCTTTTATGCAGGCTACGTTCACGTGTTCCTTGAATTCTGTAAAGTCTTTGAATCTGGTGGGATTGGAAAAAACGGTTCCACAATTGCAGTAAGTCCCCCAAAAATGGCATTCTCTTAAAGCAACCGTATTCTCATATCTTTTTGCCATTTTGTATAGTAGAAATTGTCTGTTTGGTACATTTCTTCTCTTTTTTTTTTATTTTTTTTTTTGCTTGCTATCTTCTCTATTGGTCTCTTTCAATGGGAAACTTACATTAGGTGCTCGGTTGAATTACTAAACATCAATGTATGGCTATTTACATATTAAACTATCAGAGTGATATATCGGTTTCGCACAATTTACATAAATGCTTTTTTTTGTGTAATCGATTCGCGCTTCATATAACAAACTCTTCAATAATCTTTTTGCTCAAATATATTACGCTTTTATCAACATATTATCGTAAAAATCAAATAGAAGAGAAATGACGTATTAATTAATCCAGTATCTTATTCACAATTATATATAATTATACGTGATTTTATAATGCCATGTTTAATTACAGAAAAATTTTATTTACTGTGCAGTTTTTATGTTTCAATTTAAATAAATAGATAAAAATATCTCTATGTAAGATAAAGATATTATTCACACTTGATTGGAACTTACTGTATGTATACTGTAGTTTACATTTTGTGGAGTTGCCTGCAAGAAAAGCTGGTGTGTTACTTTATATATGTGAAACAAAAAAGATATCAATATGTTTGTGTATGCTGCACAGTGATAATTTTCATTTTATTATATCTTCTTTCAGCTCTCAGCTCGCGTCACCATTTCTTGCACTTATTTGATCACTTATTTCATCTCCATGATATAGCAGCAAACTCTTTACTCCGCACCTTTATAGTTTATAGATAAATTTATTCTTCTCTGAAAACTTTTATCATCATTATTTCTTTTAATTGCGAAAATTGAGAGCAACTATTTGCTTAAGAAAAAAAGGAATTATTAAAATTTTATATAAATTTTCATAATTCGTAAATATTTTGGATAACAAAATAAAAAACGAAAGACGAATAGTAGTCAGAATTCATAAAAACAATAAAAATATTTTATAGAAATAATAAATTTGAATGATGTAATATAAGAAAATATGGACATTTTTACTAATGAACATTTTACTATGTAATATATAATATTGTGTATATATTAGTTTTATATTTGTAGCAGTAAATTGTGATTAATACGGCGTTAGAAAGCGTAATACGAAATTGTTTCAAAAGTGAATAGCAGATGTATCTCCTGATTTATGACTTTTATGTAATATTAACATGTCAGGGATATGGAGTGTTAGAAAGACCTTGATATGAAAGTAGCTTCCGACGACTAATCAAAAGATCTTTCATGTCGCTCTTATATAGTTGCCATACACTGGCACAGAGGTGAAGGTGTTTCCGTTATGGGCTGCTGTGGGCATCGCTATTTTACTTGCACAGAGCAGCATATCCGTCATTCTCGCCGGTGGTGTCGGAAAAAATGGCTCCACCGTCGCAGTAAGTCAGTTGAAGAAAAGAAAAAGTAGTGGGATCAATTGTGTAGTGCACATTTTGTTTAATTCTCGATTTAGGCCCATGTTTTTTGAATGTTATACTTAAACAAGTAAAATAGGCTTCGGAAATCTTCTTTTATTATTGTAACGAGTTAACGATGCGTTTTTACATGTTGTAACTGGTGAAATTGTATTTAAAAGTTGTTGATCTAAAAATAATTAAATCTAATTAATAATTAGATCTAATAATAATAGTAATAATAAACTAACTGTAGACTTTTGTTCCTATAGACATGTCACTGTGGGCCTAAATCTAATGGCGTCATGTAAAATTATTCATCGCTGTTACTGTTTTTTCATTTGTGTTGATATTTGTGTTATACCACATACCTCTCTCCACAGATAATTCCATTCGTATATTTCTTCACCTCTCGCTTTCTCCTTTATATTTTGCAATTATAAAATATTTCTTTCCGATATCACTTTATCAACTTTCACTCGAAGCCAAATTCTTGCATGTTACGAAGATGTAGAAAAGTAGAAGATGAAAAACGATTTAGTAAAAATGTTATGTACTGCTTACATGTTATTAATGACGATCTTGTTCATAATGATTACTGATCCTATAATGTTTTGAATATTTACAGCGAGAATTTTAATTTATTTACATGTAGCTTAGAATATATTGCATCGAATGAAATTAATATTAATAATAATGATCTAAATTATATTCTTAATGATAATTTATTTTGCAACTCGAATAAACGCAATTATTATACTTTAATTTATCTTTATATATTTTAGATTTTGCTCATATATTTTTCTTTTTTCTCATTTGCAATGTTTTCCTTATTGGATGCACATATATTAATGTTTATATTTCAAATTAATGTAACTTTTAAAAAAACTTACAAAAATTATAACTCGTACAAAAATAGAATCTATATATATATATATATATATATATATATATATATATATACACACACACATTTTTACATCGATTTACATTTTTAATCTACATTACATATTTAAATAACGTATGAAAACATTTTATACATTTTTTTAAAATATATAAATAGATAATCAATCTCAATCAATATCTTATCAAATTAAGTCTCTCTGCACTTAATCAATATGTATTTTCTTTTTTTACAAATATAAAATAAATTTTTATACATGTTATCATAAATATAATCTCTTCAAAGTTTCTGCATAAAATCGATTATGTTTTAGGGGACGTCCGTTTTATCACCAATTATACCATTTAGTTTCGTGGTAGTACCGGCTTTTATAATATATAGAAAAAGCGCCGAGCACGTCTATGAAAATCATCCAGCATTGTATATACTTGCTTTCGGAATGGTCGCGGCCAAAGTTACAAACAGATTGGTGGTACGTATTGATATTATTTGTCTATCAATATGAACAATGTTATTTCTTATATCGTTGATTTCCAGGTTGCTCATATGACCAAAAATGAGATGCAATATTTGGACAGTTCGCTAATCGGTCCAGCTATGTTATTCCTCAATCAATACTTCAATTTTTTCATCAAAGAATACTACGTTCTATGGCTATGTTTCGTAAGTCACGCATTTGCTTTATCTTCATTTAAGACATGATTTCTCATTCGATCGCTGACTAATGGAATATATATATTTAGATCTGGGTCACTCTAGATCTCTTCCGGTATAGTGCTCAAGTGTGTCTTGAAATATGCGATCACATGAAGATCAAGCTATTTAGGATACCATGCAACCAACATACAGGCACTATCCAAGTTTCTAACGCCGCGGAGAAAAATGGTACTAATAGGTCACAACGTAACAGATTGCATAAGAAACATCATTAGGATCGATCTGGTGATAATGAATGCCCTGTATGATTCGTAAAGAAATTGTGACGTAACAAAGTAAAAATGCTTGTCGAGTTGCGTATACATAAAGCTTCGAATAGTACAGTTCATTTATTATCACATTTATAATTTATGATCTGTCGTTTCAGATTATAAAACAAATAACACTTGTGATTAAAGTCTTAGTTGAATTGATTAGCGATTATTACGAATTTTTAGTAAAGCGTACTATGCATCAAAGCAAGAGAGTGCCACTGGACCGTATAATAAAAACGGCACTTACTCCATACTTATAAGAAAAGAAAGTGATACATTATAATCCAGAGTGTTCGAGAAGAGGGAGACATTTATATATATATATATATATATATATATACATATATATATTAATTTGTATGAATTTGATATGATTGCATTAAATTTTTAAATATCGATCTCCGTTTTCGGTATATCTCGTTCATTGTCATAGGACGTTTGTTATAACATAATAGAAATTATATATCAAATGTTCAAAATCAAAAATCTTCATCTTTCATAAAGAAGTGAGTTTTTCGAGAATCGATATTTAAAATTGTTTTCAAAATACTAAACCAAAGATTGATTCTTAATGACATTTATGATAATTCCTCTGTATAATTTAATAACAATTTGATGCCAATTTAATATTCTTAAAGAGCTCTGAATATTCTTTACATTATTTTGTCAAAAATTTTAATTTCTAAATTGAATTTAATATTTATATCCGTTAAAATATATACAACATATAAAAAAGAATTTATTTTAAGTGTGATGTTTATCAAATATAACAAACTGTATGAATTTCAGTTTGAAATGTACAGTCTTTGATCATGTGGAATGTCATGAGCGTTTTCTATTTCTGCTTTTGCGCGTGTGCCCGTGTATTTGAGAACAAGAAACGTTTTTAATGAAAATACAATAAATTGAATTATGCGAGGACGTATTAGAACATGAAGAGATTAAAATTTTGGCTTTGCATTAGGTATGTTTGTTTACTTGTACGTCAATAGACACGACAATAGATACAATTAAGACGAACACTTTATTAAGAGAGTCTTTACATAAGTGTCATACATATATTCTGTGAGAAGCGTATTTTAAATACATACTTCTATGTATATTTTACATGAAATATTACAAGCAAATGGCAGATACATGCTTAAATTCTTATTTGTATATTATATTACATGTAATTTTGTTAGATTAAAATATTTCCTCTTGATAAGTAATGAATAATTGAATTTTTATAATAATTGAATTAAATGTAAAATGCAAAACCTTGATGTATAAATATTTGAAGTGTTACTGTTCATAATTTTTCTATTGTATTACATATTCTTAAAAAAAAATATGTTCTAAAAAAATATAACAAAAGAAGAACATTTTCATATTGACGAGATAGTTGAACTGCGATAGCTTTTCTTTAAAATGTAATATTTATTGGAATTCTCTTTATATATTTCTATTAATAATTAATATATTAATACCAATTCCAAAATTTAAAGGAATTGATTACATTATTACTATGAGTAGATCAAGTAACAGATGATTATTCTAACTAATTATATTTTTTTGAAGACGGTGCTGTACATATAAATGTTATACTGAATGAAATGTAATTTTATTCAATTGTATTATATCTTAAATTTCCTTTCAAAACTGTATTATATCTTCTGGATAAATAAGTTTATTATAATGTACTATTTTTTTCTGATTTAACCGGTCTTTAGAGAAGGAAACTTTTTCTTTTGGGGAAAAATTAATATGTTTAAATCTCTCTAATAATTTTCTGCTGTTCGCTATTTTATAAAAATTGTTATTTGTAACAAAAGAAGATAGATTTATTCGATGGAAATGTATCAACAGCAAAAAATTTTATACACTAAAAAAATTGTACACTTTGTCTTTGGATGAAAACAGTTAGTAATGATAGAATTTTATAAAAATATTATGTAGGATATCACGCATGCGCAGATAATCTGCATGCTTATGCTTTAATTTGTTATGCAAAAATAGCTTAAAATGTAATTGGAAAGGTAATGTGACTAATGTAGGAATCTGTGTTATGATTAATATAAAAATATTATGAAAATGCATTATTATTTTTGTAAATTTATATACATCAATATTATTTTGGCTCGTTTATGTGTATTTTATGCATGTTAGTAAAACTTATTATAGTTTTTGGCATTTTTTATCTGCATGTGCTAATCTTTTCATGCTTATCTCAAGATAAGCTTTAGTTTAATTATACAATTGTTAAATAAAAATTAATGTATAATTTGCTATGTTTAAGTAGATTAAATCTTATCTATCTATCTATCTGTTCGATAAAGAAAGAAGAAAAACCTGCTCAAAAAATAGATAAAAGATATAAATTAAAAGTTTTCGCAGTTTTAATCAATATAAAATGTGCAATACTAACTATTATATACTATTACATAGACAACTATTTACCGTTTTAGACAAAAGTTAAGAATCTTCTTATATGCAATAAAAAGATGAAGTGTGAAGTATGATTATTGTATCACATCGATAAATATACTTAAAAAAAAACCAAGTTTTTCAGTAAAATAATAATTAATTATTAATATTAATATTTATAATTAATTATTAATATATTAATATATTAATATTTATTATAATAATAGTTAATTATTAATATATTAATATTTCAGGATATTCTTTTTTAAGTTTTTAAGAGATCTCAATAGATATCAATATAAATGGCGTATTATCTTCCTCGCATAAAAGTGCATGAAAGGTTTTGCTTTTCATTTTTGCAGGATATTGTACATCAGAATTACTGTGCATGTTTTTCTGCCTGCTGCTTGGATTTTGCCTTTAAATTGTTAAAAATTCTAAATATATGAAAAATTTTAATTAAATCAAATACTAATGGTATAAAATTTCTATACTTCTTTAGAAGAAATAAACATTTTTTATTAGTAGAAGATAAACGATATGTTAGAACAGATATTGATAACATTTTAAGAAAGATAATTAATTAATAATTAATTTTAAGAAAGATTTTAAGAAGAATATGGCATAAAAAAAGAAACAATATATTTTTTTCTTTTCGGCATGTATTTAATTTAGAGAGAAATTTAAATAGAATTCTTATATGTTCACGTCGATATAATTTTTTTCATAGAATAATGTACTGACATCGAGAAAAATATAGAAATCAAAAAAATTTTTGTTCTTTCATTCTTTGGTTTTTATTATTATTATTATTATTATTATTATTATTATTTTTCTTGAGACCAGTTTTAATGATTTATATTTAAAGGAAGCGAAAAATGTCCAATGATTATCTAAAATGCATAAAAATGTCTTCCGCATGTCTTCTTTTGTAAAAAATCGAGAACAAACTATTTTTGTTTCTATATTTCTCGATTGTCCTGCGCAGATTTAAATATTTTGGAAAGAAAGAAAAAAGAAAACAAATGAACGAAGGAAAATGGAAATCAAGGATGTCATAGGGAGCATTAGAATATATGTGTTGAATATACGTGTTTGTATTCGTTGGTGTGCATGATGACGAGTTTTGTTTACAGTTCACATGACGGTGGAGGAAGAGCCGCTGTTAGACGAGGAATATCATCACGGATCCGACACGACGGTCGACCTCTGATATATATTAGCTATAGCATTGGTTTCCCGATTGGCCACACGCGACCACGACTTAAAACAATCGTGGTAAAAAATCGTAGAGGATTAACGAAGGATTAACAGAGTTCGCGCCGATCTCGCGGAAGATCCGAATATCGCTGGCAAGATCCGCGAGGCTACGATTGCACGAGGAATGAAACTTGTTTGTCCCACTCTACAGATGCATGGTGTACCTAGCACCCATCTACCCGCGCGTAGAAAAGAGATTTATTCCTTTTATATATCAAATATTTTGTACGTGCCGTTTCGATACTGCATACAATTATAGATCAGATTTTCGATGGAAATTAGTACAAAGCGCGGAGGAATAATTAGCGATACGATTCATCAGAGTCGATGATAACGATACCGATTTGTGTCTGCGACAATTGTACTCGAGATACATTTACGAAAATTCATACTTTTTTGTTATGTACACACCTGTCGACCAGATCGACGTTACTTAAATGGCATTACTTAACAAATGTACAGAGGAGAGCGAGAGAAAGATGTATTCTGCGACATTTAATCAGCTTGAAAATATTTGTATCTAACGTAGGAGAATCGGAATCAACGAAGTCTAATATTTTTTGTTAAATGAGCTCTCGGAGATCCCTCGGTGAATCTCAGTGAGATGTATTTGACATGTAGAAGCTATTGAAAATTGGCATTTAGATTAAAAAGCGATACTTTAACTTGCTGTCACTTTTTGCTGTTTACGATCGCTCATAATGCAGGAGCGACTTTTCTTTTTAGCGAGCGATGCAAAAGCTATTGAGATCGTCTATTTTATACAGTAATAAATGTAATCGATGTAGGGAGAAGTGAACTCCGAAAGCTTGCAGCAGTCGTTAAATATATGTATAAGTTAATAAGACGAACGAACACTACAGTATTATGAATGTTAATCGTAGCATTTGTTATTAATTTTTTCACGAATCTGCATTTCGGTATGTCGATTATTTGCACGAAAACCTTTCTTTATTTGCAGATAAAAATCTGCCGCATTAACTTAGAGTCATTAAGTTTTCACGAACGTGCTTGAGATTTATTATCTTTTATCTTGGACGAGATTTCGCTAATTTCGTCTAATCTGTGGTGTTCGCACAGCGTAAGATCGTTACTGCAGGTATTAAGATACTCCTATCTCAACGATCGCGTAATTTATTAATTATATAATTCATATAATATTTAATAAAATTTATATAAACACGACGGAGTCTTCTCTTTCAGATTTTTCCCAGATTTTTTTTTCTTTTTTATAAGCTTTGAAAGAAAAAAGGAGGGTATTATGTAGTAATCAATCTTTGATTTTTCTCTCGGAAACTAAATCCCGCATAAAAACCTCCTGTCTCCGACGGATTTTCTCGCGGGGAATGATTTTCCCTCGCGTCACGCCGCGTTCTTTTACGCGTCGGAATGAAACGTGTTCAAGTGTATTAGATTAATCGCTGGGCATGTGTCTGCTCATCGTCGCGATAGAGTGAACGAAAGAGCTATTAGTTATTGCACCCACAAGTTGTGAGTTTCGAAATAAAGCCACTTCATCGTTCGTGATCCTCCGACGATGAATTCTCACGCGGGGGATTTGGGCGCAGTTATCATCCCTCCCTAAAAAAAAAAAAAAATGTCAAAGACGGCACCCTTGCCCTTTGCCCTGCCGCGGCTCGGTCGGTCGACCTAGTCGACGCCCGCAAGGTTCTGGCCCCGTTACTCCTCGTATGCGAGCCATCCGCCACCCTCTGCGTACCCCCAGACGTTCAGCTGAATCTGACGGGGCGTTATTGATCCGGCTGGTGACGCCGGACGCGAGTACGCCAACCGGGCCACGCGACGTGCCTCTGGATTTGCAGGCCCGAATTTTTAAGCTCTCTCGTAATTGAAGGATTATTTTTCTGAAATATTTTTTCTGAGATATTTTTAGAAAGCGATACGCGTATTTCCCGAAGATGCGAAACCGTTGTAGCACGTAATTTCCTTATTTTGAGTGAAGTTTCCTGGAAATAAATTGTCAATTAGAAATATTGCAAATTACTTATCAATGATGTAGGAATTTTATCAATTATGTCATCCCATTTAAATGTGAGGAAGAGAAGTGAAATATTGCCTAGTAATGGAGGGAACATTGCAATTTACCAATTTAAATGAACTTACATACAGGCAAATTTTGTATTAAAAAATTCAAATTGTCATACTTGTAAAATATATATATTAGGATAAGTGTATTAAATAATGTTATTAAATTTAATTTTGTAATTTTGTAATTGTTATTTTTTTAATTTTGTTTTAGATCATTATATTTTAAAAAGCAACAAGAGCGCACAATTAATGTAATAAGATTATTTTTGAGATCTTTGATCACGTAAACAAATTAATGTGACAATTTTTTGTCTCTCATATAGATCTTACATAAACGAAATAAAGATCATCATACGTGCGATCAATAGTGTGCACACAGAAATTTACATCATCGCGTACGCGTACGTATTCTACGTCGTATATTTTCTATAAAGACATATTACACGACTGCTCTTGTTGGTGGCGTCGCATGTTCTATATCAAAAAATCAATACCGTCTAATACGGTCTATATTCTGTACTACAGAAAAAAAAAAAAAAAAAAGAGAAAAATTGAAAGAGTTTAAGTCAAAGCCAAAGCTAGAGGATGCCGATTCCTTTTCCTTCGCCGGTTACTCGGCCGCGCGTTGAATCGGGACGGGAGATATCGGACGCGACGGTAGTCGCGAGCCGATAAAACGGGTAATAATGGAAATTCACTTTTCCGAGGCGGAATCGGGGCGGCTTGCGCCGTTACTGGAGGCGCGTCCAGCGTTCGCGGACGTGCGCCTGCCTGGTACCGCTCCTCTGGCGAACGATCAGCGTCGCGACGACGAGCGCGAGCCGCTCCGGGGCGCGTCGGCGGCCGCCAGTGCGATATCGCCATTTGGCTGATACGGAATACCGTTCGGCCTGGCAGTCGTTCGTATGGCGAACGTCGGAGAGCCCGCGGCCGTTCTCCGCGTTGATACGCATTGCAAAACGTAAGTGCCTCGCAAGTGGAGGAGGAGACGGAGCCGACGTTAGAGGATCGTTTTCCCAATAGACTCGTGAAACAATTTCGGGTTTCCGGCATCGGGGCGGCCTTGAGAGAACAGTGAAATTCTCTTTCTCCCTCTCTCCCTCGCTCCCTCTTTCTCTCTCTCTCTCTCTCTCTCTCTCTCTCTCTCTCTCTCTCTCTTTTTTAGATATTCTTTCTTCTGCAGATTAAATTTTTCCCTTTGAGGATTGGCATAATCGAATCGTCTTTCTCATGCAAATCGCTAATCCGAGTGGTAATCTCGAGTGGAAAGGTGAAACCATTTCTCTCGACGGGGCTCATTCGTGCTTCGGGATCGATGCGATGAAGCAATCTCAGAATGGCGTCATTGTTCCATTCGCGAATTTTAAACGTGAATTTTTATAAATCAATCGTGATCACGTTTTTTTTTTTTTCGCGCGAGTGATGACCATCAATGTTCTTTGAAGAAATTAAGGTAAAGGCGGTTTAATAAATTATTTCTCGTCGCTCTTTCGCGAAATTTTTTGAATTAATCGATCGAATTTTGTCCGTGTAAATTGAGACTATAAAGTTACGATTCTCTATTCTCTCGAGCAGATCGAAGTTCGGGAGCAGCTCAACGTGATCGTTACATTAACTGTCGTTTAACTGTCGTGTCTTATCGAAGCAAGTCGCCCGCAGGTGTACGTGCTATTTAACGTCTGCAGCTGGGCGCAACTTTTTCCGACCTCTGGTTGGAGAATAATTCCGGATGTCATTATAGATATCTTCGCATCTCGGCGATACCATTCGCGCTTCGGAAAGACGGGAATAATTGATCGCGGCGCGCTCGGCGCTCGGAAAATTTTTTGGTAAATTAAACGCGACCTTCAGCTGGAGACAATGCACCGTTAAATTTCCGACAAATGACATCGCTTCATCGCGATGAATTTTACAATAAATTTTGTTATTGCGTCTAAAGCACGAGTTAATTTATCGATCCTGGCCGTTTTTTAGTTGTCACGCATAATTCTGGCTTTTATTAATGCGTGATGGATTTTTGAAGTTTTAAAGTGACGAAAAGATATAACGCTTTAAAATGTTGCGCGTAGATAAAGTAATCCACCTGCAGTCAGAAATCTTTTAGAACGACGATAAGCTTTATGCACTGCAGATAATTTTATGCATACACGTGAGTGGTATGTATATAAGACTTCCTTAAGATGGAAGAGAGAGTTCAATGTCATCGTGATCTACTCAGCATTTTATAAGCTTAAGGAAAAATATGTCTGCAAATAACTTTTTAACTTCAAGATTGAATCTCTTAAGTTTTTCATTATTCGGTTTATCGACCCAAAATTAAAAAATTTGCTGTTACATAATCTGCTTTTTTTTTAGGAACTTGAGAGATGGGATTTAAACGTAATTTTCTTAATTACAAGATTGATGTCAAGTTTTTAAAAAAGCAGATTAAACTATTAAAACTGTCGCATTAAACTTTTCGATCTTTTGAATCGATCTTTCGAACTTTTGATCTTTTTTTTTTGTGAACAGAAAAAAGAAAAGAAAAAAGTCTTTAAAGAATATTTAGATAATGTCTGAAAAATTAAAAGATCTTCAGGAATTTTTCTTAAAAGATCTCGGATTTTTCGGACAGATGAAGAACATCCAGTGACGTTCGAAAGATCGAGACCTCGTTTGGTCGTTGTCGGAATTATTTCTTTTTTCCGCAACGACAGGCGTCATATCCATGTACTATACCAAGTCGTAATTGCCTATCGTACGACAATGTAATCGAACACGGAAGTACGTGGCTTCGTGCACACGACCCCGTCGTTCCCCCCCTGTCCTCCCCCTCCCCCCCCCCCCCCCGTTAACTCGCGTTGCGCCACGGCGCGAAATACGAGATGGGGCTCGATATCGCGCGGAATTAAACATGCGCGCATGCACGCCCGCTCTTTCTCTCGTTCCTTTTTATCCCCGACACCGTGACACAGATATCCTTTTGGACCTCCGGAATCATCGATCTCGCGGAATCCCATCCGGAATGGCTGCTGTTCTCCGGACCCTTCACTCCTTCCGTCCTTTATGGATTATCGTCTTTAGTCCTCTCATTAAAAGTGAACTTAAAAAAAGTGAGCTTAACATTCCGCTTTTAATAAAGAGCAGAATTTTAATAAAACTTAACGAATAATTTTCTCTTTTAAGATCTCCGTAACATCCAAAGATTAAAATTTACAAATATTTAATAGAGTTCTATTCTCATAATTTGAAATTTTACGCGAAAAAGAGATAATTAAATGGTTTAATTAAAACTTTAGAAAAAAGGAAGCAAACGATGCGACCTATAACTAACAATAACGATTTTAGCTTAAGAACATTTTAACACGAAATTTAATTCAAAATACATATAAAATGATTGCCTTTGAGATATTTTTTAAAGAAAATATCTCAAATTGCATTAGCCGAGAAAGAAAGAAATACAAGCCATTAAAGATTAAGAACAAAGTGGAGATGGAACGTATAAATTTAACTCGTGCACACCTTCGAGAGTAGTTACGGCGAAAGTTTAATTAAACGAGCAAATAGTGAGACAGGGACGTCAATTAATTGCAACCTTCCGACTCTATTTGTGCAGGTGGGATAAATAAGCGAGAGAGAATGGTATAATCATGATTCAAGCTGGAAACGATCCTGAGGAGAGTTTAGCAGCTCGGATGTCCTGTATACACTGTATACAACGGTGACACAGCTTCACACACATAAAACACAGGCATGGATATACAAAAGAAGTTTCTGTGCCCCCGTTTGGTGGATTATCTCGCCATCGTGGGGGCCAGGATGCCCGCCGCCTCTCGTCAGCCCGTACAGGTATAACAATGGGGAACATTAGAATCCTCCAATTATTTGCAAAAATTAATGTTTCCATATTTACAGGATTCTGTATTTATGAAAAAATCTTGTACTTTTAATCCGTTTATTTAAATTATGTTATTATTAAATTTAATTATTATATTTAAATTCTAATTTCAAAATTAGATTGTAAAAAAAGAATTCCGAGGAAAGAGAATAATGATTTTTATTAAAAATAAAGGTCCCAGAGTTGCTACGCAGATATCCGGTGGAGGATCACAAGGATTTTCCTCTGCCTTTGGATATGGTATATTTCTGTCAACCGGAAGGTTGCAGTAGCGTGGGACCGAAACGGACAGCTTTACGAGAGGCGACGTCTTTCACTTTCACCCTCACCGACAAAGATTCAGGTTCGTGCCTTTTCTAATTGTGAATAAAGTGATTAAAATTCGCATTGCATTGTAAAGTGATATTTTGATAAACGCAGGAAAGACGCGTTACGGGATCTGTGTGAATTTTTATCGACCTACGGAGAGGACGGGGGTTGTGGCTGGCACGGGGATAGCGCTCAAGAGAGAAAAGTATAACACCACTTTTCGCAGAGAAAGTTGGCGGAAGAGTATGGAGAGAAGCACGGATTCCGCTTTTTCTAGGTGAAATGCCTTATAATTATTAGCCCTCCTCTAATTACAGCAATTAATAGAATATCGATATACTTTTGCCATAATTATATTTTGACATAGAAGTTATAAAATGGGCAATAAAATCTCTTTTTTTCCTAAAACTGAGATTTCAAAATTTCTAAAATCAAAAGATAAATCTTTCTTATATAGTATAGTTCTTATATAGTGTTTTAAACGGCCCAAATAAATTGCGTGCAATACGCAATACGCGCTCGACAAAATGCTCCGTTTATAAGACTGTATCTCTAGCCGTTCGTTATAGCGACTATAGGAGCAGTGCGGTGGGTCCTAGTGACTCTGAGAGAGATTGCTCTAGTAGTAGGAGGGATTCGGACACTCCGCAGGTGCCTCACGCCCCGAGATTGGAATTCATCGCACCAAGCGGAGACAGCGAGAGCGGCGGCAGTCATTCCCCCTCGCCACGCGCATCTCGAAGACGTCAGGTCGATATCACTAATGAAATAACACATTGCATTTGAAATAGTTTTTGTCATCAATAATAAATTTCTTTAAAAACTACCTTAGAAAAATTGAGAATGTCATATTAATAATTAATTTTTTTCAAAAAATATTTTAGAAAAGTTGAAAATATATCATATCAATAACTAATTTCTTTCATAAAATATCTTAAAAAAATTGATATTATGTTAATTATGTACATAAAAGTATCATTAAAGTTGATATATGTACATAAAAGTAGCATTAAAGTTTGTTAGTAAATTCAATAATTTTGCAATATTTTTGCAGAGAGTTCGCAATCATTCTTTAACTTCGCTATGCATCATTTCACATCATCCTTTCTTCTCGATGTTTCGGGAGTGTCTTTTCGTTTTGAAGAAGATCATTGACGCGTGCAACGAGAGTTTCTCGCCGCAGAAAGTCGGAGCATCTCGGCAGACGAATAGGTTCGGATTTTATCTTCAATTCTACACAATATTTTACTGAAAGGGCAAGATCCATGAAAGTTTAGAAAGACTTTTACATCCCTAATTAAACTTTTCTCGTTACAGAGATACAGTTTGGAGCGTTTTGACGGGACAGGCTCTGGGCGACACGCCGTCCATCGTGCTTCACGACGTTCGTGAGATCGAGACATGGATACTGCGTTTGCTCAGCAGCCCCGTGCCTGTCCCGGCGAAAACGCGCGTCGAGGTCGAGATAATATCATCGAATATGCAACCCCCACTGTGCTTCGCTCTGCCGGACCACACGAGATTCTCATTAGTCGATTTTCCTCTGCATCTACCATTAGAGCTCCTCGGCGTCGACATATGTCTCAAAGTGCTCACACTGATCCTCCTAGAGAACAAGGTAAATAAATGTAAAACGTTCCTATACCGAAAGATTATAATGTATCAAAAAACAAGCCAGAGAGGGTGTTACTTAGTGATGATGTGACTAGTGGATTAGATTTTAGAAATTTAATAAGCTTTTAATTATTGAATCCTAAAATAAATCCTAAAATATAAATATAATATATATAAATATAAAAATATATATAAAATATATATAAATAAAAAATATAAATAATATATATAAATATATATAAAATATATATAAATTCTATAAATTCTAAATAATCGCTAATAAACTGTACGGTGTTACTTTTAACAAACTTGAAAACGCGACAGCTTAAAGCTAAAATCTTTAATAAATTGATAGTTTATGAAAATTTATGAAAATTGATTTATGAAAATTGATTCTCCTTCCATCCTTCTTCTTTTGGAAATTTAATATAACGTATTTTTAATATAACATATATTTTTATTATCTGTATCTTTGAATGTCTAGAGCTACAACTGGCGCCATTTCTTTCAGATCGTACTTCAATCCCGGGATTACAACGCTCTTTCCATGTCGGTTATGGCATTTGTCACAATGATCTATCCGCTGGAGTACATGTTTCCTGCGATACCCTTGCTACCCACGTGCATGAGCTGCGCGGAACAATTATTGCTCGCCCCGACACCCTTCGTCATAGGGATACCCGCGTCCTTCCTACTCTACAAGAAGAACTTCAAAATGCCCGATGATATCTGGCTAGTGGACTTAGATAGCAATAAGATAACGGCGCCAAGCGCTTTGAGCGAAGACAGTTTGCCGCCGTTGCCAGAACCAGAGGGTACTATCCTGAAGAACCATCTAAAGCAGGTAATACAATACCGTCAGTGTCACATAAGTGGCGATATAGACTTCCGTCATAGACTTTCGTTACTACGAAATTAAAATGATGAAAAGTATTTAATAATTCCTTACCCTCACCGCAGGCAATGCAACTGATGGATCAAGTTGGCTCTAGTGTAAATATTTCACTAATTCTCAATCCGTTTGGTGGCGTACCCTTTGTTTCGTAGTTAGTCGCATGCATGATTTATCACGTGTAGAGTCGAATCGATTTTAGTCACATACCTTTGCTGAAATGATATAAAATAGACATCTCAAGCAAATATAAGTTTAAAGATAGCAATTGAAAAAGAATCTTTTCGTTGAATATTGACAAATTTAGTCGATATCAAGTAAAAAAGTGTTTTCCTAACGTTCTCGTCTCCTTTTATTTGTAGATTAATGATTTAGTCAAAGTAGAAGTAGCAACGGAGCAAAAAGCTGTAATGAGCATTACGTTGAATTCCATATTAATTTATCATTTAATAAATTTCCAGGCGATGGCCAATATGACATATCCTCCGACATTGCCCCTGCAAGACACCTCACCGCGTCTATCTTTTCAGGCGCCCAGCAGAAGAGAAAGCACGGCTTCCCATCATTCCAACTTAAGGTATGTCTATACGTCGAAGACCTAGTCATACCAACATTATTCTGATTTTAAGCGAAATTAAAAATTTTGAATTTATTATATATACCAAAGCAAAAGCGACATCTAAAGTACGTTAAAACTTGCGCCTATTTATTTTTATTAAGATTAATATAAGATAAGCAAATTAAAGGTTTTGTTTTTGCAATAAATTTAAAATGTTAAAAGTATCGTTGGTGCTATTACAAGATATTTAAATATTTTCATTTATTGCTAAATATTTGTTACTATATTGAACGCTAATAAAATCGGTTACTTTATAGTGTAGCGTCAACGAAGCACAGACCGAGCATCGACCAGTGCGCGCACGTTCAACACATCCCGTTGAATTCCCCTGGCATGAGCTCGTCGTCGAGTCCCCCTCGTCGGCAATCAATGTCGCAGACGATCGGTGGATCCGGACCGGCCGGTCCCTATCCGCCAAAGATGGCCGGGCAAAGCCCAGCACCGTTTAACCCCTTCATTTATGGGAATGACGTAGACTCGGTGGATATCGCCACGCGGGTCGCCATGGTGCGATTCTTCAACTCGCAGAACCTGTTAGCCAACTTCACCGAGCACACGCGCACCTTGCGGCTGTATCCCCGGCCGGTGGTGGCCTTCCAGATCAACTCGTTTCTTCGCTCGCGACCCAGGAAAAGCAGCTTCCTCAACAAGTTCGCGCGCACGCAAGCGGTCGAGTTCCTGGCCGAGTGGTCTCTCACGCCAAGCAACGTGGCCTTCCTCCGAGTGCAAACCGGAGTGTTCGATCCCGCGCAGATCGGCGACAAGCCGCGCTGGTACGCGACCAATCTGGAGCCGATCTACTTTCCCGTCTGGGATTCCGGTAGCTCACTAGCGAACGCCCTGAAAGCGATGAGGGAACATGAGACTCAACCCACAGACGAAAGCGGTTCTGACTCTGAAGGTGCCGAGAGCACCAGCTCCTCCTATTCCTCCTTGAGCGATTTTGTCTCCGAGATGGCATCATCCGATTTGTCGCCGGGTGAGAATTTTATAAGGAAGAAAACTTTATGTTTAAAATTTAATTTTAGACATTATTTACGAGATATTTTAATATTTCTACGATGTAATATAATTAGTATTTTTGAATATGTTTTATCATTTCTCGCAGGTTACAATTGTCCGCAACTGAGCCAGCCCCAACAAATGTCGCTCTCGGTGGATCCGAAGAACGTCTACAATCCACCGAGTTCTCTGCAATATCCGGGAGTCGAGGAGGACTCATCAGAGCGCCGACTTGAAAGTCCGCCGAGTACATCTTCTAGTCACAGCGATCTCAGTAGCCCGAGCTTTAATCGGGATTCCGAGCTCGAGTTAAATCCGAAAGTTCACGAGGGTTCGCAATCTACTAACGTAAGTACGCAAGCTTCCCTTGCAATCTCTTCTTTTTTTATTCTCTTTTTTTTTACATGCACTACTTTCTTACTATTTCTAAATATGATACTTTGTTGTACTCATGTAATTATGATTTACGTCGTACGACATAAATCATATCGCACGCACGACATTAAGATCTAAAAATGGACGGAAATTTCATGGTTTCGTAACATGTGTGACGCATAATAGCAATATTAAAAAAATGCTCAATGTATCATCTATAAGCGATAATGGATCCTTCACATACGTCGAATAATTAGCAGATCTTTTCTAATTCTGTAAATCGGTACGTAATGATTCGTGCATAAGTACGATACCTACGAAATACTCCCAAATAGCGTTACGCGAAAAATCTTGAAATAGCACCGGTCTACGGCTAACGAATAGCTTGATTATAGGATAAAGAGGAGGGTGGTAGCTTTGAGTCAGACTCCGCGTCGACAATAACACCGCGCACTATCCTGAGCGCACAAAGTTCGGTAGGACAGTTCACAGGGATAAGCATGGGATCTTTAGGCACTCAGTCTTCGCTCAACGACACTGAACGTCCTACCACATCTCACAGGACCTCGCGTATCAATAGATATGTCACTCCTGTGAGTCATCTCCATATGTACCTTTAGCTCTGTCACTTTCGAATGTGTCTTCTCGGTATCATTCTGTGTCATTCGGGTTGATGCATGATAGAATTAAATTGAATAGGAAGGAGGGAATTTATGGGAGAATGTGTGAAATGTTTTCGCTCGTCTCTTATCTCTCGTCTCTCTCTCTCTCTCTCTCTCTCTCTCTCTCTCTCTCTCTCTCTCTCTTTCTCTCTCTCTCTCTCTCTCTCTCTTTTCTACGTGTTTCTCATTAACAGTATTGTTTGAGGGGAATGTTAGCTTCTCGTCTCTGATTTGCGTTTTGTTTCAAAAGTTTGGCACATTTTCACGATTATTTCGATACTGCCGATACGTTTTGCGAGATATCTATCCGTTTGAGTATTCCTTGCACGCTCATTTTTTGCACCTTCACATAATGATCCTCATTCACGTTCTATAGTTGATATTAAATGTGATTGCGTGATTCAGTTATGAGTTCCAATCTGTATCTCGCACTATTTTCTCTCAGCATGAAACGAATGAATGAGATTTATTATGATGCACATATTCTTTTCACTTTATTCTCATCTTTATTCTCAGATACGTTGTTGTACATTTATGCTCGTGTAATGTTATACATTTCTTTCTCATGCGACCGAGAGACACAATACACGATACACACAGAGACATTTACATATACATCTTCTCATCTTCTTGCCAACAAGTTCACGAGTTTAGACTCTTGTGTGCGATTATTATGGGTTTCAGAAACACCATCAGTATTTTTAATATACAGAGTGTCCCAGAAGATATAGTTGCCAAAAAGTGAATATTTTACGAGATATTTTATACTTTATGTCAAATTGCTTCATATCAAATTCAAGTCATAACTCAGAAGGTACTTACTAAAAAAAATACTTTATTATAGTGTTTTGAAGGGTCAATTACAAGAATATGTAATAAAAAATAAGAGTTTTTATTTAAAAAAAATAAAGTTGATCTTTATATGACCTTGGCACGTCTATCCAAGGTCAAACTAATAAATTCGGTAAATATATAAATTGTTTTAAACCCTACAACTTTTATTTGAAACACTTTTCTATAAAACTTATATTTTTTGAGATATTCAGAGGTACCGACCTTTTTGGGACACCTTGTATAGAGATGTGCAGAGGTGTGATGTACTATTTAAATTACAATGAAACGTACAATGACTCTTTTGTAGCTACAAATTGTGTCGTCAAGTACAACTTGTTTTATCTAGAATTGTATTATTTCAACATCTCTTCTTGAAGCATGACTAATTTTGTTGCTTCATCTCTTGAATTAAAATCATGGTATAAGTATTTCGTAAATTGTGTCGATTAATATGTGATATTCAGAGGTAAAGGGCACTATTTTATTATAAAGGGTCTTTTTTTATAATAATCCCGCGTGCTTTAAAAATTTTCTAATAACATTACAAGCATTTCTCTACTGATTTTTCTACTTTTCATAAAAAAAATCTTTATTATAAGACACGCGGGGTTAGAAAGAATTCTGATTCTTGCAAGAAGAATGTCTGTCTTCAAGAAGATAGAGGATAGGCACGAACATTCGCGTACTCTTTTCCAGGTGCCACCCACGGGACCGGGTCTCCAACGTCAACCGAGCGTCGGCAATGTTTTGGCGAGGACATCCAGCTTCAATACCGCCGGACCTCTCCTGCCGCGGCAGATAAGTGCGGCCACTACCGTTGATCATCATCATCACGAGACGACGATACAGCTTCAGCGTCAGGCATCGGCGGGACCGACGATCACGCCGAAACAGAGTAACGACAACACAGCGGTGCAACGGCAGAACAGCGGTGGCAGTACTACTGGAAACGGTGTTCTTCGGCAGGGCTCGCAGGGTTCCCTATTCGAGCAGATTGCCAGCCAGGCGAAAGACTTAGTACGCGAGACCACGAGACAGAGCAGCCAGGACGGGTTACTCGCACACATGGACAAGGTACCGCAAGGAACGATAGAGCATGCGACGATAGAGCATCCAATCCAGTTTCTCATCCTTTCTACAATTCATATAATTTCCTGTTTATCGCAGCTGAAGCATCAGGCAAAAGAAAAAATTACGGAGGCAGGCGAGGATAGTCTGTTCGCACCGTTGGAACAAGTATGTTTTCGCGAGACGGTGTAGAACGGAATAAACGATGCGTAAAAAATCGAAATATATATTTAATCTATCTTCTTTTTATTCCACATCGATTAGTTGACGCAACAAACGAAGAAAGCGATGGGCGAGGCTACCAAATCGGTGCAAGAGGTGTCGAAGACCGCTTTGGAGGCGAGCAAAACCGCGGCGGGTGTCAGCAAAAACACGTTGGACGATTTGACGTATGTCGGCAAGAGCACGTTAGGAGACCTGACGAAAAGTGCCAAAGAAGTCGCCGCGAAGAAGGGCTTGCTCAAGGTATGCGAGATCTTTCTCTCAACGAGGAATATCTTGTTCTAACAGAAACGCGCTACAACATAAAATTTTTAAAGCACATTGGTTCATCGAATATGCTGTTGCATTTAGGGCCTGGGAGAATCGCAACAATCACCAGTACACTCGCCGCAATCTCCCAATACACAACAGCGGAAGGATTCGGTCAGCAATCAGCTGGTCGCATCGGATACCCGAGGAGTCGGGCGAGACTTTTTCAGCAATATTAGCAGCGATCTGAACGGCTTTGCCGCGCAGACCAGCAGCATGTTCAGTGATTTATTCGGTACGCTTTAGTCTCAATTTTTTGATTATTAAACTGCGAGACATTAATTAATAATTAAACATTCTGAACTTATAGATAGATGAATATTTTATTTCTTCAACTTATATAGCCAAGAATGAACTTGGTTTACAATCTTAGCTTAATCTCACACATATATCCATATCTTAGAGCTCGTGACTAGACTTGCATTGTCTCTCTGAGTTATAATTACAATAGCTTTTGTGTGTGTGTGTGTGTGTGTGTGTGTGTGTGTGTGTGTGTGTGTGTATCCTACATATTATATTATTCCATATTCTATATTACTTTTCACTACATACTATATTATACTATCGCGTTATACTTCTTTATCTCTATTTTATCTCTCTTTTCCTTTTTTGACTTTTTTCTCTTTCTTTCCAATATTAATTTCTACAATATGTCTTCTTTTGTTTTATTTAAATCCTCGGATCACATATTCCTGTATATTTCCTTTTCTTTACCTAATTTCTTAAACCAACTTCTTATCTTATTACAATCTTTTACATAGTGCTTAATACAATCCAATTCTTCTCCCCAGAAAATGCTGATTTTATAATAGTTAATAGAAAAGCTTTAAGAACTGTATAAGTATTAATAACAAATGTAATATTTTTAGTAAAAAGAAATGTATATACATTTTTTTAAAGGAAAGAAAATTAAAATTGTATCTGATTATCTATATTTTTCTTTACGTATTTATAAATTTTATTATAATTAGAATTTAATATTGAAGAAAAAGAGAGTAACGCATTTTAAAAAATAAAAATAAATTTGTATCCGATTTTTAGGTAGTAAAAATAATTCCAATCGAGGCAGTAGCTTCTTCCCGCAAAATCAGAAATCGAAGGAGAAATCCAATCCAATCCTTGGACCATTTCCTAAAGGTAAATATTAATAAGGCATTTTAATTAATATCTTACATCTGAATATTAAATTCAGTACGACAAAAAGATTCATCGACAGTTGCAGGAAAAACAGGACTGGTAGAACGTTCCTCGTTGATAAAACATTCTTCGCACAAAGTTAATCAAGAAGATGCGCAGAGAATGCAGAACGCGGAACGTTCTAGTACAAACAGTGACAATCAAGCCTTTTTGAACGATGCAAGTATTCATAAATGTTATTCAAATATTACCAAAAACAAATGATTGTCGTTTTACGATATTTTTGTGATATTTTTTGTTCAATTTTACGATATTTTGACGGAACTTTTAGGTGGTGACACAAGTATTGGCTGGCGAAGGTGTTGGTTGGCTCAAATTGAACAGACTGAAAAAGCTAATGGAGGATGAAAATTATCGAGATTTGGTCGTGACGAAGCTGAACAAGGGTCTAAATAGAAAGATTAGTCCGAATGATCACATTGATGATGTGGTAAAAATTTTATCTTACTTTGATAGAAATTATGTAATATTATATTTAATAAATTTACTTGATATTTCTCTCTCTCTCTCTCTCTCTCTCTCTCTCTCTCTCTCTGTCTCTGTCTTGATGACAAATAAAACCTTATCTAATTATGTCTGCTTTAATTTCTCACCAGCCCATATCGAAACCCGTGTACAAGGGAATGTTAAAGTGCCTTCAAGCAGTAACACATGGTCTTGCACATACGTATAATAATTTCGGATTAGGCGGAATGGCTTCTGTCTTCCAATTGATGGAAATCGCTCACACACATTATTGGAGCAAGGATTTGCCCGAAAGTGGTTTCGATAGCTCTTTGATGTCACAGGTATAACGCATCTTAAACATACTTCGATTAGCACAAAGTTTTATTTTTATTTAAATTCTATATATATATAAAATATATTTATAATATATTTATATATATAATTATAAATATAATATAATTAATATATACATTTAATATTCAATGATGGAAGAAAATGCTCGTTTCGTAGGCGTCCAGCCCATTCGGTAGTAGAGAAAACTTGAAGTCTCCGCAATCTCCAAATCAGCCTGAATTCATGGACATCACACAAAAATCGGGTATGTCTTAGACTTAAAGAAATTTTATTATAAAACTATTAAAAAATATTTTGTTAAAAAGAATCTGTTGAATTTCAGTTTGTCTAAATATTTATATATTTTGAATTAAAAATCTAAAATATTTAACTAATGAGACTAATTATTTGATACAAACTTTGTTTTTTACATATAGAATTTGCGAGTTCGATTTTAAAGAGCATCGTTTCAATCGAGATAAAATCTATATATATATATATATATATATAAAATAGATATATATACGAATAATAATTATTAATATTTTTGTCGATACCAGATCTGCCGCAAGTGTATCTGGATGCGCCGCAGGCACCGCCAGCGGGAGACACGAGCCAATCGACTACGGACATGTTTCTGGACATGTTTACGAAGAAAGGAAAATTTCTGAGCAAGCTCACCTCGTTCGACTCGGAGGTAGAAAGAATTTTGTTATTCAATATTAAACATATTTAGATGTATATCGTTATCTTAAGCTCGAGTCTCAAGTTGGTTAGTCATAGTCTTACTTGGGTGTATCGCAATAATATAATCCCGCAGGGCGTAATTGTTGTAACTGGTAAATACATCTCCTCCCCCCGTCCTAAAACGAGACGAGAGGTTGCTTTTCTTTTTTTTTTTTCTTTCTTAAAGAATACACTATTCGACCTGGAAGTCTTTCTTTGACGATTCTTTTAAAGCTAAATAAACGAAGAAAGAAAGAATGCTCAATTTTCGATTGTAACATGCAACGCACACGTGTTTTGTCATGTGTTTTTTTAGAGTGGGCGGGGTGGTGGAACAGGAAGCAGCGAAGCTTTATCCACTGACGGAGGTAGCATTATCACTAATCCTGCTTTTCGGCAAGCGCACCAAGCTTCCTTTCGAAGCACTGTGTCTGATAGCGAGGTCGAGCAAGGCAATGTAAATTATCTACTTGAATTAGTCTTAATGTAATCTTATAGTATATAGTTGTTAGACGTATATTACATATATCGAGTAGAGTGCAACGCACACATGCTAGTAGCACCGTTCATTCCTGTAAAGTAGATTCCCGACGACGAGCTCGACAAGACTCGTTAATGTGTCCGTTAGTCACGCAATTAGCGAATTCAAATTGAATTGCATAAATGCCTAAGAATGTACGCGTATTTTAGAAATATAGAAAATCCTCAATGTGTGAGACGAATGAATATGTAGCATCTACATCTCATGCAGGAGCCTTCAATAATTTTGAATATAGATACTTCGACACTTATTAGACGAATGAACGTTGACAGATCGCACAAAAAATTGTTATCGAAGAACAACATGACGTATTTCGCTGCAATTTAAACTAGTGTCGCGTTAACAAAAAATTAATGTTTTTTGTTATGTAAGGTTTCTTACGTGATTTCTCAGGCGCGCAAGTAAGTTACCCTTTGACTTTAGAGATGGAATCATATTGCAGTTAGTTGGAATGCTGTAATCGCTATAATTTTGACGAACGTCGATAAAAAATATAATCTTGGATGTTGCTGTGTTTCATTGAAGTTTTTATGGTTTCTCATTAAAAAAATCTTATTTCTGGAATGCTATTAATTTCATTCTTACGTGGTTCTGTGATTCTAGTTTCCTCGGCAGGGCAAGCAGCGTTCCGGCAGCGTTTGGTCCAGCAAATCGTCCCTGAGCACCGGATTTCGGTATCACGGCGGAAGTTTGATATCCACCACGGCATTACCGAGTCCGGAAGCTGCGAGAACATATCTCTTCGAAGGTATTTATAGTATTCGAAACGAGATTTTATCTCAGAGATAAAATTCCCAGAATTATGGCAATTTACGAACGATGAAGCCTCTGACGATTATTATTTATTTATTATCGCGATTTTAAAATCTAGGCCTATTGGGGAAAGAGAGATCGTCTCTATGGGATGAAATGCAATTTTGGGAGGACGCCTTTTTGGACGCCGTCTCACAGGAACGCGATATGATGGGCATGGATCAAGGACCTGGAGAAATGGTGGAGAGGTAAGAGACCTTTATACTTAATTCAAAATAAGACAAAACGAACGAAAATCAAAAAAAGGATCACATTATATTCTTTTACTAATTTACTAATATTAAAGATTGAAAAGATGCATACGTCGTGAAATGTATTGATCAATATAAACGTAAGAAAAGAAAAAAATTATTAAAACATCTGCGTGCGGCATAGATACAAGAGCCTAAGCGAAAGCGAAAGGCGACGGTTGGAGCACGAGGAGGACAGACTGCTGTGCACGTTGCTGCACAACCTCACTGCTGTCTTGGTAATGCTTAACGTCAATAAAGATGAATTGAAGCGGAAGGTGCGCAGACTATTGGGCAAGAGTCACATCGGCCTCATCTACAGCCAGGAGTTAAACACGCTCCTCGATCAAATAAATAATCTCGTGAGTGTTTCATTCGCGCGAGACTGATTATGAATCGCGACGTGCTGAGAATATGGGCCTTCTTCTTTTCCGCAGCACGGAAACGACATCGATCTGAAGCCCCTGACATCCCGGCAAATGCACCGGCAGTCGTTCACCGTGCACTCAGGAGTTGACGCCGACGGTGATCTGCGTTTCCTCGAGGTCCGCCACGACGGCCTGGTCCTGAGGTCGGTGAACGGCGTGATAGTCGAGCGCTGGTGGTACGAGCGAGTAGTCAACATGACGTACAGTCCGAAAAACAAGGTTTTATGCTTATGGAGAAGAAGCGGCGGTGACACTGAGTTACACAAGTATTATACCAAGAAGGTAGGGAAGATTGAATCAAATGAAGAAAGATTATGAAGAAGGAATGTCTCATATAACGGTTGCAAAAGTTCATCGAAGATAGAATAAAAAAACCTGAAAATAGAATTTTATAAAACTTCAAATGATAGTTTTTTCTAAATCTGTTTTTATAGCTGATCTAGTATACATTTTTTTTATTTAAAATGAAATAGATACATGATGCAAGTTTGATTTAAAGCGAGAAAGAAAATTGTAGTGCGATTCAATACAGCAATAAAAAGCAGACGTTATATTTTCTATGAGAAAAAAACATTGAATTTCGAGTTGATCGAAAAATTTGTCGAGATCAAGATTGCATGCTACGTGTTACTTTCAACATGTTAAATAAACATTGATGATTCTCTGTTTTGAACATTACTTCTATTCAATAGAAAAAGTAATTAATATTTGTTTTATTGACATTAAGACATGTGATGGTATTTCATAGGTTTGACAATTCAATGGATGGCTTCGTCTTATTATTTCCTTATTTGATTTATAATAATGGACATCAAGATAAATAAATCACGAGAAATGAATCATTGCATGTATTGCGGATTTACAATACATAAATTTTTCAATATGAAATTTGATATTATTTAACTTCAACGATCGCACTTAATTGAATAAACAAAGGAAAATTCCATCCAACACGAATTATTAATTGAATGAATTTTCCGTATTAAAGTTTGTATTTATATATTTTTCTTCTTTTATACTCTGACACCATTTTAACCGATTAAAACATATATTTCTTGTTGCAATTTTCATTTTGTTTCTAATAACTGATTACAATTAAATTGAATACGTTTTAACATGTAAGGTCGAAACGGTGTCTGTACTTTTTGATATATTTTATTTCTAATTATTATAAACAACACTTAACACTAAGATCCGGTTTAACTTTTATGCTTCTTTCGCTCAATTATTTTGAAATCGAAAATAAGCGTTTCTTATTCACAAATTAATAATTCTTTTTTTTTTTCCAGTGTAAGGACGTGTATTACTGTATTAAGGACGCCATGGAGAAGGCGGCGGCTCGCGGGCGAGGCGCGAACGTGGGCTACGAGCTCGGCGGTGAGTTTCCAGTGCAGGACATGCGAACGGGCGAGGGTGGTCTTCTGCAGGTTTGCATGGAGGGCGTCGGTCTCCTCTTCGCGAACAGCAAGGTATGACTCGCACTCGCGAAAGCTACACTTCTTACGCTGTGATCAAGAAGAATTCGAGAGCTCAGCTCTCTTTCTCTCTCTCTTTCTCTCCCTCTCTTTCTTCTGAGGATTGCGCATATATCTATATATATATATATATATATATATATATATATATATATATATACCTCTCTTACATTCTACGTTCAATTGTTTGTGTCATGTTGGATCGTATATATTTATTGGGAACTTTGATTTGAGAACTTTTATTATCACGTTCTGTTATACCGTACTACGTTTCGATTATACGACGTTATGTCCTCTCTGGCTATCGATGCTAGACCGTTTACTTTTTATCGACGTTAATATAATAATATCTTTATTTCAGCGAAATTGAATATATGTCAGAGAATATATTGTGTTATCACGAGCTATGGATCCGAAAAAAAAGAGAATAATATATATTCTTCCTTTCGGCTCAATGATCGCGATCGCAGTCTGAGGTGACATTAATCAGCCTCGATACTCATCTCGCAACGTTGCTTGATATTAAATGAGGCACAAAAAAGAAAACGAAAACGTCAAATGCAGCATTGAAATAAAATAAGATAGAAAATCTCGTCGTCGCTCAACTGTAGCTCACTGTATCTCTTTTTACCATTCATAATTCTCTCGATCATCGAATACTCTTTCTCCGTTTTTTTTTTTTTTCATTGTTGCATTGATGCAAGGACCACTCAATATTATCTCCCACTGCTAGCCACTACGATCTGCTTAATTGATTTGTATATTTGTACGTGATTCATCACGACATGCGTCCATGTGATAGGACAAGTCGGGCTTGTCAAGGTTTGACCGGCGAACATTCGATCGATACTTAAAAAAATCCGTGAAAAAATCCCGCATGCGATATCAAGATTTATTATCTTATGATTCACGAGGGAATTCGCGAGAATTCGTATTTGCAACAATAGAAATCGGTGCCGATAAAAACAAAAGTAGAGATATTCTATTAAAAAAAAATGAAGAGACATATAGAAATACACATTTTACACTTTGAAAACGAACGAACATGACTATAAACAATAATACATATATAATCATGTGCATTTACAGAATGTTGCGATCAATCGTGCTTTTGTTTTAACTTTGTAGATTCTTGTTGATCACTAACGAGTCAATTTTCCATCGTAAAAATGTTATACATTATTTTTTAATTATATGCGATAAAAAATAGAAGATTTTGTGCAAATTACAATGAATCTGATAATTTCGAATAGCAACATGTTTAAGAATCTTTGAGATGTCTAATGTCAAAAAGAAGAAGATGATAAAAATATTACTATTCTTATAAGAAATTCTCGTTCTAATAATAATAATAATAATAATAATTTTGGGATATATAATAAGATATATATAATTTTGAGAATAATTTTGAGAATAATTTTGAAAAAAATGGCTCAGAATTGATCAATGAATCTTTAGTTGAAGGAAAAAGCACGCTTAATCCAAGGCATTCCTCATATATAAAACTGGCTCCGAAATATGATCTATTTGCTTCAGAAAATTGTCAATCTTGCTTTAGCAAAAATATTCTTTTAATCTAGATGAAAAAAAGACGTTACGTAAATGGATGAAATTAAAAAAAAAAGAGCCCGCCAATAAACGCAGCGAATGGAATTGGATCATCTCCCAGCCAGAAATGCAACATACGTACACACACAAACACATAACGCATCATATACACATGCATATACAATTCTTTAATAAAGAAAAGTGTTCTGCTCGTCGTTAAATATTCGTCGTTAATCGAGAGCTGTTTTGTTTCATCGCGATTGTTCCCGCGTAACGTACTCGACACAGTTCTACGGTTCCAATATCCTCTCGATTATTTTTACTGGATAATATTGTGTTCAGGCGTTATATTAATCAATGTTTTCTTGCATGGAAGCTCGATGTGCAGTTGCAGACTCTTTTATCTGTATTATATATAATTTTATATATATATATATATATATATATTACATATTTATATATCATTACATTTATATATATATACACACACACATAGGAAATAAGGTATAGGGCGATATATATATATATTCAGACTGTCTTTTGAACACTATACTCCTATATCTTATCATTTGTATTGAATGTTGGATGCTATTATATTTTTTCATAAGTCTAACAACTTTTTTATCTGTCGTGGTCATGCGCGAGGAAAGTCTATTCGTAACTCGAGACGGGAGAAAAATGTAAAGGGAAGAAAAAGAAAAAGAAGATAAATCGCGAACGCATACGAAATCGCTGTTTACCGAGTTTACTTATTCCACTGATAAACGCTCTTTCTCTCTCTCTCTCTCTCTCTTTCTCTCTCTCTCTCTCTCTCTCTCATTATACAATGACAGAATCTCGCGCGAATGACGAAATATCCGTGGGATATTACGCACGGGATTCGAATCCGATTCCGGATAATCGGAATGATAGACTTTTCTCAGCTTGGGGAACTTTTGAGATGGTCCTTGAACAATGAATAATATACCTTGCTGTTTATATCGATTGGCCATGACGTTAGGTGATAAAAGCGTAATTAGCTGTAATATCATCGTGTACAGCTGTATCTCTCTCTTTCTTTCTTTTCTCTCTCTCTTTCTATATATATATATATATATATATATATATATATATATATATATATTTATATACTATTATTCTATAATTGAGTGGATAACTGCTATTATCAAGGGTTTTAATTTTCTGTTTTTCTGTTTTCTGTTTTCTTGTCCCGTCCATCGACATTGCCCTGCGGCTGGGCAAACAGGATTTCGAGGTATCAAATCAAATAAGTCATTGTTTGTTATATAAATTCAGTATATGACTATATACTCAGTGTTGGCCGTGTTCCGGAGATGCTTATTTATTTTTACCATTACTTTTGGCCGTATATTATTATATATACCATTACATACTATATATATCTACCTACATTCTTAAATTGCATTCGAACTCACTGATCTGCTCTGTCTATCTTTACTGTTTTTTCTACGATCGATCGGTGTTAGTTGTAATATATATATATACACGTATATGTATCTCTCCGTTACGATATTATATATATATCGTAAAGCTGATACTTCTCTGGAGGTATCCAGTAATGAACGATGAAATGCAGAACAGTGTTTGCCGCATTGATCGAAAGTCCGACACAATATACTTTATATATTGTATATCGTTTAGATGAAATATTTGTAAGTAGTGTTTAGTGCAACTTGTAGAGAGCGATGTTCGATGCACACACAATGCAACTATATATATATCTATATAGCCTTATCACTCGTACATGAAAGTCCATACACAGTCATTTTGTCACGATCATCATTTTACAGCTTTCACGTTTTACACACCGTCTGAGAAAATTCATCGCGAAATTCGTTTATCAAAATCTTCGCTGTCGTTGTCTGTTTACTCGACATGATCGAGTCGTGGCAAAAGTCGATTTCATCGATGACAAGTTTTTCCCCCCAGATTACTCTTATCTCTATATAACGTCTTTGGAAGTAAACTCGTTGTTCTTCGTTTTCTTTCTTTTATTTCGATTTCGATTTTGGATGAGAATAATATACGAAAAAAATTAAAAATACAAGCGGAATATTGATGCATAAGATCTGTGTTCGTGAGGGCGAGCTGTAGAACGTGTTTCATTCATGTAGTTTTTGCACAAATCATTAAGATTTCGAAGTGTAACCATTAACTGTGCATCAGCAAATCCGGGTAGTACATACGTCAACACTATCCCTCATTTATATCACCATCGAGAAATCGGGGGGGCGATATTTCAAGAAATGTGAAGAGATAACGAAACACGCAAATAAATACATTGAAGGAGATAGATTGCAACGTAAAAAGAATTTAAAAATGATTAATGAATTTAAAATTAATATAGGAAAAATATAATATAAAATATGTAATTAATATATAAAATTAATTTCTGAAATGAATTTAAAAATGATTTAAAATCATTCCCTCAGATTGGGTCTAATAATTATTGCATTGTTTAATAATCGACCGCGAGAAAATTCGCCTTTTCGAAAATTCTGTGGAAGGAATGACAAAACATTTTCATCTTTACGAGTCGAATGTACTCAAATGACTTCGCCAGAGAAAGATTTTCGGATTTTCGATAAGTTTTTTCGAAATGGAGATAGCCCGCGATTTATACAGTCATGACACATGACTGTATACATCGCTCGGAATCCACTCATTCTACACTGCTAGTTATGTAGTAGAGCAATGATTTTTCGTGCTGTTTAGTGATCGTCCAACGTACTAGTACCTGCGAACAGGACTTGCTCCAAAAAAAAGGAAACCCCGTCTTGGAAAATGCGAGTCTCGACCTTCTCGTCACGATATATTGTTACACTTCTTTGGCATGGCATTAACATAATGTTTTTTATTTACGACATTATATCGATATTCCGATATATTCCGATACCGACTCATTCCCCCAAGAAGTGACATTTGTTTCCTCTCCCCCTTTCTCGATCTCTTTTTCTTTCTCTACCCCCCACGACCGATATATATATCACGACCGTGCATCATTGTCGATCGTATCACGTCCGCCGGTCTGTATTAGATGATACAATTGCACATTTTAGCAACTTATCGACGCTAAGCAATCAGTGACATTTTACGATTGAGTTTAGGCCATCTCCAGAGTTGCCTGCCGCTATGTATCGCTGACATTGCTGCTGTCGCTGATGCTGCCGCTGTTTGCCGCCGCCATCGCTCTGCCGCTAGATCTTGCTTAAAAGAATATATTGAGATTTGCGTAATTGCTGAATGATGCATGGTGTCTTTGGTAGATTTTAGTCGTAGAACAGATTCCTGACTCGCTTATGCGAGCTTTGATTCTCACACCGATAATCGTTTTCGCAGAACTTGACAAAGCATATATTTTTATATTTTTTTCTTTGTTGTCATGTTAAATATGTGTATTGTTTATTCAGAACAAGTAATATAACATATTTTTTGTGTAATTAAGTGACGCGTCAATACACAGAAAAAATAGTTTTGCTAAAATATTTAAAAGTTTTATTAGATGCAGATCTAAAAATAATTTTGTTAGATCATATAAAATAATTATTAAAACGTTTAAGTTGATTAGAATAATTTTTTCAATATTATTATTACCATGTTTAAGCGTCTTAAACATGGTAATAATTATTTCGGTCTAATAAAATTATTTTCATATTTAAATTTTATCATATCCAAATTTTTAAATATTTCAGCAAAACCATTTTTCTTGTGTATTTACATTTTAAGTTATGTAGATCAATTATGTATATACCTATACAGCAATATTGTTGGAATATTGTTCTGTTCGCAATGTTCTCTGCTATATGGGTATTATGTTTACAAAGAGAAAATCGCGTTCCTTAAAAATTGCCAATATGAAAATTGAATTTTGCGAAAATATTCCATTGTTCGCTGCTAAATTTGCGATCGATGTAACAACTATTAAACAAAGTTGAGCATGCTGTTTACGAGACAATCATTGTACAGCTATCGGAAAAGTTCATGCTGTATGCTGCATGAAAAAGTATTCATAAGATTCGAGTCTTCCGATTTCATTTCTCTTATTTACGAATATTCGTATCTGTTTTGCACGTGTAATGGATATATTTCTATTTCAGCATTACTCATATAAATATGATACTCACAATCTTTTACAATTTTACAATTTTATATAGCGCGATTCGATGTTTGTTGCACGAACGTTATCGCGATGATATCTTTTAACATTCTTTCTTTTCGAAGTGAAAATCGCTCGAGAGTATAAAGTTATTCAAAATTTTTTGTAATGCGAATGTTAAAACGTTCGAAGCACGTGGTAAAATAAATATGCAAAATATATGCAAAATAAATATTTCCATGTTAGATTTTAATTGCTTGTTCCACACGTAGAAAAAAATGATATTTTTTAGATGAAATTACGTGAGAGATAAATACGTATTTTTATATTTTTCAAAGACGGAAAAATCATGATCTATTCGTGATGTTACGAGAGTATCGTTCTGTATCTAATCAAGTGCAAATTACATTCAATTATTGCGTTTCGTAATTACTGCGTTTCAACGTATAATAATAGTAACACAATTATTATAATTATAAATCTTATAATTAATTTAAACAATAATTTTTTGCCCGATGTACGTCACGTGCGCTATTAATAAATTATTGATAAAAAGTAACATACTGTTAAAGTTAAAAAAACATAAATGCGTTGAAACGGCATGTAAATCAAAACAAAATGACAAAAATATAATTCCGCTAATTGCACTGTAATTAATTTGCATTGTGATTTCTTGTACAGTGACGTGCATCGATTAGGACAGATAGTACAAACACATTTTTTTTATGTATTTTTTTATGTCACATTTTTTATGCAAAACCTCTCGAGCGCATCTATGGATTCTAAGATAAAAAGATTCCATCAAAATATACTATATAATAAAGAATTTTCCAAATTCTTGCACTTACATTAATCAAGAGCATGAAATAATAATGATATAAAAATAATTAACAATCGGAATAATATAACAATAATTTTAATAATTAAAATATAAGATCAGATAATCAACTGTTCTTGATTAATTAAAGATATGATAAAATTAGCGCTCAAAAGGTAGAAGCAAACGCTTAATCTTCGTCGGGCGAGCATCACAATACATTCTCACGCCTATTTTAGAAAGCTGTTCGCACACACGACCGATATTGCTATATCGACGTATATGATAATGATAGGCAAATAGAGAAACGTCAGAATTGTGTGCATGATCGAGTAGATCCAGACTCATGACGCGCGATGCGCAAACCACTAACGCAAACCGATTGTGTTATTTGCAGTTTTTTGTAAGACTCGATCATATCCGCAAGTGCTTTACTCAAAAGGATGGAATCTTTGTTTTGGAAGAATTCAGTAAGTGAACACACCGAATACTGCACCGATTATCATACGCTTTTACACGCCGTAGGTATCTCGTGAAAAGAGATTAAAAAAAAAAATCTAGATTCTTCTAACACTGCTTACGCTGCAATTTAGCTTTGGTCACTGAATGTCGAAACGTCATCGGACATCTTTCTGTTTCAGATCCTAAAACTAGACAAGTAATTCAACGTAAATATAAGTCACAAATGGTGAGTACGCGTGTATCAAAGCTCTTTTATATCGAAATAGAGAATATCTATCGTGATGAGAAAGACTATCTATTTTCAGAAAAGATTAAAGAAATAACTGTTTTAACTGTAACTGTTTTATTTTCCAATAGAACAGTAATTTAATTTTATTGTAGCCATTATTTTATAATCGGATAAAATTTATTTTATACACACAATATACAATAATAATTTTTTCACTTTCATAATTATTTATTTTACAAGCGTCTAATGAACATATAAGATATGATCAGTTATAATTTAATTACAGGTACATTTAATTACAAGTTATAATTTACTTTTAAATAATTATGTTAGTATATTCAAGAATAGAAAAATGTCAGAAATGATAAGCATTTTATTACTTTATTTATCGTATACATCTATAGCTACTAGCTAGTATATACTGTGTAACAGGCTGAAGAGGCGGTTCGCTGCTTGCATAGAATATTTTCCGTGGAATTTACTCTTAATAAACTTCCATTGGAGACTCATCAGAAACATAAGCGCGGGAATGATGCCGCATGAAACTTATCTTTAAGTTTTTTCCTTTTTTACACCTCACGTAAGTTTATTTTTCCGTTAAATAAGTTTTTATTTTGTATTTTTTTTTAAACTATGTTCAAAAAACAAGTTTTATAATTTAACTTGCCATTATTCAACAAAGTTCCAGCTTTAATTTGAGATTGATTTTACACATACACACACAATTAAAAATAAATAAAAATTAGTAAAATTTAATTCGATGATTATTTTGATTTCTGACGAATTAATTTCTGATAGATAAAATGAATAATTTATATATGCGCATAATATGAAATATCTTTTTATTCGCAGGCATCTGATATTTGCTACGCTGTTCTCTGCGTATTTTCTTACGTGGCGGCTGGCTCCGAGCAACGAAAACAACAGGGCCAACAGCAGCAGCAGCAGCAACCACAGTCACAACCGCAATCACAACCGCAACAGCAATTACAGCACACCTTACACCCGCATCAACAACGTCAGCATCAACAACAGCAGCAGCAACAGCAGCAGCAACAGCAGCAGCAACAGCAGCAACAGCAGCAGCAGCAAAATTACCAAACCCGATATCCTTATCAGCAACACAGACAGGAGCAATCGAGCAATGTAACATCGCAAATGCACAGAAACACGCAATTGGACCCCTATTCTCGTCAACACTGACACAGGCAAAGACATTCGCTTCCCTTCGTTAGCATTCACGACAAAAATAGTTGCGCCCCTTACGCTTGTCTACCCTGGGTATAAATGTATGCTATCTCTTTTCCAGAGAATATACTTTATTTGAATATTACACAAAACGTCGGCAAAATGTAACAACGACGTTTCGTTTTCATTTAAGTTCTCTTTGGATTTTGGCTAGTGTTCTTTTTCTCTTCCGGGGATGAAATTATTGCGAATGGTAATAACTAAAATTAAAAAAAAAAAAAAAAATAATAAATCGACATCTATCCTTAGCTTAATTCGTTAACATCAAATTTGCGGCGCGAATTTCTATTGTGTAGTTCTGCGTCGATGTGATAGCTGTGGTATTCTTGTATTCGTTCACGTCACACGTGTACGTGTCACCTAAAGCAATTAAATACAATAATTACTCGTAATTGGCGGAATAATTTTGACAACATGAATACGCCACGATACAAAGAGAAAGAGAGATTGTGATCGTTCGCGATTTGGAAGAGCGGAAGGATATATTTTAGTGTAATAAAATCGAAGTAAGCAGTCGACGTCGATCGACGAACGCCAAATTGCGAGTCATCTTTGCTGACTTTTGATTAGCGCTGTCGAAGTTACTCCTATCGTCTTTTAGCGTATCGATTTTCTCTCGCGATGAAACAATGAAATATAGATAGCTCTCTATTCGTATGCTGTCTCTCCTCTCTTTACATCTGTGATCCAGTCAGTCGATCATTTCTATCTATTTTGTTTGTATCTAAGCGTGTACACGAGATCTTAGCGAAAACTGTCGTGTGTAGAATATATTTATATATATAGAGAAAGAAACGTACTGTCACTCTCGATGTCTCGAGCAGATACGCAGTGGTCATTATTTTGTACAGTTTTCGATGAAGAGGAAGAAAGATCTCTCGATAGCTCATAGAGCGTCCGTCAGGGTACATGTGATGTCCCCCCCCTCCCTCTAAAAATAGACATTATATGTAATATAATGTACAATATCACGAAACATCTAAGACGACTATTCTCTGAAATGCTGTGAAAAATTCGTTTTCCTATGACTCGCGCGAGATTTAGTTTAGGCGCTAATTAAATAAAGTGTTTAGTTAGACGCGGAAAAACAACGAGATTCGGAATCGGAATCGGCACCAAGTGCGAAGCGACATGTCTCTCATGGAAATTGTACTTTTGTTGTATTCTCTCTTTTTCGATATATTCACGTCACGTTATAATAAAATGCGTCGTGTAAAGTACACAATAGTAACGAACAACACAATGACCAGCTTAGGAAGGAAGGTGTAAACTTAGTCGCAAACTCAGCGTGGAGTAAACGTAGTATACGTCTACTTGAGAAGAAATGATATATTTTCTTGCAACGTATAAGAGACGTACAGATATTTGTAAAAAAGAAAAAGAGGTAGGATTTGTAAATATAATAATTGGTAATGTGCAGCAAGCGACACGAGAGAGAGAGAGAGAGAGAGCAGGCGTGAATATCCCTTTTTATTTCTCGTTTTTTAATACGATTACATTATTAATACGATACATTAGAACTCGCGTTTGTCGGTTGAGTTCTGAGAGAAGTGCATTTTCTAAGTGCGGGAGAAAGAGGGAGGACACGTTCTCTTCTAAACATCTAGAAAAAGAAAAAAGAAATACATACATACGCGATCCTTTGTACCAAGTTTGTCTGCCTAAATCCCGATGTTTAGAAGTTCGACACGTCGATCGACCACATTGTCATTTCGAGATATATCATGATTACGCGATAAAAAAAATCTTAAACCTCTAGGAAAAAGAGAATTAATACCTCGCATTGTATAGTACTCATCCATGTAGACGCCTTACGCCCAAAATATACTCGTAGTCAAATCGAAATTGTATGATAATCATTTTATTCCCTAATACTTTATTTAAGCATGATTAAGATTTTTTTTAGCATTTATATGCTAACAATGCTCTGGAATAAATTACAATTTCTACGACGATGTTGTTTAATAAATAATTACGGGCGACATACGTGGACATACATGCATATGTTAATGGCCTCTTGATTATCCGGTTGTTAGCTATTCATTAAGCTTAATTGATAAATGCATTTTGTCGACCTCGAGATGTGCTTAAAATGATGAACAGAAAGCATTTACATCTCATATTACGTAATAATAATTCGCAGTCAAATCTAAAGGAAATTTAATTAATATCTCGAAATATTAAAATTAATTGAAGAATAATTTCTTGTTTAGAATTAGAAGGATTTTAATCAAAATTAAAATCTTTCTAATTCTAAATAAAAAATTACTTCTCGATTTCGTTCTGTAACATTAATTAATAAATATAAATAATTTTATAAAAAAAATTTTTTCATATAAAGATAAAATTTATAAACAAAAAGAAGTATATAAATTAATAAAATTACATAATTAAATATATATAAAGGTATAATTATAAATTAATTATAAATATATAAATTTAAATTAATTGATAAATGTAATTGAGAATCGAGTGAAATTTTTATCTAAAATTGATTTGCAATTAACAATCGAATTCTTTCTGTTTTTCTAAAAAAAAGATTTATTAATTTTTTTACTTAAGACTACAGAAAAGTCGAGATTTATTCTAAAAAACAAGTGTAATCATATCCAATCAAGGCCAAGCAGTGGTCAGTCGCGAGCTATAGGATTTCATACTTACTGGTAAAACGTCTGCCCTCTTCATTTTTACGTATCGATGTCCACAGGTTGTATGCGTGATCTCATTACCGAAGGCTTTTGTATGTCTATTCTCTAATTTCTAACGACGTTGTCGCTAATAGAAGTTACAGAATAGGCATACGCAGTCCGCAGTCGCGTCTCGAGTCTCGTTACATTAGGATGGAGCGATGGGTTGGAAAAATAGCCGTGGTAACTGGTGCCAGCGCCGGAATCGGTGCAGCGATCGCACAAAGTTTCGTTAAACAAGGTGAGAAAATTCTCCAATTATGACAAATAAGCATTGCATTAAAACTTACTTTTTATTAGAAAAACAAAGTGAAGAATTGGATTCTGCAAATCACTCAAATTTATCTCGACTCGTGTCAGCGCAAGATAATTGTCGTCGTTAATTGTTCGCTAATTGGGAAGTTTAATAATCACCGTTGTATTCGAAAAATAAGATATTAATGTGTCCTTCGGAATGCCTATAACAAGAATGTTAACAAGAGAAATTACGTAATGCAAAACAGATTTATTCAAATTAGCGTAATATAAAATTTATAAGAACAATAGTTTTATTATACTAGGTATGATAGTGGCGGCTTTTGCAAGAAGAGTGGATAAAATTAAGGAAATCACCGATAATTTGGTGGATTCCTCGGGGAAACTCCATCCCATAGAATGCGATGTTACTAAAGAAGAAAGCGTAACCATGGCTTTTGCATGGATAAAGGACAATCTAGGACCGATAAGCGTTTTGGTGAACAGCGCTGGTGTCACCAAAGAATCCTCGCTCATAGGTGAAAATTTCTAATTTCAGTAAGAATTTCATACAAATTTGAAAAAGTTTAAGAACGTCTATTTTCGACGGGAGGATAATTGTTTATTTAAAAAAAAAATCAATATTTTTGTAAAGAATGATATAAAATTTCGGAATACTCACCGAATATTATTTTCCTTCAACACATTGGAAATGTCAGAAATTAACACACTTTACAGACGGCACTCTGGAGGATTGGCGACGTGTGTTCGACGTGAATGTCCTGGGACTCTGTCTCTGTACCCGTGAAGCTGTGCGTATGATGCGTGAGACGGCGATCGATGATGCCGTCGTGATCCACGTGAACAGTTTGGCCGCCGAAAGAGTGCCCTTTATTCCAGGATTTAGCGTATATCCGGCGTCGAAGCGTGCTGTCACCGGACTTGCCATGACTTTGCGACATGAACTCGCAGGCACGCGTATACGCGTCACGGTAAAATATTTAATACATGAAGCGAATGATCATCGTATTTGAGAATCTTTAAAGGAATGTTGTAAAATCTGTTATTTGAAATTACAATGTTAAGCAAGTAAAAATATTAGAATTCAACAAAGATTGAGGTCTAAACTACGAGTTCTTCTTTTTGCATTTATTTTAGATTTATTTCACGAAGTATCGATGTACAATTAATCATTTAGTATATAATTTAATGATGATTGAGAAGTTTAAAGTTAAAAAAAAAATTATATGATATACGCGTGCACGCATGAATTTTAAGCTTACATTTACATATTACATGCAGAACATCAGTCCCGGTTTGGTCGCAACGGGATTCATGGCTTCCTATAGCGTGTTTTCCCCGGAAGCGATGGCGGCAATGCCGACTCTAGATCCGGAGGATGTTGCAGCAGCGGCGATTTACGTGTTATCCAATCCCCCTCATGTTCTGGTAATATTGCACATCTCTAAAGATTTTTCTTTCATAATGATCTAAATATAGAAGTTTTGGCCGAGATGATATTTTTTACAAATCAACAAATTATTTATACGCTTATTAATTTTTAATATACTTATTAATATAATTAATAATGAAATTAATTATCAATCTAATAATGATGGTATTGCGAATTCAACATTAGCTTTCAATTATATTTTAAAACCAACAAATAATCGATGTATAGTTTGTTAGATTGAGAAAGATATATAAAAAAAGATATTGCATACTGTTAATTGCAGTGCTAATGCAGTGCTGACTTTTATTTAGCCTTTATCTCTCACTTATTTTTATAGTTTAATCTCAAGAATCTTTATTTATACTTATTTAAATCTAAAAAAATAATCTTGTTTCCACAGATACAGGATGTCGTATTGAGACCTCTGGGTGAATCATGGTAACCAATATCCAATTATATATTTTACACACACACACACACACATTATATATCTAAACACTATAAAATTACATATATACATAATGTTGACTAGAGTAAAATATGCTTTTCATGAGATTAATAAAAAGGACTTTTCTCATCTCTTTTCATATCTCTTTTCTCTATTTCCTTCTTTACTCCAATTATGATTATCATAATCAAATTAATTAAAATCAATTAAGGCTTGGTTCTCTCGCGGGACGACATGCGTTATGTGACATTAGAGGTGAGAAATGAAAAAAAGTTTCTAATTCAATATAACTGCAGCAAAAGAGATTAATATTAGAATTAATTAATTAAAATATTTATTCTATCATGTAAGATCTTATTCTAATATATAAGTCAATTAGAAAACTCGCTTATATTAATAAAATAATACTTGTACTTAATATGAGTTTATTTAGAGTTTATTTAAATAAAATATAATAAATCTTACATATTCTTGAATATCATTGCAACGAGACTGTAATGAGAAACTTATTGAACGATGATGCCTGTTGTCATTTTTCATTGACGTCATGTTTTCAGTATTGTAAAAGATTTCTGTAATGATTGTTGAGTGTAGAAAGCGATGATCCATGGACTGAAAGAGTCGCTCGTAAGACGAGCGAAAGAAATAAATGAGCGGAGACGCGTTCTCACGCAACACTTGTGGTCACTTGCGAATCCTCACTTCCAACTGCATCAAACTTTGCATGCAGATTTATTGATGAAACAGGTCGTTGACTGATTCACAAGAAATTCTTAACGTTGAAACTTCTGATGCAATATTCCTAATGAAGATATCGCGGAACGTCTTATCATCTTCTTCAGAAATCCTCGCGCAAATTTTCATCAGCATCCTCAGTCCTGCGCTATTTTTAATCTGGAGAAGATAATGTTTTAAAATTGGATATTAATTGATGCTGATTTTATTTTTGTTTTTGTAATTCTTTTACTAAGCATATAATTGTTCTATGTTAAATATTAAGATAATATTTATAATATTAGATAGTATTAGATAATAGATATTTAAAAAGATATTTCAATTATTTTAATATTCACATTTTGTCATGTTGAATGTAACTTATTCAGGGTAGTAACTAATTAAAAAGTTGAAAATTAATCAATAAAAAGTTAATGATTTAACTTAGTTAATTTTAAATAAATTAATTTATAACTCCAACTATTTATTATTTTTGAAATACATATACTTATTTAATTATTTTTGAAATACATATACTTTAACTTATTAACTTTTTTTCTAACTTAAAAATTTACCAATGTAAAAGAAAAAAATTGTAAAAGAAAAAAATCCCTATTTCTGTATAAAAAAAATATCTTTGTTATTTCAATAAACTTAATTTCTAATTTTCTCTTATTATTTCTATAAACTTAATTTACAAATGAAATCTTAAATTCATCTAATGATCCATATTGTAATTGTTTTATTTAGAATATTTTAATTATGCAACTTTATAAAAAATTACATTCTAATTTATAGAATTCTATTCTAATATAATATAATATAATATAATATAATATTCTAATATAAATAATTCTAATATATTTTAATAATGCTTTTAAATAATGCTTTTTAAAATTAACTTTCAATTTAAATTTAATTTAATTTTAACGCAACTTTTAACGTAATTAATTAAATTAATTTTATAAGTCGTTAACTTTAATTTAATTTAGTTAAAGATATATTAAATTAAAAAACCCAACTCTGATCTTATTGTATTTGTTATCTAAGATTTATAAAAATTTTACTTTGCGTCAAAACTTAATTTAGATTAAATAATAAATTTTAAAAAATATAAATTTGTTGAAAAGTTGAAATATAAAAGAAAAATTAAATATAAATATTCTATTTCAACAAAATTTACACTATTTACACAAAACTAAGCAAAAAGAACATGATACGATGATCATAGATAAAGTAACTATCTTGCATAAAATACGAATACTTTAATTAATAATATTCCATTTTTTCGCGATAATTAATGTTCGTGAATGCATTTCAATAACGATGATACGTATTATCTGCAAGCGAGTTCGACACTAAGTTTTAGATGAAGTATCACTCTTCTTTCAACGAGACTCGCACGCCAAAAACAAGCGGTAATATCGCGAATCATATGCAATACTCACGCGAGAATGCATCATCCAGAAAGCTGTATTGTTCCAATCTGGAATACTCGTAGATTACGCGCGACCCCCTAATCGAGGGCCAAACTTTCAGCGTGGTATAAAGAGATGTCGAGGATGTGGATGGGCATGCAGAAGCTTCCGCGGCAGTAAGCAGCAATTTTCTCTCGCTTCGACGTTACGTGAGCTAGCTTAAAATCTTCAGCATGAATCTTGTAGCGAACAAAATCGCTCTCGTCACCGGTGCTTGCAATGGTATCGGCAAGGCGGTCGTGGAGGAATTGGTATCGAAGGGACTCAAAGTCGTCGGCCTCGCCAATGATATAAATAAGCTGAAGGTATGTTTAATATTATTAAAAAATACAATAGATTTGTGTGAATCAAACTTTGGACCATTTAATAAAATAATAAAAAAGATACTAAATTATTATTCATAATTATAATTAATAATTAGTTATATCTCTCTTGATCTTTGCAGAATCTCGCAGATGAGTTGAAGAGTAAACCTGGCAAGCTTTATCCTCTTCAATGCGATTTGAGCCTTCCTAACGAGATTGAGGGCGCATTGGAGTGGATAGAGAAGAATCTGGGAGGCGTGGATATTTTGATAAATAATGCTGGCATCAACTTAGATTGGTCTAGCATCAATGGCGGTATACAGGAACTTAAGAAGACTCTTGACATCAACGTTCTCGGCATAGCGTGCATCACCAAGGGGGTCCTACAGCTGATGAAGAACAAGGGTAGAACTCGATTATTTTCAATGTATAATATCCGATAATTTATAAAAAAAATGATTTCTATGTCTCGGTTACAAATGAAATGATATTAGGAATCGACAACGGTTGTATCGTTAATGTTAACGATATATGCGGTTTGAAATGGTTGCCTCTTGCTTCCGACCGGCCTATTTCTCCGGCGTATGCTTGCAGCAAATCCGCGCTGAGTGCGTTGACCGAATGTCTTCGTCTAGAATTGGCCCAGAACGAGTCTAACATCAAAGTAATTGTAAGTAACTTTGAAGTGCACAATGATAAATTCATTAAGAATCTATGTATAAATGTGTTAATTTTATTATTTCAATATATATGTATTTTAAGAATAGTTACAGCTTCTTTAAATTAGAACTTTTTAACATTCCATTTCATGCATTTAGAAAAGAAAATTTAGGTTTCTCTAAATTCTTAATAAAAATAAAAAAATAAAAAAAAAAAATAAAAAAAAAAAAGAAAATATTTAAAGCGAAGTATTAAAAAGTTATATTGTGTAAAAAAATAACTCCTAATTTCAAAGAAGTTATACAAAAAAAATCGCTTTGCCTGCTACTTTTCTTCAATATCTGTTAAAACGGTTCTTCATTTTCTCATGGTAGAGCATTTGTCCTGGCTTGGTGGAGGTCGAGAACAATCAGCAATGGTTGAAAGAAAATCCACGAGTGACTCTGAAACCGAAGGATGTGGCGGACTTTATTATCTATTCATTGCAGACTCCGGAAAACGTGCTTGTCAAGGACCTCATTATCACGCCCATTCGGGAAATTTGAATTAACACCGGATGAAATTGTTGTCTATGATAAATATTGTAATTATTAGAGCACATATGGCAAATCAAATAAAGTGCTAGCAATTCTTAAATATATTGTTGAATTTGTCGCTTTAATTTTTTCACAGATTAATTTTATATATTTTTTGGCAATATGTAGATGATTTTAATAACATTATAATTTTATATTTTTAATGACTTTTCGAAATTTCTATAAAGATTTATAAATTTATTTGTAGTATTATTTTCCGCATTTTTTATTCCTCTCTTTAGTTCTTCGTGTTAGATATCTATTTTAATTGAAATTTAAATACAGAAAATGCATAAAAAAATGAATAGATCCCACTTCTTTGCGTTGCAAATAAATAAATAACTTTAATTGTTAATCATTCTATTAATCATCAATGTATTTATTCTTGAATACATTTGCATTGCATAAATGTTTTACTATAAATAGGTATGAATACAATTATTGTTTATAAATTTCCATATGGATACGTGTTTAATATTATAGCTTTGAAGAAACGCATATTTATTATATACTAATGAAGCAAATAAATAATACAATTAAAACTTCTATATAATACTTACCCAAAAAGACCATAGTCATGACTTCCTTTATTTACAAGACCATAAAGTACATTAAAATCGTACTTTAAACGCATGATGTTGCAGAACTGCTCGAAGGCAATAATTAAAGGAAAATAGTATAAAATAATGCTGTGTTTATATTGATGTATTTATTTGCAATTGTCCCACATTTGCCAGTTTAATAATTCACAAGAATTCTGATACTGTTACGAAAAGAATTGCAAAAAAGCGACAGGAGAATTCTATTTAATAAAAGTGTGAAGCAATCGGTGTTATATATTTAGTGCCTAGTTGTAAATCCTAAATTCAATTAGATTCTAAATTTGTACAGCGCAGAGAATATTTAGATATGTACAATGCGCGGAGTAATAAATAAAATTAACAGATGATTTGTATGTGATACATAACAAAATATATGCAATATATGCAATAAATCATTATTATCAATTTCAACCATCATGTTTTAGATATCTGACAAACATCATTGCGAGACTTTTATAGATTCGACGTTATCTCCTCGATTGTTATACATCATTTGTTAACAATTAACTATGGAAGAACAATATATACATGATAACAGAAATAACATATAAAATATTAAAAATATACTTATCTGTGATGTTAATAGAACAAAAAAAGGCAGAGTTGTTACCAACTAATCATTACTATTGTCACGAAATCTGTTTTCTGTGTTATACACAACAAATTTCACAACAATGAAAATGAAGCTGAACACAGGGAAGATTGATTATTAATGCAAACATATTTTAAGACTTTGTCGAAGCAGGCTGTATTGCGTGTTACTAAATTGCGTTCGGCCTTGTTGGTGACAAAAATGAAAATACGAATATAAGAATATTTTCGAAGAGAGCATGCAGAAATAAATATCGATAGTATTTCAGGTATAAACTGTTTGCAAATACCTTACGACAAGCCACCATTTCATCCGCTTTTCATTTCTCCGTGAGAAAAATGACATCCAATTATCTTGTTAATCGACTCCGCTAAACACGAGTTCCCAATTCCGTATCCGACCTAGGCGATAAATCCGTGAACTCTATGAAGCGCGAACGATATCATGCTTCCAAATCCACATTCTTCCACATCGCATATCGTTCCCTTAATGAATCCGAGTGATCCGCTCGACACGATCCGATGAATACAGCGCAGGCAATTTTTTTTATCCTTATCCAAAAATATTCCGTTCATGCATACTAATTTATTCCCGTTCCGAATCCTGCCAGCGTCCTAATCCAAATATATTTGGAGAATCCTGTCCGTCGTACGGTTCGTACAGAGTTCCTCTAAAATTATGAAGCCGGCTCCCGTCAAGATGACAGACAGGTTGCGTTATTCAATTACCATCCTCTTGTTTATGCCAGTTAAATCCTGAAGATTCGCACTGTGGTTTACAATGTACGCGAGAAAAAGATGCACTTGACGGTCACGATTAGCCGAAAAAACGGCCATTATCGAAAAACACGTTTTTTTTTCTGACAAGTGGATTTTAAATTCCCGATATTATTCAATATACGATATTAAGCGTGCGATAGTCTTTTCAAAGAATCACTTCCACCTTTCAGATTAACACTAAATACGAAATAATTCATATGTAAGGGCTAACAAAATTGAATCTAATATTGACATTGTATCAAGAAGAGGGATAAATATCATACCAAAAATCCACCCTTAATTAATGAATGAACCAAAAAATTTATCTTCACTAGTTCAAGAAACTTTAGAGTCATAAACCAAATGCTTCCGAACGAATCCAGTTGTAGTTGACAATCCATTACTAGTTTGACTATTCAGACTATAAATAAATTAATAAATGCACAGAATGCTTTTTCTTTTTTTTTTAAATCGATACGCGAAGATAATATGTAACTCGAAGCACTTTAATCCTGATAAGCACATGACATAATAAGGAAGTTCCACTCTCGTTATGTTTTTCTTTTAAAACAGCAACACACAAAAATCTTTAATTTCAAACTGGAATTCTACTAATTAAAAAAAAAAAAAAAAAAAAAAAAAAAAAAAAAAAAAAAAAAAAAAAATTAATGAGCGTTCATCGCCTCCTCGTAATGGACTTGCCAACGTTTCCAGCAATTGAGAATCCTTCCTCCCTCCTGATCCTGAATTTCCTCTTGAAAGTATCCCGTTTTGCTATTCTCATTTTCATCTATGTCTTTTAATCCTTATTAATCCTTTTATAATTTATGCTCTCCATATCGCAAATCCTCCAAAACGCAATCCATCTCATCCCAATGTCAAGCGAATGTGTATTATATCCATCCAAGAAGTAAGATCGTGTTGATTTCAGTTTTTCATTCATTGTGTTACAATCCATTCCAATATACAAAAGAAGAAAAAATACATTAGTTTCAGTTTCTTATACAATGTAAATTAATGTTAGATATATAGTTTAAATCAATGCAAATGCAATGCCTGTGATTATGAAATCTATATAGGAGGACTGTATGGCAGAAAAAGATTTTAAATGTTGCATACCTTTTAGGAAGAAATATTTGTATAGTGAAAAAGTTAAAAATTAATGTACCGAATGAAAATCACAGGATCACTTTGCAAAAATAGCATAATATACACGATCCAATGTTTTCCTTTCAAATGTGTGCTCAATTTTGGGAAATAATTGAAAGTTCCAAAAGTGCATTTAATTATGTGCTTGTGAATGTAAGAGAAAGGAAAACACACAAATAGAGAAATGCGAAAGATAATATACCAATCGATCATTATTTCACCGCATTTCACCGAATTCCTCGTGTATCACTTAAAATTTATTATAATCTGGATATGTAAATATCCAGATTATTTATATATGTATATGTATGTTATGGACACATTATGCTGTATATTTTCACACGTTAAATATCTAAATAAGTTAGATACTTTGTATTGAAATAACATCAAACGCAATTTGCAAAATCAGGAAATGACCACGAAACATTAAAGGTCATCCAAATGTCTATTAATGTCAAATAATACAATTGTGTTATTATAAAGCGAATTAGATTGTATGCGAATGACAAGAAAAAGAAAGATTTTTGCCGATATAATTTCTGTGTAGTATATAATAAATATTAATTGTTACGCTCATATGTTTTGTACGTATATGCGCGATATATTGTCATCACTACTAATACGATTTATTTCGATTCAAATAATAAGCAAGATGTGTAAATGAATCGTGTAAACAATCTTGAGGTATTTATTTGTATGTACAAGTTATTTGTTAGAGTTAATATATAATTGTATCCTATGTAAAAAAAAAAAAAAATTCGTAAAACGTATGTATACAAAGTATCATAGCATTTATATACTTTCTTCCAAATTACATATTTTTGAATATTTTTAAATTCAGAAAATTTAAATGAGTTAAAAAACCTGCAACTAAAATGCGCGATATTTCTAATATACATGACTCCGTTACTTCATTTCAACTATGTAGTATGTTTCAAGCGATTAGATATGCAAAGTCTGTCAATTTATATTTGTTATCAGCAATTAATGACAAGGAATAGGCACCTTATGTTAAAATAAGTATTAATTTAAGCTCTGATTAATATTTACTAGCATTTATAGTGTATTTATATGTTTTAGTATTTATAAACAGTTTAGCTCTCATATTTTTGTACATGTTTCTAAATGATAGAATGTAACATTTACATTATATGAGATAAAACTGTCTTGAAAGTAAATTAAAGTTTAAAGATAATTTAGATTCTAAAAGAATGTTAGTACATTTATATAATAACTATGGAAGATAATATTTTTTTTTATGCAAGCTTTAAAATTTTGTGTTTCATTATGCAAAGTATATCCAAATACAAATGAAAACTTGAACATGAATATATTTCATATACTACATTAAAGTAATCACCATTGTTAGAAACGTGTATTAGTAAACGTGTATTAGTAAACGAGTTATTGTCAGTGAAGAATATACATTAATGATGTTGGTATATTTACCACTTATAATCAAAGTTAAGCCAGAATAAATGGTAGCTAAATATTAAAGATTTAGATCTAATTTTGTTTCAGAAGGCTCATTAATAATACATCAAAATTGTTACACATTTCATAAGTGGTAGTGATGACAAAACAAGTTGACAAGTATATGTGAAGGAATGTATCTTTCAATGTACATTAGATCCATGAGTTTGAATGAGAAATAACTATTACGAGCACGATTTCACTTTTTTAAGGATAATAAGATTCAATAGGATTATCACAATTATCTTGAAATATCCAGTGCTATTGTTAGACTGATGACTAAAAATGAAATCGCTAAATCAACTTGCTTCTGGATTGAATGACATGTTTTTCAAAAGTAAAGAACTTAAAGTATAATCGTGACGTATATACGAAATAAACCGTGCTCTAATTACACATCAGAGATACAATACAATTAATTAATCAGTTAATAAATTCAAGCAATATCAAGAAATTAATTTAAATGTTTTTACAAAATTCTCGTTGGACTGAAGGAAAAGTTTCCGAGTGAAGTTTAAATCAGCAATAATGAAACATGGTAAAGAGCAAATATCAATATAAACCTGTACTTATATTACCATGTGAAACACATACGTACACACTAGTCGTACGAACGAGATCTGGAGCGAGATCTTGATCGCGAATAATTACGCCGTAACGGCGAATAAGTAGGAGAACCACGACGTCGTGGACTGTAACTGCGAGAACGGCTACGGCCTCTTTCCCTATCTTCGCTGCGTCCTCTATCACCACCGCTATGATCTTCCTTCACCCGTATGTAAGCTACCTCTCCCTAAATTAAATCCAATATTAAAATGTATCAAGAGTAAAATAAAATAAATTTATATAAAATATATTTATATATATATATATATATATATATATATATATATATATACATATACATACATATACATATACATATATATATATATACATATACATACATATACATATATATATATATACATATACATACATATACATATATATATATATATATATATATATATATATATAGTTGCGCAAAAGCATTTGAATGATTGCTTGTAGATCAACTTATTCTTACTAGGATGAGTAGTGATACATCTATAATTAAAATAGCAGAGAAACCTGTTTGTACCTCGTGTGATCTAAATCTCGAGTCATCCAACTTTTTCACAGCATATTTCATGTCATCATGCCTGAGAAATTCGACCACTCCAGTGCCATCCTTGTAAACATCAGCGAAGCATACATCACCAGCCTCGCGCATATGATCCTTGAGATCTTGCCAGCTACCCGAAGGAGGTAAACCACTAACGAGAACTCTATATTGTGATCTACGTGCTGGTGGACCACGACCACGAGAATTGCTCATTTCACCGCGACCACCTCTACCGCTATCTCCAGCTCCACGTCCACCACGAAAGTTGTTGCTAGGTCCACCACCTCGAGGAAACTCCACTCTTAGCCTATAGCCATCGTAGTCATAACCGTCCCTTGCATGCACTGCATCCTCTGCATCTCTAAAAAATAAAAATTATTTTTGTTTTTATCTAACAGATATGCAATCTCAAAATACTTTTGCGATAAGATCATTACATAACATTCGAGTGAAATGTCCACTTATAAACTTAATGATAACAAATTTGCAACATATGATACTATATAATATGGCACTGTATAATATGACACTGATGAAATATTGTAATCAATACAAATTGCAGTTATATAAAATAAATTAAAGCATCATTAAACATTATTTTATACAAAAACAAGATTTTATATTTTAACACAATGTAAATAATGTATTAAATATTTTATATTTTAAAACAATGTCATATGCCTCAAAATAGCTATATGCAAAAACATTTTTATTACAAAAAAAAAAAGAGAATTTTTTTTATTTGTCCGAGTCCTTTCTACCATCCCATATGAAGATTGCTTCATAAATGTAAAAAAAGGGCAAATAAATTTTTCGAGGAATGTTCATTTCATTCATGTAGATTTCGTCATTCTCATTCGATAAACTACGTCGCATCGTTTCAGGTCTATGGTCGCGCGCGAGGTCGCGCGGCCCGTTAAAATAAAATGATAACAGAACGAGGATTGCTTAAGAGTGATTTACGCAACATAAATACATGTACGCAGAACGCAATTTGTAACGTGACGGGTTTTGTTAGCTCACCTTGGATCGTCGAACTCAACGAAAGCGAAAGGCGGACCCCGGCGATTTTTCAGGTCAACGAAAGTAACTTTACCGAACTTGTAGAAAAGATCTTGGATGTCCTTCGTACGGATGTCCGGCGGCAGATTCCCAACATATATTCTACATTCGTTTCTACCGCCGTGAGACATGATACTTGATTTCTCGATATGCGCGGGTTGCCGGATCGTCGCACCGTTTGTATACACGAGATGGTTACGATGTGTACGTGGATCTCAGAAACAAAAAAAAACTCAGCAACGTATGTATAACCGATGGACGAGCAACGGCGCGATTGGCGTGTATGCTCGCAAAACGAAGGTTTGTCCTTCTCTGTTTTTCTTCAGTCATCGGAATTAACCGAAATCAGCCGAAAACTGAAAGTCAATCAACGAATCGGTTTTCATGAAAATTTGTTCCACGGATTTAAGTGTCGGTCCACAATAAGTATTTAATCTTTAAAAAGTAAGAAATTGACTAATCATAGTCGAGTATTCTTTTCATATTCGATTATAATTGGTCAATTTCTTACTTTTTAAAGCTTAAATCACCTATTGTGGACCGACACTATTGTTATCGTTGCGCAGATATAATATATGGGAAAAAAGCTGCATAACGACATCACTAGCTAGTGAAACTATCGTTAAAAAGTTAGAGAATAGGCCTACAGGATATTTAAAATCGGACAGCACTCTAAGGATGCTTAAAAGGATAAAAATAAATAAACAACGGAAGGAAATTGCAACCATTACTCAGAAGCAGAATATTAAGTACTAAATATTTATATGGAATAAATTCAAATAATTATATCATCTATCATGTACCACTATTTTTAGCAGGTGTACAATGACGGTTCTACAATTTGATAATCAAATTTTTTTATATTGATAAAAATATAATTAAAATTGAATTAAAAATTAAACTAAAAATAAATGTCAAGAATCGACGAAAAAATATATTTGTAATTTAATTTTAAATTTAAGATTTATATCCTCTTGACATTTCTAAAAATATTTTGCTTTTTTGTTTTCGACGGCTTCAAAGCTCAAAAGTGCCTTTTCATGCTGACGTTTGATAATTTTTTGCGACAAAATAAGTCACGTGAGTAAACTTGATACAATATAATGAAATTTGAATGACATTATTTTTGATGACGTGATGATTTTAATGACATTTTGACTCTAAAAATGAACGTCGAGCGTCGTATAATATAAAGAAACATTTTAAAGATTTCTTTTTATGTCGACGCTCAATATTTATTTTTAGTATCAAAATGGATCACATGATCAAAGTTCACGCAGAATGAGACTGCGTTCAGCAGAGAAAGCAGCTTTGCAACTGTTGTAAAAATCTTTGATATGATTGGTTTCTGCTATTAGTTCCTCATAGATTTAAATGTATAAACCAATCATGTTAGTGGATTTTACATATTGCAAAGATAGTTTTTTGCTGAACGCAACCAATGAAATTTAAATGGTTACTTTGACCGTCATCTATTTTGAAAATGAATGTCGAATGTCAAGATTATCTCGACACCTACGGTCGAGAGATTATTTGATAAAACTTGGCAGCCGTCGCTACCATCGAAACACGGCATAAAGTTTCATGGGCGTAAACCGGGCATACTCCATATTGCATTGGATCTTGTGGACCCAGCGGAAATAATGACGTCATGACATGATGTCTTTAGGTTTTAAGGCGCAGACGAGAGGTGAATGCCAATGGAGTGATACATCGAGAAGTTGTTGCAATAACTTGTTCCCGGATTTTGGATCGTACATTTTGGTGGATCTCTTCGTTTGATGCGATTGAGTTAGGGGTGATCGTACATTGTTGAAAAGGAGAAGCTGAAGTAATCAGTTCATTTTTCCTGCCTGTTTTTTCTTTGATGCAGGTAAGTCGGACTTGCATCATACATAGTCTCATCTTATCGATATCACCTTTCCCCTCGCCAGCGCGTGTGCGAGGAAATGTGACATGACGCTCTTTTCGGAGATGCTGTTATCAAAGCTATACAAGAAAGATCACATCACATCTATTGGGAATAAAATGAGCGTATTATTCGCTGGAGCGTCAAGAGTTCTATCGCACGCCCGCTTGTCAAGGATACAAACTTGAAAAGAATAATTCATAATATTTACATTTAACAGAATTATTTTTGAATATTTTATAATATATATTTTAATAATTTATTTGTTTTATTTATAGAATAATTAGCTAGTCTAAGATAAAAGAGAAAAAAGAGAAAAAGATCTTTGTACGTAACAAAGCTCATAAATTCCTAAGAAAACTGACTCATCGCAGTTGATTATTTTTCAATGGCAAAGAGTAATCGATTCTAATCGATCAATTATCTTATGGATTTATGATTACGATTAAAAATTTGTTGCCTACAAAGATCTCTAAAGGAAATATTACAAAACTTATAGAAGACATAATTCTAAAGAGTTCTAAAGAGATTTATATTGATAAATATTTGATAACAGCAACTAATTGTAAATAATATAATAAATTTATCTATTAACTTTATTTTGAAATTTTTATATGTTTTAGGATAAAATTTATAAGTATAATATTTTTGAATATTATAAAATTTGAAATAATTTTATTATTAGGAAAATAAATTTTAAAATTTGGATTTCAGAATTAAAACAAGAAAAAACATCTTATAAGAGCAAAGCATTTAACATTTTTACATATGGATATGCCTATTAGATTCTATTTTGATTAATTATATGAAAAGCTTCATATATGTAAAATATAAATTTTTTTCCAGAATGTTTTATGCTTGTAAAGTTTTCATGATGATTTCATATATCAAAAATCTTTTTTCAATTGTAGAGTAAATATTAATACGTGACAATATGTCTGATCATTTTGGAACAATTGCTCCGAAATGGGATCCAAAAAACTTGGAGATACGGACTATGTCCGTGGAGAAGACACTGGAACCGCTGGTGTTGCAAGTCACCACATTGGTGAATACAAAAGGTCCTAGCAAGAAGAAGAAGGGAAAGTCAAAGAGGGCTAGTGCGCTTGTTGGTACTGTGGAAAAGGCAACTGCTAATTTTATTGAGAAAGGCGAAAAGATTGCATATGAAAATCCAGATATTACAGCAGAAATGCTAAGTGCTGTGGAGGAAGTGAGAAAAACAGGGACAGCAATGAGCATTGCTGCCAGGTATATAATGATTATTCATCTGTGCAATTGTAGGGGACAAATCTATAGTGTAACCAAATGAGAGATGATTTCTTGTAAAAGCATAAGTGTTGAAAGAATAAACTCTTTTTATTCGAAGCTTTGTTTCTGAAAAAAATCACGTTGAGTGATTCGGGTATGCTGCTTGACGAAGATGTGATTTATTGTTTTGAAAACTGCTGCTATTAGTGTCTATTATTTATAAATATGAAAGGCATTAATCAAAGTCTATGAATAATATATAATAAGCACAACTTTGCTTACGGCAGTAGGCATAACATTTCCAGCAATTTCTGTATAGCAATTTCTTAATAAGATAAAAACATTGTCACATTTTTAATCCTCACTCATGATGTTACATAGATATTATTATGTAAACATGTATAATATTTTTCCATCAATTTTCATTTTCATCTATCTTTATTAAGTGCTTTATTAAATATTCAATGTGATTTTTTCAGAAATAAAGCCTTGAGTGAAAAACTTTATTTTATTACTTTTGACTTATTTTTATAGGGAAGGATAAGGAATTATTCTTTATCTGATTGTACTATAGATTTGTTCCAACATGTATTATAACATTGACTTATGCTATAATACCAATTGTTGTATCAATTTAATGTGAAAATTATTTATGCAGAGAATTTTCCGAGGATCCATGTTCATCATTAAAACGAGGCAACATGGTTCGCGCTGCGAGAAATCTGTTATCGGCGGTGACGCGTTTGCTTATTTTAGCGGATATGGTAGACGTCCATCTTCTTTTGAAATCATTGTATGTCGTGGAGGACGATCTGAAGAAGTTGAAGAACGCTTCTTCACAGGGAGAATTAATACAGAATATTAAGGAATTTGGCCGAAACGCTGCCGAATTGATTCATCAGGCGGCAAAGCGTCAGTATGAGTTGAAAGATCCGCAGCTCAGGGATGATTTGGCCGCCGCTCGGGCCGTTTTGAAGAAGCATTCTACTATGTTGCTCACTGCATCAAAGGTGTACGTGCAGCATCCCGATCTCGCAGCGGCCAAAGCAAATCGCGATTATGTACTAAAGCAAGTGTGTGAGGCCGTAAATACAATAAACGATGTTGCTCAAGGAAAAACGCCACCCGACAGCCAGCATCCTTATGATGGCCCGGGTGAATTGGCCGCCGCATTGGATGATTTTGACGAGAGAATGGTGATGTCGCCGCTTGCGTACAACGAGGTTCGCACACGACCGAGCCTCGAGGAGAGATTAGAGAGTATTATCAGTGGTGCCGCATTGATGGCGGATTCGTCGTGCACTCGGGACGAACGCAGAGAGCGCATCGTCGCCGAATGTAATGCAGTTAGACAGGCCCTCCAGGATCTTCTGAGTGAATACATGAACAACGTGAGTAGAATAGTGATTATAATTATGCAAAAAAAAATATTTGCGAATATAATAGCATTCGTGTTATATTGAAGAGATTGGAAAAGAAATTTAGAGATTTTTCTTTTTATAAATATAAATCATACGAATATATGTAGATAACAATTTAATATATTGAATATAATTTATATAGATTTATTTTTAAATTTATATGGGATTATTTTTGATTCTTTCTTTAAATTTTGAGTAATACATTAAGTTAGATTGATGTGATATCACAGTTATTGCATTAATCATAATGTTTTTTTCTTTAGCATAAAACAAACATAATTATAAATAATAGTTTATTATGTATCTTCATGAGTCTGTGAGATAAAATGGTTATTTTAGAAATAATGTGAAAAAAACTAATATTATATTTATGCATAAATATACAAGATTGATAATAAATCCATCTTCAAGCTATAGGAGATTTTGTTTCTCATTAGTTTTACATTGTAAAATCTTACACAACTACTGTGACTTACTTGTGATTTATTTTTTTTATTATTGAAACGATATTCATTCCATTTGTTTTTGTTGGTGATGGCCAGTTACAGCGCGCTCGGGGTGGGAGACGGGTAAATATGCGAAGTAATTCTACATTTTCTATGGGTTTTGTTGCTCATACACCCACATTATCTAGATCTTTCACACACTATCAATGCCTATCATTTAATGACCAGCACTAATCATTAGCTCATTATTAGCTATGTGCTTACAGTCTGTTTTATTTTTTTAATTATCTACACTTTTATATGTAAATATTAAATAACTAATATCTTATGTAGTTATGCAAAATAACATAATGTTTAAACACAGTATACGATGCAATAAACAAAACAATAGATTAGCATAATTGTAGACAATTAGAATTATATATATAATTATGCACACATAGTGTATAAATATGTATATATATGTACACACACACACACACACACACACACACACACACACACACACACACACACACACACACACACACACAAAACTTGTAAATATAACGCTTGTTGCAAATATGTTGCTAAAAGTGTTGATATAATTAAATAATATTTTAGAAAACATTTTATTTTATATTAATAATGTTATTTTGATTTTATTTACGTATCCTTTTCCTAATATGAATCGATTTTAAACTAACAACAATGTTAAATATTAATTATTCACAGCTGTTAATATGGAAATAGTTTAATAAATATCTGAAATTAATGATAATATATATCAACAGATGGGTGTTAAAGAACAATCCGAGGGCTTGGAAAGAGCGATAGATCATATGTGCAGGAAGACCCGTGATCTTCGCAGACAATTGCGTAAAGCTGTGGTGGATCATGTATCAGACAGTTTTCTGGAAACAAGCGCACCGTTACAAGCTTTGTATGAAGCTGCGGAGAAAGGTTGGGTCAAAGAAGTGGAAGAATATGCGCTCATTTTCACAGAGCACGCGAATAAGCTAGTGGAGGTAAACGCCTGTGCAAATATTAAATCATTACATTGATTTGTTTATTTATTCAATAATTATTTGGATAATGGACATGTTACAAGCATTTCAAAGTATCTTGCATAATAAGAAGACTGTTTATTTTGAATAGGTTGCCAATTTGGTATGCAGTATGTCTAACAATGAAGATGGCGTAAAAATGGTTCGTTACGCTGCAGCGCAAATCGAGAATTTGTGCCCACAAGTTATTAATGCAGCGCGTGTATGGGCCGCAAGAAATTCGGATGTTGCAAAAGAAAACATGAAGGTGTTCCGCCAAGCGTGGGAGAATCAAATGCGCGTACTGACGGAGGCCGTGGATGACATCACTACGATCGACGATTTCTTGGCGGTTTCTGAAAATCATATTTTGGATGATGTCAATAAGTGCGTTCTGGCATTGCAAGTACGTCCCGGTGATGCTGATACCCTGGACAGACACGCGGGTGCGATACTGGGCCGCTCCGCCAGGGTATGCAATGTTGTGCAGGCCGAGATGGACAATTACGAACCATGCATCTATACCAAGCGAGTCCTCGAGGCAGTGAAAGTTCTTAGAAAACAAGTGATGCCCAACTTTGAGCAACGAGTGGAAGAGGCCGTGAACGCGCTGCGCAGTAATCCAGCACAGGAGGTGGATGAGAATGACTTCATTGATGCATCTAGATTGGTGTATGATGGAGTTCGCGAGATCAGACGAGCTGTGCTTATGAATAGGGTAAAAAAAATCCTCATATTGAAGTTTAATTGCTCTTTTTCTCAATGTTTATAATTCATTATCTGTTTTTAGGCGGATGAAGATCTGGATCCCGAGGATGTGGAATTGGATGAGCATTACACACTGGAAACGCGTAGCAAATCTAGCGCTCAAACCGGCGAACATGGCGTGGATGAGTACCCGGAGATCAGCGGTATCACAACTGCCCGTGAAGCAATGCGGAAAATGCCAGAGGAGGACAAGCAGAAGATCTTGCAGCAAGTCGAGTATTTTAAAAGCGAGAAGCTCAAGTTCGACAAGGAGGTAGCAAAGTGGGATGACGCTGGCAATGATATCATCGTTCTCGCTAAACATATGTGCATGATTATGATGGAGATGACAGATTTTACTCGCGGTCGTGGTCCTTTGAAGACGACGATGGATGTTATAAACGCAGCAAAGAAGATCTCCGAAGCTGGCACGAAATTGGATAAGTTGACGAGACAGATCGCTGATCAGTGCCCGGAAAGTTCCACGAAAAAGGATCTTCTTGCTTATTTGCAACGTATAGCACTTTACTGTCATCAGATGAATATCACAAGTAAAGTAAAGGCAGATGTGCAAAATATTAGCGGTGAATTGATCGTTTCTGGCCTAGATAGTGCAACCTCTCTTATACAAGCTGCCAAAAATTTGATGAACGCTGTCGTGCTTACCGTTAAGGCTTCCTATGTTGCATCGACGAAGTACCCACGACAATCCACGGTAACGGTAAGTCTCATCTCAATTTTATAGCTAAATCTTAACGTATCATTAATTCATTCCTAAAAATTATTGCAATTAAGTTAATCATATTTAAGATCTCTTACAATCAATCATTGTATTTTTTTAATTTTCATCAAATTTAATTTACTCAATTGGTAAATTTCAATTAGATAATTCAATCATATTAAAAGGTGATAAAATCTTTTTTGATAATAAGCGTTAGATATATATTTTTATGCAAGATTTTAAGTAAGATATTAATTGCTTATCGTAATTTTTGATATTTTTCTTTGCGATACATTAACATGTATGGATTTTCAGTATGTAAGTATATACGCTATCTAGCAAATAATTCATGTATAAATATAATTTTTTTGAATTTTATTAAAGTGCTATTAAATATTAACAATTAAAAAGTTTAATTGGCCTAGATAGTGCAACCAAATATATTGAAAAATAACAATAACATTTAATTAATTTTCGAATGACATAATCGTAAAATTAATAATTAAAATGCTAATAATACAAATTTATTATTTTTTTAATTTCTCTTAGTCTCCTATCGTCATATGGAAGATGAAAGCACCGGAGAAAAAACCATTAGTTCGTCCCGAGAGACCAGAAGAAGTGCGGGCGAAAGTGCGTAAAGGTTCGCAAAAAAAAGTACAGAATCCTATACACGCACTCTCAGAATTTCAGAGTCCTACCGAGAGCGTATAAGTTCTCTAGATGTAACTAAACAAGAATAAAAATAATGTTATACACTCGTATTCTGTTACAATAGTTGTAATCTGTTATGTTCTATCAAGGTAACAACACGAAGATGGAGCATTTCTAGGATATCAAATAAGGTCTTGAATCCGATTTGATCCGAGAAATGATCTTTCTTCATGTCTATTATCTTGTTAATCATACGTAATGAATTACAAATATTGTAACAAAACAAAGATGTAACGGTAATGTATTACTATACAGCTTTCAATAGATGAGAGGCCAACAAAATGTTTTATTTTCGATGAAGTTTAACATGCGAAGGATATCGATTAATCATAATGCGATATACTACGTATGAGTATTCAAATAGTTATTAGTTTAATCGTGAAAACAGTAATCAAGTATACAAATGAACATATAATCCTGATAGATAAAAACAAAATTTTGAAGAAGATTATGAATAAAAAAAGGCTGAGTACACATATATCTCCAATCTTACAGGGGCACAATTAATGATAATGATTTTATGTTACACATCATATTTATTTATAAATTGATGATTTATAATTGTTTTTATATATTTAAATTTTTACTTTATAGAATCCTTGACATTTAAACTTTTCAAGCTGTAAGAATAACATGTATATCTTATTCAAGCAACATTTTATAAACACAATTTATAAAAGTCCCGACTTCCTGTCTACTAATATTTAGTTTCCGATGACAAAATATAATAAATTTTTTTATATTATTTTTATATATAATTGTGTATTTAATCATTTTTATCATATAAATCATTAAGATCTATTATTAAAATTATAAACTTTATATTAAGATCTATTCATTATCGATTCGAAAGTAATGTATTATGATATATAGATTATGGAAATGAGTTTTTGTATATACATTTCTTTTTTCGTAGTAAATCTATTTTATATCTTCTGCTAATTTTCATACACAAGGCTCATAATAAGATCGATGAAATTTAATTATGAATTGACACAGTATTGTATCGAAATAAAGAGACTGCAGAAAGAATTTAACATTAACTTGTATATAAGTAAATATAATTACAAAAGTTACGACGAATATTATTTTTGATTTTTATATTACACACAACCGAATGGGAAATGGGGAATAAGTATGCCAAGAAAGGAAATTTTAATTCCCATTCCATATCTCAACGATAATAATAATAATAATAATAATAATAATAATAATAATAATAATAATAATCTTTTATCTTAATAATCAAATATATCAGGATTGATGTTACACATATTTTACTTCATGTAAAATTTGCAATACTAATAAGATTCCAATTATTGAAAGGCCAAAAGAAATCTAGAGCAATATACATAGCTCTATATAATAAGTAATTCTATATATATATATCTATTTCTATTTATAAATATATACGAAATGTTTTTCGTATTTTGTAATATATCAAATTCTCATATAAGATATAGATATCAAGTATCATGATTGCATTTAAGTGATTCCCTATCATATAAATAGAGTTAACAGAGGGATCTTAGAATATAAGAATCGTACTTTTCATTGTATTAAAAATACAATTCGTTGTAACTTCGATATGATTTTCGTTCATGCATACGAATATTTGATTTTATTTCGTATAATTCAAGATATAAGAATAATAATTTATATTAAAAGGAATCTAAAAATGATCAATTTTGGCCGTGAACACTTTTAAAAGGCCGTGAAGGCTTTTATATAGTTATCATTTTGAAAGTTCATACATTTATGAAAGAAAACTTACTTAAGAAAGGGAAATCTTTCAAAAATAATAAAATAGGTTATTTGAATATTTTGCAAACAGGATTCATTTTATTTCTAATAAACGATAATAGATTTCCAAATTGGTATATTTATATTTAACATATGTTAACACATTAAATACTGTAAGAATACACTATCAGGAAGATTCACAAGTACACACATACGCACGCACGCACCACACACACACACACACACACACACACACACACACACACACACACACACACACACACACACACACACACACACACAGTGAGTCATTTTAATTAACGCATTAATTTTTTTCGAAAACCAAGGCTTGTATCGCAAAATATTTCGTACAAAAGTTTTATAATTTCAAGGGTACCATAAGATGATGTCATTGATTTAACTTTGATCTGGTTTGAGTGTCATGCCAAGGTCACACGCGCGCGCGTGTATATATGAATGTATTTGTGAATTCTTGTTTAATGTGTTAACATGTTAAATATAAACAGTTTTGAAATCTATTATCGTTCATTAGAAATAAAATACGTAATGTTTTTTTTTTTTTGCAAAGCGTTCATACAACCTATTTATTATTTTTGGAAGGCTTCCCAAGATTTCTTGGATTCTTTTATGAACGTGTGGACTTTCAAAATAATAATTGCAGAAATTTTAAAGATATCGGTTCATGGTCAAAATTGACCATTTTTAGATTTCTTTCTTTCTATTAAAATTTTCTAGTTTATGGTAAATTCTCTCTTATAATTGCAAAAAATGCAGTAATATAAGATTTATTATCTCTATACTGATGCCAATATAAATACTTACCTATGCGCTAAATATATATAACTATACTGTACTTCCGAGTCATATTACAGAGTGTATTGTTTCAGTATTCTGATACGCGCGCGCGTATATACATATTCTTATATTGCGTTTTAAAATCGAGTCATCGATTATTATATGAAGCGAATGCCGATGTGTTGTGATAAATTGGCGTCGTTTCTATCATTATAAATATTAATTATTAACTGAAATTACTTTTAAGATTAAAACGTTGTAATCGATATGCTGCCAAATATAAGGTGATGCATTTCTCATAATAATGGTTTGTATGTTATTTACCATGTACTTTGACTTCGTCCGAAATAATCCATGTACGCAAGTAATTACAATTTGGGAATTGGGACAAAGATAAACACTAATTTTTATCTACATTTTGATACATATATCTATATTTCTCGTTTTACACGTACACGTTAAATGCTACAGAAAAAAAATCAGGAGACATGAAAAAAACCACAAATGCAAAAATTTACTGAAAGTGACGAAATACATTATAAGTTAAAGTAATATATATATATATATATATATATATATATATATATATATATGTGTATATATATATATATATATATATATATAAAAGTAATATTACCTATCTTTAATTAATATTAATTATTTTACAATCCAATCTGTATTGCATTGCACAAGATATTATGCTGTAAAATATATAATAATGGAGAATGATAATTGTTATTCTTCCAGAAACGTGGGCTTAAACGTAAAACTTATATTTTTATGTCATTTTACTTTTGTACTTTTTTTTCCTTTTGATTAACATAACGCTAAAAAGATAACAGTTATTTTCATAAACACGCAAGTGATCGAACCTTACAACTCGAATTACAATGTTCGCATTGGTTACTGCAGATACGTATAATCAGTTATCATGATGATTTTATGATGTTATAATGACTATCGTTTATTGTAGTATTGTTTCATATTGTACTGTACGAGAAGATTACAGCTGCACATTTCTTAAATCTAGAATAACTTATGTATAATATTCTTAGTATTACATATCGAGTAGAGATACCAATATATGCAAGTGAATTAAAGGAATTGCAGTAATTACTAATAAATTCGAGACAAGTTGAATAAAGGACGTAAGAAATTTAAAAAATTAGATGAATAAATTATGCGATTATTCATATATATATATAAGTAATACAAATCTCAGCTCACAAGTCTATCGTGATGCGATTTCTAATATGTCACATGATAACATCAAGTCTTGACATCTGAAGACGTTAAGATAAAGTCAAATTTGTACAATTTGAACAATGATGGAACAATGAGGGATATACATGATTATTATGTATCTTCGACACATAACAGCTGCCTTATTCATATAATCTGCAAATGAATTCTTTATTACGTATACGTGTTTTTTTTCGTCTAAGATCAATGTCTCCTAGGTCGAAACGAAATTTCAAGACGTAGCACAAACTAAATTCTTTTTAACAATAAAATCTTAGATACAGATCAATAATCAGCGTATTTTTATCGATATTAGTGTATCAATTATTATGCAGCATAGTATTGCAAAATGATTTTCTATATTACATAGGATTTATATTAGTTGTAGTAAAGTAATCGTTAAAAGATGGATTACAATCTAGTTCAGATATTAAAGCTGACGTAAAAATGGACGTGAAATCAGTCTCTGTTTTATACTCGCATTCATTTGATTTTTTGTTTTTTTGTAGTGTTACAGAATTTTAATGATTTTCTCGCGTTACTTTTATTTAAATATGACGCATTATAAAATATCCGATTATTTCCAAAGTCGTGCAGCCGTTTCTTTCTTCTTCACAATTTTTACTCTGCCGGCAATTAGGTCTGTAACCGAGTGTATATTGTAAGCTTAATATCGTATTTTTTTCATAAAATAAATCATGATGGAGAAATATCGGATTAAATATCTTGCAAGAGACTAATATACGATATCTTATATCTGAATAATATTCAGTAAACTTAATAACGCTGTGTTGATAATCACAGTTTCATCATCATAAAACCAGATTGTGACTAATATAATGTGCATGTTTACCATACATAAAGTATGTAGAATGCAAACACATAATAATATATAGATATTTCAATATAGATCTTATTAAAAGTATAGATCTTATTAAAACTCGTACACTTATTTGTAATTATTAAAAAGAATGGCAGATATCACCGTTAAGTAAGCACGAATGCGTTTATTTTAATCACTATCAGAATCGCAAAAAGTTTGATTTTTGCATCGACACAGTCGACACAATTCATTTTTTTAATGAAATTAGTGCTGTCCAAAATTTGCAATTTGGCTTAGATATTGACATGTCGATATTTATGTCCATTTCTTATTTCTTATCTCGTAATTATCTTTTGCCTGCAATGATATATCTCAAGAATGAAGTTGAACTGAGAAAATCAAAAGTTTTTGATGTGTGTAAATGTTAAATATTATTACTATTATTATAAAATATAATTAAAAATAATTCTATTATTATAAAATATGATTTAATTATATTATATAACAATGTTTTAAATATATAACTATAAGTACATACATTAAACACTTATAATGATTTCAGACAGGGTTTCATCCCTGAGATCAATTACACACCATGAAAAAACAATTATGAAGTGAGAAATAAATATAGACACATATTAATATCTAAGCAAAAATTATAAATCCTAGTACCGAGAGAAACAATATGACTGAGAAATCACTTTTGTTCAGAGAAGCAACGAAGAATTCTTTAAAAGAAATAAAAAAACGTAATATCAAATATCAAATATACGTGACGTGACATCTATTTTATAAATAACGAGTATATATAGATATATATTTTATGCTGCATTAAAAGTCAAATCAATCTTCTTGCCATTCAAGCGGGTTTGAAGTACATTCACCATTTACTCTATTTTCATGCTCCATTGTGGTTACACTCTACAATCTATGATTTTCTAAAATTTCGAAATCTTAACCCGTGGAAATAACCGGTTTAAAAAATAAGTAAGCAGTATGTCCTGATTCTCAGCGTCACTAAAAAGAGTCGTAAAAAGAGTCCCTCACAGCCTAAGTAAGACTTTCACTTGAGATCTTAAGTTTGTTGAACGAATGCTGAAGCAGGACTCGACGATAGCGTTTCAGATAGAATCTCTTTACGCGAATTTTCCTAAGACGATACACATTTGTACAAATAATATAACTCTGATTTTCCCGTTTACGATGCTCGTGATTGTGCCGATTCATATATCGAAGCAAACTATTCATTAAAAAATAACATGGTTCTCGTGATTTTCTCGATCACGCTCTACATGATTCGTGCGCAGTATCACGCGTTTTGCGATACGACATGTCCTGCTAATGATTCTGTATCTCATTATTCTTTACTATAAGTATTACAAAAGGAACTATTAGAAAGAAAAGTTTTCATTCAGACCACCAAGCTGTAAAACTTTCTTTCAATTTGTAAAATGTTTTATGATTGTGTGTGTTGTGTATGAGTATGAAAGATTTTACAGCTTGATGAAGAGTAAATATCATAAAAGATAAAATGATTTACAGACACTTCAAGAATGATAAGATCTGATTGAGACATACATATATATGTGTGTGTGTGTATATATATATATATATATATATATATATATAAAAAAGATATAAACATAATTTACAGAATAATATATGCATATCTGTGTTTCTGCTCATATTTCATAAGCTTATGAAAGTCCTTCTGTAAACCATCTAGCCGTGCATTTGTTACTTCTGTTCAATTCAACATGAACAGTGGGTTACTTCCCATAGATGTACATGATATCAATTTACACAAATTATACAAAGATTGAAAATGCTAAAAATATTCGCTTCTGCGAGAAATTGTCCTCGATGTAGATGGCATCGAACGAGAGATTGCAAATTGCAAATTTTTCTTAACAAGTGATTTGTAAAACGCGGTTGTTCGGTAATGTTTTGAAAAAAAAAAAAAAAAAAAAAAAAAAAAAAAAAAAAAAAAAAAATACATAATTATCTCGTGCGACATCACGTTCGGCATTCCTCGTCTATAAAAATTTCGGGATACCGCATTATTGTTTCATCTGATTGTATAACCGACATTTCGCATAATACCCGCGTAATTCGCGCTCTTTATCGCTCTCTTTAGTTTTGTACCTACAGTCACAGTCACTGAACATCTAACACGATGATTCGCTTAATACGACTGTTGGATTGGAAATAGTAAACTCTAACCATTACGTGTAGCCCGATTTTATACGTGACTTAAACGAAGAACGGACAAGAGAGAAATGACACAGAAGATTTCTACGATGGTTCTGTAGTGACTGTGGTTTCTGAAGATGTACTCACAGGTGGTACCACAGTCGATTTGCATGCTGGAATAAATTCAGCTGCGTCTGGATTTAGTGTGCTCTAAAAATTTACACGTACAAGCGACAATACAGTGATTACAATACAGTTAATAACGAGATATCAATAAAAAATATCGCTTCTTTTCTTAAAACTTTTTTTTTCTTTTTACTACCTGCTTGGCGAGATCGTCAGACTGCATCCTTAGACTGCTGAGCTGTTGGCAAAGTTCCGCAGCATTATTGTCGGGAGTGCCAGTAGCCGTAGACCAAGCAGTAGAGCTCATATTCCTTTGGTGCTGCCTTTCCTCTTCCAGCATCGCTTCTAGACACTCTTCCATCAGTTCTTCTTCTTCTAATTGTTGGAGCACCTGATGCCGACAGAACACCAAGCACATAGTAAATGATTATTTTGAAAAGCTTTATATTTATGGGTAAGGCACCTGCTTGTCAAACTCCTCCTCGTTCTCCATCCAAAGATATTCTGAAAAATCGCCATCGCCTATCGCTTGCACTTCGGGCTCCGTGTCACTGTTGTTGTCCATATAGGAGGTGATGCCCGTCTCCTGCCCGTAATAAGTCCCGTTTCCAGGCCCACCGTTTGGGATCTTCATTTTCATAGCCAGTATACTAAACGATGCAACTACTGATTACCTGTAAATTCTCGCTATCAATGTCCATCCAATGCCATCGTAACAGATAACATTTGAGTCAACTTTATCAGTACACCGTTCATCATAAGAGACAGAATCGCACGTTCGGGAGAAACAAACAAATAAACAAAACTCATACAGATATTCTCGAACGACAATCCGCTTGTAAACACTGATCCTTTAATTAATCTCGATCGGACGAAAGCCACCACCGATCCGCCGGCAGACGAAGATCGGAGGCGACGTGCGGAGGGGACGGAGCGGGGATGCCGCTCAAGTCAACAAACTGCGAGCGCTAATTCGCGGCTTTTCACGCATATGGAAGCCGCCGACTCGCCCCGATTGTCGGCCGGGATATTTACCTGGAATTTGGCGGCCGGACAACACTAAGGGATCAGTCGCGTGTGCGCGCGCGCGCGCGCGCACGATAACGTTCCGTCTCTCTCTTTCTCCCTTTTTCTCTCGTTAACAACGCATAGCGAGAATGCAACGGCGCGAGAATCGTCCTCGTTACTTGACAGATGAGGTCGCATGGGCGACCATCTTTGCGAACGCGTTTCGTACCTCGTATCGTATCGAAATCAGGCGCGTCTCGCTCTCTTTCTTTTTCACTCACCCTCTCTCTCTCTCTCTCTCTCTTTCTCTCTCTTTCCCTCTATTGTTTATCGAACGACGGTTGGTCCGAATTACCCTTCTCGACAGAGGAATAACGGGATGGTCGCGTCTTCCCACGGAGTCGGTTTCGCACACAAAACGTATCTTACCTGTGATGTAAAATAGATTCTTCAGGTTCCTCGTCGTTAATCGTCGATGTGATCGTCGTCACGGTCGTCGCACGAATTATATGGGCGATTTACGCAGTTCACGCGCGCGCGAACCGAAATACGTGTCGTTCAACGCAAATTAGCGATCGCACAGTGCTGCCACCGGCGTTGTTGTTGTTAAAAGCCGCAGCGGGAGCACAGCGTTGGTAAAATTCTCAATTTTCTCGTAAGTTCGATCGCCATCATCGGGGATATGTCGCAAGAAGTGACGAAATGCGGAAGAGGACGTCGGCTAACAAATGAATTCGCTTTGCAAAAAATGAAAATTTCTTTCACGCGCAATTTTGCCCCGTGCAACGTCTTTAAACGCATCAATCTTATTTTGCAAAATATATTTAAACGAACTTAAAGGAGTGAAAGATTTTTAAGAAAACTATTAAAAGAATATAAAATCCTTGTGACTTTACATAATAAGATAAATATAAGAACTATAAGAATATTATTATAAATTTTATTAGCCACTCGTTTATAATTAATAAATCGCATTAATCCAGCATACCAACTGTAGCTTCGTTTATTATTTGCAATAATGGAAGTAAAGAATTTCTATTTAATTTCTGTTACATATTTCATTTCTCGCTCTCAATAAAGTTATTTTTATTATTATCTTTCAGATGTGGAGTAATTAATCCGTATGCTAATTATAGCCGTTCGCTTCGACGAAAATAGTCAAGATACATCTCGGTAGATGTCAGTCTCGATGATGTTTGCAAATTGTTTCGACGATCTGAGAAAGGCAATTTTTCTCTCTCTCTCTCTCTTTCTTTTTTTTTCTTTTTTATTTACATATGATCGGAAACAGAAAGTTTGTTTTTCATGAGACTCCTAAAAGATACGGATGGAAATGATTCACGAGGGGAGTGTGTTGTTAGCGTGATGCGATTCGACGGGACTGATGCACGTAGTCGTGTCGTCACGTCGACTCGCGCGGTCTATTTACACCGCGGCGCGACGCGATTGGACGGGCGCAGCTGACATGCGCGTGCCGACGTGCGTCAAAACAAAGCACGGTAGCGCTGCCCCCGCAGCAGCATTTTATCGCGATTGTCCGCGGCGACAGGTTGTATCGTCGTCGTCGTCGTCGTCGTCGTCGTCGTCGTCGTCGCTGTGTCAGCGTAGTTGTCAGCGTCAGCGTCCCGTCGCCACACACGCTCCTCGTTTACGTTATATATACGTCATTTACCGCACTCGCGCTCTTCCTTTCTCTATTCTTCTTTCTCTCTCTTTTTCGGATCTTCGCGAGCGAGTTCTCCCGCGAGTGCCACGTACGACGCATCGTACGACGATGTCGTCCACGGTGAAGTGCACGTCAGACGAGCAGCTGAGCGGTGAGTAGAACGTGAAGAGAGGCGAAAAAATCACGCTCGCTGCGCCGATTGTCGCGACGGCCATTTCGCGCGGTGTTTCTGCTCGCCCTCCTCTTTCCTCCTTGCCTTTCATCGCCTCCATCACTTCTCTGTCTCTCTCTCTTTCTCTACCGAGCGTAAACAAACGCGCTTCTGTTTCGCTCCATCCGTCCGTTCGCCTCTCGCATCAGCGTCGAGGAGATTCGGCCGAATCGCAATCCCGCTGTCGTTCAATGACGTTTCTGGACAGCGGGATTGTCCGAATGTCCTCGTCCCGACGATCCTTCGCGCACGACGCGAGCTGGAATTGCACGCGCCTCCGAAAATCCGCGGAAAATCCCCCTCCGATCTTTTCGGAATAAACTGCGCGGCGCGGCGCAGTTTTGGCGCCATTTCGGGCCTCTTCAACCCGCCGCGTCGCGGCCGGCAGAAGATTCAATTTTTGATGTCTCGTACGCGCGAATCGATACTTCATCCCAGTCGGATTTCCACGGTACGAGGCGAAGGGGCCTCGCGCGAAGTACGCCGAACTGCGAATTCCAGCCGTGCTGCGTCGTTACCTCCCTTCCCATCCCGCATACGTTTTTCTCTTGATACTTCGTCCTTTTTCTCTCGATCTTCATGTCTTTTTTCCATTATTTGTCGTAGATAAGGAATCGATAAAATTAATTAATCTCTTTATGATATTCCAGAATCGAACATTTTAACTTTGAGTTGAACATGCAAACGCGTAGATATCTATATTTCGGAGTTCGTTTCCTTCGATAAGCGAAGTAGATAAAAAATTCGTGATTCATAGCCAGAACGCGATTATTTTTATTGCCACGGGAATGTTCAGTGGTATTAATTGCGAACTGAAGACCATTTATTTTCTGCGTATAAATAAATCTTATTTCCTTTCCGTGTTTTTAAAGACATGTCATATGCGCTCGCGCGATAATATGAGATAAGATCTGTTCAGCGTAGATTGAAGAAATTGCAGACGTATTAGGCTCGATCGTGGATTACAAACGCGTTATCAATGATCAAAGAGTGATGGCCTATGGCAATATGTTACGTTGGAGGGATTCACGACGAATTCAGTAGAAAATTTCATGATAAATTTCCGACTTTTTGATTAAAAAAAAAAAAGACGCATTTCGATAGAAATCTCGTGAAATTAATTTTCGGATACGTGGCTAAGCTTGTCAACATTTTAAATTTTTATGAGTGTATAATATAGCTTTATAATTGTACTCCTGGGAAACTTTGGAAGGAAGTCAATATTTCAACTATATCGTAATCTTTTTATGGTAAAAGAAGCCAGACGTTTTATTAATAATTCATAGCGTAAGCTGATTATATTCTAAACAAATATATGAGACTTCACAAACAACTTTATTGTTTTAATAATGATAATTTATTCCGTTTGTTTATTCCTTTTATATTCATTGTCATGTTTTTTTGATTAAGTTTCCGATGCTATTTCTGTTGTAATCACGATTTTTCGAAAAACATTTTTTAAAATTAAATCTCATCTACATTTTTGTTTGTACGTTCTTTTGGCCGTTTTATGGATCGAACCATATATTAAAATGTTTATGAATTTATCGATTAATTTTAGAAAATTATTCTCATCTCGGTGGCCTATTTTGTCACGTGCGGATCTCGTTACGTTATACCCACTTGAATCGAGTACACATATATGTATACATATATATGTGTATATTACTTTTACTATCGCAAGCTTTATCTCTGTTTGTTTTGCAAAGTGTCGTCTAGCCGATAGCCCTGACGGAAAAAGAAACAAGCACCTGCCGATGCTTTCATCTCGGCCGCGTCACGAGTTGCTATCTGTTTTCTCCCTGTCGCCACGCGTCTTCTCCGCTCGCGTTGAATTACAAGTCGCATTTTTCGAACACACTTTAACAATAGCCGGTGTCGGTGTCTCGGTGATAATGAACCGCGAAGTGAAATAATGTTTTGCAAGAAGTAACCGAGAGGCGACGCTAAATTTATCCGCGGCTCGGATTACGGCCTCCAGTTCTTTGTTTCTCGGTATACTACGAGAAATCGGACGCTACTTCTGTAATTCTGTACATTTTTTTCGGTCTTGGATTAATTTAAAAATTATTTTTTTACACGTTTTTACTTCTGCGTAAACTTTGATTTCGCTCGATTTCGCTTTTTTACATACTTACATACGCATCTGACTGCTCCGTTCGTGTGAATGTCTAATGGATTCCGCGCCATGATTTATTCGCCATTATATATTTCGATTCGCGTCATCATTCATCAAAATCGCTCACGTCTGAATCGAACGACTTATTAACACGGCAAAGTACTCGATTTTAGAGGCAACCAAATAAATTTCGCACGGCAAAAACGAAAAATTTAAAAAAGAATCTTTAGCAAACAAATCTTTACGTGTTGAAAGATAGAAATGGAAATCAGGGGAAAAAACATCATTGTAAAACGATGTGTTAAACATCTTAAGGATGTTAACCTCTAATTCTTTTTTAGGATTACCGCAAAAATTCTCGAATTATCCGAAACTTGTTCGGAAAATTCATTTCCTTTGCTTTATTTAACTGCTGGATTATCGACGCATAGAACTGGGTCAGTGCCCTGCAAACTCGCGTGGCTCGCGTGTTCTATTTAAATTGGATGAGCCCTAATGAGAGTATGGCGCTCGGTCAAGATCAGGGCCGTATTTCTGCCAGAATAAATATTACAGTGCCATTCACTTAAGTTATTTTTTGACATCTTTGTTTTACAAATCATTAAAAAGTCACTATCTAAAACGAGTCATAGGCCGGTATTCATAATCAGTTCTTATATTTAAGATCGTCTTAAGATAACATTTCAATCAATAGGATAGCTGTATGAGCTTATTTAAAACGATCTTAAATATAAGAACTGACTGAATATCGGCCATAGTCATCTTTTTTCTCAAGTTAAAATTTGTAAAATATAAGTGATTCATTCATATTTTTATCTCATCTGATAATAATTGTCACTCGATCATTGTTATTGATTTATTATTGTCTTGCTTATTGATTTATTATTGTCATTCAAATTCTTGTTCTTTTTTTATTCTAAATTTTTAAATCACGTTACAAAAAAAATATTAAATTATTCTATAAATTATCATAAAAATGAATTCGGGAAAATAAGAGTATGTTTTTGCTTAAATGGTTTTAATTATTCCGAAAATATGATAAAAATATCTCTTTTATTATTTTAATATTTGAAAAATTATTTTTTACGCTTTTTCGATCAAAAAATAGTCACTATTTTTTGATCTGATGATTGCGCTGACATCATCGTTTCGTCTTTCTAATTGAAATCACAGTTAGATAATACGTACACAAAACTCGGAAATAATCCGACAATCTAATATTCAATGTCATTCTCGATCGAAAAGTAATGTCGCCGTACTTGTTATCTACATGTAAATCGACAAAGCGATATTGATAATTCTGATAGCTTATAGTTTGCATTAGAAAAAAGCTGCAATATTGAATTTTTGATAATGGAAAAGAAAAGAAACATCTCCGAAGAAGAGAACCTTCTCTGTCTGCATACTCTGATTCGCGGTTGAAACGCGTCGTTTTGATGAAAGAGCGCGCAAAAAGTGAGGTCAGTAATCGAGAAATTAACATTAGATGAAGTAAACGCTCGGATATGCGGATCGCTTCCGAGATATCTGCGAGAGACCGTCTCCGAGGGGCGTGAGTCATCTCTGCGAGTACGTTCCCTTTCGCGGTAAAATCACGTGACGCGTGATCGTCCGCACGTCGCACTAACGGATCTACGTGATCGTTCTCTGGTAGTTGGGACTCATTAGAGCGGCGCTGACCCGAAATCATCTTGAGGCTCACACAGGAGCCTACGTGACTCGGCTCACGCGATTGCGAATGCGCTTCTTCGCACGACTCCTGTGGGGTGTCTGTTACCTGGAAAAACCTAGAAAACCTGGAATTCTTCTCAGAGAAGTTTGTTTTCTTGAAAAGGGGAATACGCAGGAAATTTTATTAAAAATTAGAAAATTTTTTTTGTAGTTGCTTTTTTTAATATTTTGTCTTTATACTATAATTGAGAATTAAATAATTGAGAATTTACTGACTGAATTGTTAACAAATACAATGGATTTATTCACTCTAAACGGCAAATCGTCTAAACGCCAGAGCATATTGATTTTACGATTAATCTGACTTTAGTATTTTGAAGACAACTATTTCGTATTAGTGCAATTTTGTTTAACGAAAACGGATATTTATTTTAATAACTTTATAAAAGTTGAATTTTGTGCTGGTTATACATCATATAACTTTTTATTTGTAGCTTTTGGAAATAAAGTTTAAAAATTTTATGCAATAAAATATTTATTTGTGAGATATATTTAAAAATACTTTTTTTATCTGGAATGTTTATCAAATTGCTTTGAAAATGGAGGAATTCTCAGGGAATTTTTTTCGCATTTGACACTTAACACTGTTCTGAGACTGTTGACTTGCGATTGATACAGATTAGTTATTCGCAAATAGACATTGAATTTCCAATGAATTAATTAGTTAGTTAATTCTATATTTTTGGCAAAGAGTTTTATGATAAATAAATAGTTGTGTAAATATTTATACCTTCGGTATAATGCACCAGTTTCATGACTCATGCGGCGATTAAACGTCATATTATAAAATTAGATAGATATTAGAGTGAACAATCGCTGGTATCAGTGAGAGATTATCCACCCCAATCATTATTTGCGTTATCGAGATAAGTATTTATCTCCTTTCTTTTATTTAATGAAAAGATTTATTTATTATCATTATTCATTTATATTGAAATCGCATCAAATTTGGATATATCTATTAAACATATCGGTAAATATTAAATATTCGCGAATTTTAAGAAAAATTTCTCTTGAAATTTCTCTTGAATGTCTACTACCTGGAAAAACTTGGAGAATTAAAATTTTCAGGGAATTTGTTTGTGTTTCCAAAAATCAGGAATCTCAAGAAATTTTTTTCTTCAAGAAATTAATATTTTTTAATATTTTCTCTCTTTATTATAATCGACAGTTTACTGACTGAATTATGTTAACGATAATAATGGGTTCATCCATTCTAAACATCAGAACACATTGATTTTATAATTAATTCAATATTCAGAATTCAGTATACGAAGATAATGTTACATGCAATTTTGTTTAATAAAGATGGATATTTATTTATAAGCTTTATAAAAGTTGAATTTTGTACCGTTTTGTGCGTTATGCAATTTTTTGTTTGTAGCTTTTAAAATAATATTAAAATAAAAATATAATTTAATTTTATGCAAAATAAAGTTTGAAAATTTTATGTAATAAAAGAAAATATTTACTTTTTAGTCCTTATATATAGTTTTTTTATCAAATTTATTAAAACTCGAATAATTCTTAATTTTATTTTATGATTTTTAAATTTTTACGAGTGAAAAATATTAAAGATTTTGTACAATAAACATTTATTTATTTGTAAAATACAAATACAAAGTATTTGAAAAATATTTTCATTTTATCTGGGAATTTTAACAAATTGCTTTGAAAATTTAGGAATTCTCAGGGAATTCTTTTTCGGAATTCTTTTTTGAGTAGACATCTCGTAAAAATACGTAATAAACTTATACATAATAATAATTTATCAATTTGCGCTTCGCATACAACGTCGCTCCCCATAAATACGAGATTCGAAGTATGAAACAGTTTGCGCTCGTCCATTTGCATCTTTATCTGGCTGTCAACGAAAGGATGTTTAATTTAAGTCCCAGATAAGCGGTGCGTGCGCAATTATCAGCTGCGTGCACGCCTACGAGCGGTGGTGTACTAATCGAAATGACGGCGGGCCGTCGAAAAGGGGGAGGGCATCTATTTTTAGCCGTAAGCTCTGCCGCCGGTCCTTAATCCGATTGATTGAGGCTACCCAGTAGCGATTCCGCAGACATGGCACGTGGTGAGCTTCATCTCTCAAATGCGATCTTGCGGAAATTTCCTCGCGACACGACGCAATATGTTTCCCAGCTTGTGGGAAAATCGATGAGAATTTGCATGTTTGCTCGTTTCATTAATATATATATCGGGTGTATAAGAGCGTTTCACAACAGCCACGAGGATACATGAACATACTCACAGCTGAGAAGTATTAAGGAAATTTGCGCTTTTATAAAATTAAATTTTAATCTTAGAAATAGGTTTTTCTTTCCTGAGACATTACATGAGGTAACGTTCCCGCTGTATTTTTAAACGACTCTTATGAAATGTTACGGGCAAACGATTATCAGAAATTATATAATTATTGTTATCTTTATCGTTTAAAAACAGTACTTCGCGGAAATTTCGTTTTGAAATCCAATTTATGGGAAACGAAGGAAAAATATCGTCGATAAAAATGTTTCTCGCTTACGATTGAACGCAGCGAATTAAATTAGAGATTTTATCGAGTATTTTCAGAAAATTCTGAAGATTTTTAGTGAAATATGATCACGTTAAGCATTCAAGTTGGATAACGAGTCAAGAGACGCTTCCATTTGTGGTTTGTTGTCGATGCAACGGAGATCGTTTGCGGGACACGTTTACGCGAGAGGTGACAAAGCGTCGTAAAGATCAGCTTGCATATCCTGCGATATCATGATACTTGTGTGTCAACACGTGCAGCCTTGACAGGCACGTGCTTGTTTATACCGATGACTTATGACTGGTCATGGACAGTATTATTTTTTTCTTCACCTGGCTGATAAATGTTGTCTTAGCACTCGCTATTTTTCTCGTATTAAATCTTAATTATTACGTTGAGAAAAACAATCAATTTTTTAAATAAATTTTTTGCGACATTAAATTAATTTGAGGATTGTTTAATAATGTACTGCATTATTTATTAAAGTACAATAAAGTGATCTTTTGTTCTCGCGTTCTTGGATAAACGTAAAAAATATGCTGTTATTTTTAATACTTGGATATCGCATCGCGCTTCGAGGCGACTCGCAACGGGACTGAAAGTAATATGTCAAACTTGTCGAGTGATAGCCCAAGGTGGGGTTAACGAAGGTTAAGCGACAGTTATCGTAAGTTAATTTATGGGGGATGAGTAATTGGCAAACGGTGTGGCTAGAGACCAAGCGTGTTTAATGCGAGGTAATAGGATATCTTTAGAAATCAGTCGTTAATGTTTTCAATGCAAATGCAGCTGCATCGCGAGGTCAATTTAAAGCAGATGTGGATGTGAGCGTAATGTAAATGAACAATTTATTAATTTAATAATCAACGCAACGTTTAAATGTTATATGCGAGGTAATGCGGACACTGATAGAGCATTATCGACCATCATAACAACGATTGCATTATCAAAATAAAATTTCGTTTCTTCGTACTCCGAGATTGATCCTTTGTTTCAGCGTTTCTGATCGCGATAATCAGGCATGTTTCACGTGCGTGTTTTGTCACAGCTTGCCGTCTTAACCATCGTGTCAAATTTGCGTCTGGCGGTCGATTTATCACGCGGAGAGAAGCTCCGGTTTGTCAGCGCTAGCAAACGACGTAATCTCTCCATGTTGATTCGCACGAGATCGCTGCTGATCAAGTAATGGCAATCCCCGGGTCTCTGAATAGGCACTCCGGAGCTTTGATCTCCGACAGCGTCCATCGGCGTTCATAGCCCGACGCACAAAAGAGCTCCGCCGTCCGTTCGCCGTTCGCAATCAGGCCAGCCGGGATTTTGCCCGCGGCCGCGATTAATGTGCTCGTAGAGCTTGCGAATAATGCGAGCGGATTACGCAAGCGGCACGATTTTGCGCCGCGCCGCGCCGCGACGCGCGCCGAGTAAACACCGTTCCGTTTCGCGCGTCGACACGGCTCGCGGATCCGAATGATTTTCGGACGCGCGATAACGAGAACGACGGCGTAAGCTCCTGCGAGCTGACGTCCGTTTGAGTCGCAAATTTGGACGGAAATTTTGCGGGAAGCGATCCCGCGCGACGCGAGGAATCGCCCGGCGACACGACGGGATCGTGAGAAACAAGAGAAACAATTCCCCGTCGTGCGTCGATTGTCTTCCTGCGTGCGCGTTACATAATGTGCATTGGTAATCAGAAATTATATCACGTAAGATCTTTTAAGGATATTAAAAACTTATTTTCCGTACTTCAAGATTAATTATTGTCCGCATCTCCGCGATTCAGTCGCGAATGCTTTATGTCCGTTTTTTATCGCGGACTGTTATGGCTTGCATGTTTGCTCGTTTCATTAATATATATCGGGTGTATAAGAGCGTTTCACAACAGCCACGGGGACATACTCACAGCTGAGAAGTATCAAGGAAATTTGCGCTTTTATAAAATTAAAATTTAATCTTAGAAATAGATTTTTCTTTCCTGAGACATTACATGGGGTAACGTTTTCGCTGTATTTTTAAATATTAGATTCGTGTCTGCGAGATTAAATGGAGCGGGATATTAATAATGCAATGATTGCAATGATACATGATTCCATTATATTCCGTTTGATAAACATCAAATGATGGCGTCTGTCTGTTAAAGGACTTACGTCAGTGCGTTCACGTGTCTCGAACGGTGCTGATTATTTACAGAGTCGATTTTTCCATTTTCCGACGACCTCGCTCGATCTCGCTCGACATTGTATCTGTGGAATTATCGCGCGCATCTCTCCCCAGTTGCTGACAATGAAAATCGACATAACGCATTATGTTCGATCTATCAGCGAAACCGACCATTTCTACCTGCTACATTGTTTACGATACTCCTGCATACTCGAGCGGAAAGACGTCGGCGGAAATTCTTTATCGGGCAATTTTTTTTTTTCTAAAAATACTCCAACGGATAAATACTCGTAATCGGCGTGATTATAAAATGACGGATAATTGTCCCATTCTGACAAGCAGGCGGATATCGTCACGTCGTGTTGCATCCTCCTAGAAAAAATCTCGGAATCTTGATTTAATACGGTTTTAATACGTTAATATGCAAACTGAATTATAGGATGACGCGCGCACGGTACAACTATTAATTTTTATAATTTACATCCTTGTAAGAACACTAATCGCGTGCCTGGGGAGCAATCGATTGTTCGTCTCGAGACAAGAGTCGCGTGACAAATTCACTGTGTAATCACGAATTTTCGGAAAGTCGTGCGTGACAAGGAGTTTATTGTTTGACCTTCCATGGAAGCTTTTAATATCGCCATCGAAGGGAAATATATCTCGCATTTGGAACAGAAGCCAGTAATATATTAACTATCTATAGATAATAATCTATAGATATTATTATAATTTATTATAAAATTCATTGTTATTATTATTATTATTAAATACTTATTATTTATTTATTTATTTAACATTTATGGATGCTATTATAATTTATTTTTATATGAAGTTAGAAATAATCATACGAGACAGCGTCGTTCTCCTTTCTTTTCGCAAAATGTGAATCTCGAAGCGATATATATATATATTTTTTTTTTAAGTGCACACGTTTCGAGATTGAAATCGTGTTAAAGTCGGGCGAAAGCGCGAACGTGACTCGCGGCGGTTTACAAATAGGTGAATGAACTCGAAGTAAATTTTATCGCCCGAATGATTTGCTCGGCTAGAAGAGCGGAAGAGCGGCGGCGGTCATCGCACAAATGCTAACGTCACACGTGCACCACACGTGATCCTCAATGACACGCGTGAACACCGTGATTTATCGTGACTGATAAACCGATTGCTCCAATCGACGGGAGAACCTGTCTTTGCCTCTTCCCTTCGTTCTACCAATTCTCGGACGACGTGTAATTTCGCTTATATAGTTGATGTGAGCTTGATGGCCGTTTCGATTACGACCGTTGAAATTCCGAAACGTGAACTCTGGTCAGCGATAACGTATACATCCGTGATAATTGAATTCCAATTATGAAATTTATGATATTTATTTATTCAAAAATCGTTTATTAGCTTTTACGAAGGAAAACCGAGTTCGTTAGTTAGCTAGAATGGAGCAAAATAAAAATGTTACATGCGCATCGATGGTGCGGAAGTTGTGTAACTATGTAAATAGAAACGCGTTGGAGTGTGGAATATAAATTCACATCGGTTTTGCAATTGGTGGATCATTATAGCGACGAGTAGATGAACTCGAGATTTCACGGCGATGAGATCATTCTCGTTACATGATTATATTATCAGAGCTTGCGAGCAAAGATATTTTATGCATCATTTCTCAGCGAATTTGATCGAATTACGCACAGCTGACAATGCAAATTTTCATGAAAATAATTATGTAGAATTAACTTGCCCAAAATATTCTGCAAATTCTTTTTTATATTTGTAAATAAAATTTTATAAAGTTACTATTTGAAATTCAATCTTTATCTATTCACTTTTTTTTCCACCATTTTTTATGAAAGTATTCTATTCTTTTATTTCTTATATCTTACGTGTTTTATTGAAATAAATTTTTTTTATATTCTTGAGATAATAATTTTATTATGTAATTTTAATTTTCGATATAAAATTGCGCATTGTTTCAAGTTTGGTAAGAAGAAAGAAAAGCTAGTAAAATGTAAATGTATTTTGATTTCTATGTGTAATACACAATTGAATTTCTCCTCATTTTGTTCCAATTAAAATGGAATATGATAGCACGTGCAGTTTACGAAAGAAAGTTTCCCTATAAATCCATCTCTATATATTTCGTTTAGCATTGTTGAGTGATCGATCATCTCATTGATCAACTTTAGCTATGTACAAAGAGTATCGATTGATTATTCGTATTATTTAATATTTCAACGAGTTTATTGTTTGTTGAACTTGAGTTGTTACATATTTATATAAATCAGTGAGATACAATTTTTCACGATTTTTTTTATTATTGAAAAATATTTTATTAAAAGTCTGTTTTGTAATATTGTGGATTATATCGTTATTATATTAGATTATTCCTGCATTGCAAACTTGTGATTGTTCAATCTATGATATATTTTAGAATATATTTATTTATTAATATAAAACTCAATTTTTTTCATTTTATTAAATGTACGATATAAAGAAGATTAATATCTCATTTTATTTAATGAACTTAGTGAATCTTCGCGCGTCATTTATCACCATTTATTTCGTTATGTATGCTGAGAATTTTATTAGCATACAATGCAGAGAATAAAATTGTTTTGCCAAAACAATGACGACATAGCTCGACATGACGATTTGGTGTAAATGTGTTGTCTTCTTTGCATATCACGTTACTAAAAGACGCAAGACTGCCTTTGAAAAACCGTTATTGCAAACTAGGTATTGCGTTCAATCATGTTTTTATTTGTTAATGTTTTGTGCACGAAAAAACGTGAATCACGTTATAGGATTTACGTAAGAAAACATATATATATAAATATATATATATATATATATATATATAAAATATATATATATATAATATATAAATATATATATAAAACTTATTATTATTATATACTACATATTAAAGAATTGATATTCTTGCATTGGTTCATTGCAAGAAATGTAATTGATATTCTTTGCAATGATACATTGCAAGAAATATAATTTATTTTCATGCATTAATGTATTATATATATGCATAATGCATTATAAATTGTTTTTGAGATTAAATTTGATTTTAATCGAATTTTAACATATTGAATATATATTGATAAACATTTTAATTGAATTTTATTCACTTAAAAATAAAAAAAATGGTTTCCTCATTATTAATGATTTTCATAATCGTATCAAAGATTTGATACAATGAAAATTGATATTGTAAGATGAGTCGCTGTTTATAAGAGAGTATGAAATTTCCTTCAACTTGACCTCGTCGAGTTATTATGATCGATATGGTGGTCGTTGATGCTATTTTTAAAGATGTTACAATGTGTCATCGCGTAATCGTATCGTTCAACGACATTCACTTTCTATATATTATATATCGAATGTATTAACATTAACATATTGAATTGAATTAAAAGCATATTAAGAGTATTAAAAGTGACATTAACAAAAAATAAAATATTTCACTTTATTATTTACTTAAAATTAAAAAAATACACATGACGACGCCTTGTTAAATTTTCGGTAAAGAAAAGTTTCTCTGTAAATTTCAATTTTTTAATACAAAATTGACAGAGTATCTTCCTTTAGTATTTACCGTAATGATAAAAGATTTTATTATTCCTAAGAATATCGCTAACGTAATAACGCGAGCAAAATAAGAAAATTAATATTGACAATTGTTATCCTTCCTCTCCTTTTTAGAGGTAAAATTTTAACGAGCTCGCGTGAGCGAATATTGCGTTTTTACCTCGTCGAGGGACGCTGAAAAATGATGGTTGCACGAATCGCCGGAACCAAACAGACTCGCCCACGGAATCGCGATCGAGCGATTGAATAACGGCATAGAATAACAGATTTTTCTTTTTAACTGCGCAGAGTCCTGGGTGGAGCTGGTGCCGGACCCGCCGCTGGCGGCCCGGATTACACCGACGGCGTTCAGCACCACCGGCGAACGTGAATATCTACGACTTCTCAGGGAAGCACAGAGAGATTCCACACATTCGTCCGCGAGGCACTCCCTGGCGTCCTCGCGCCGGGACACCCCGAGGGACAGGTAAGATTTTATTCTCCTGACCTTTCAAAGCTTTGGAACAATTTGCCACAGCGAAAAAAATTGCGCACGTTGCACCTTTTTTCCGTACTCTGAGAAGTCCTTCAGTTCGTTCCGATTAAACGATTTTGAAGCAAGATAGCTTGCGCCAAAGATGTTTGTCGAGGAGCTAGGAAAAATTTTCTCGATTGCCAATTTGTACGAAGGATTGAGATTTCCGGAAGTTGCGACGAGCGCGGGCAGCTGTAATTCAAGTTACTTTTCTGTAAGGTCTACGTGTGCGACAGAGCCAAGTGTAGGGATTCGAAAAACGATTTGAGATAACATATAGCCGACTTCTTATACTTTCTCGGGGTAGTTCGAAGACTCGGCCAACAAAGCCGTTCAACCTTATACTTATATCCACTCGAGTTGCGCAGTACGATGATCTCCCGTGTCTCTCTTTTCGATTATTCTGCGCGAATACGAGATACAAAAGGTTTGCTTTTTTTCCCTTGTCTCTTAGAAAAAGTTCCAGACTAAAGAAAAAAAGCGTCGTGAGTCAGAGGCAAGGAGCAACGTACTGTGCACATGGAGAACTACTTTTTTTGGGCCACTCCGTCATCGGCCTGCACGTGCTGGGGTGGCTCAAGGTTGCGTAGATAAAAGCTGAAAAAAAAACGCAGATAATCTGCTGGCTATATTACAGTTGCCTTTTGCAAATTGCGAAATAGAAATTTGAAACAAAAATTCAGAGTTGTAACATGGCAAAGATCGTTTGGTTGATTGAACTAAATTTTGATGAACAATTCAGAAATTTTCATTGAAAAAGAAGATTCTTTCAAACAGTATGAAATAAATTTTTTATAAAATTGTGCTATTATATAAGCGTAACTAAAAGTAAAAATGTGTAATTACAATTTGTTTCAATTTTTTTATTTATAATAAAATTATTTTGAAATTTCTTTTTGGAAATTATTTTTTAAATTATAATTTTGTATATAGATTTTGTATTTCCTTTTCTTATAACATAAAAATTAAAGTTAAATCTATGTTTTTTTTAAACGTGTCACGCAATAAAATAAACTAAAAATTACAGACACACGCGTGGTATTTCTTTTCTGGCATCATTTTTTTAATTAAATATAACATTTTGATATATTCTATCAATTTGTGTGCAATTATGTACATATCTACTTCGTATTATAAGCGACTGTAACATGAAGAAATTTACTTATATAATCAGCTTCAATATTTAATCGGTCGATACTTTAAAGAAAAAGCAAAATAAAATATTTTCATACAACTTGTAACCTTCTTATCCGCGATGAATAAGGAAGTACAATATATGATAGATATATTGTCAAAGTACATGATATATCTCCACGATAATAGCCGCTTGCAAAATAAATGTAACGAGGGAATTACTTGGCATCATAGAAAATCGATGAGAATTAATTTCGATGTAATTGATTTAACATGCTTTTTTTAAAAGCAGATTCTTCTTTTCATATGCTCGAATAGAAATGATATATAATTGCTTCTTGATATACTTCGAAATTGACATTAAATGAATGACGTTAAATGAATTTTTAATTGCTATTATATCGAAATGAAACACGTCGCTCGTGAAGAACAAAGAGTTTTAATTAGTCACAGGTAAATATCTATATTTTTACTTTCGGTATTCAGACGGCTGAATTAACACATGGTTCTTAACACGGTTAAAATAACATTGAGAGGTAAATATCTTGGCAGGAGAACAACTAATGCGCCTTTGTACGTTTTACTGACAAAAGAGAGTCTCAAAGGACGTCTCTGTGCACAGAGTGTCTGTGACCTACTAAAAATATCAGCCGCGCATTCTCTGACGCAGAGAGTCGATTTTCAGAAAATTTGCGAGGGATGTTACGGTGAAAGGTTTACGCGGTATCTCTAAGCGCGTCATAGTGAAGAGACATCGATCTGTGTGTCTATGTATATATGCATGTATGTATGTATGTATGTTCTCTTCATGGAATGTTCATGGAATCTCGAGCGTGAAAATTACCGCGATCCTGTTATCGACAATACCTGCGCAGTAATGTCGCGAATATCCATTCAAATCTCGAAACAATATTCTGCGAATGGCATATGTCGTGTACGGTGAATCCGCTTTAATCCACCTTACCATTTCATTTGTGTATTTCTGCGTTATCACCTGCTACCAGTTTCTTTGTGAGCGGCGAAAAATTTGGAGAGAGAGATTAGCGCAGACTATATAACTGGTTTGACAAATGTGTCGGATATAGTTGTATTTAAATATTTTAATGTAACAAAATAATTCATCATTTATCAATGTTAAATAATTATGTTTTATATACAATTATTATATACAATTATTTGAATGGATTAATAAATTATAAATTAAATAATAAATTATAAATTTTAATTAAAAAAAAAATCAGCACAAAAAGTTCAGCTATTGATATATTAATTTTTAAAATGAGATTATATATTTTAAATGATTTTTAAATTATATTTTATATTTTACATATAATTTACATATATTAAGATATATTATATTTTTTTATATTATTTTTCGTATCGTTTAGTATCAAATTGATTCTCAAAGGAACGAAAACTTGTGTAATTATAGAATTTTGTTGATATTAATTTTTATTTAATTATTAGTAATTATTGTGAAATTACAAATTATATAAAATATGATAGTCTAGGCAAAAATTTATCAGTCGTTTAGTTCTTTTAGGCTACATATACACATTAGCATGCATAATCAATATTACATAGTTGACAATAAATCATATTAGACTATCTAAGATAGCAAAATACGAAGGAGAATAAAGTTATTAATCATCATTATATTCACACAATCGCAAAGTTAAACATGACCGCGTGTTTTATCTGAAAGAAAAAGAGAAAAACCAAGGTAGAAAAGCCGATAACGCGTAATACGCGTACACGATGCACTTGATATAAATGCGCTTATCGCGGCCTCCAGCTCTTCGAGATGCATCACAGAGATTACGGGCTTTATAGCAATTACGCCGTTTTTCTTCATCGTGATATCGATATCATCAAAGTGCAAAGATAACCGCATCGGTCGGCCGCATTGCGACTGCTAGTCGATCCGATCGGATTCGCGACACGCTGATGGATCCATAGATCTTATACTGGATATGACCTTCTGACCAAAATTAAGGTCCGAGTTGATAGAACGGGAGAATAATGTTCTTCTGTCCTTCTGTCCTTCTGTCCTTCTGTTTTTATATGATAGAGCGAGAGAGCGATATCTTATATTCTTCGTTATCGTATACTTTCGAAAATTAAAGGATAGAAGATATGACACATCTACTGTCTCTTTCCATCTAGAGGAAGAGGCGCGTCCAATACTCTAAGATCTTACGGATCACGCATAATATGCGGGAGGTCATGAACTTCCAAGAAGGCATTTATCACGGCGACTTTTCACGCGTCGCCTTGTCGCCCAGTCAGAACGCGCGATAAGCGATAACATTTTTCAGCGAATCCTGCGCAAATTAATTGAAAAGAGAACGTACGCAGAAAACAGATTTTTGCGTTCTAGAAATAATGCAACAAAAATGATAAGATATATTTTTTTATTATATGCTTTACAAATACGTTTTAATTATTCGATATTTTGAGTATCTCTAAAAAGAGGGGATTTAATCATAATTTTAGAGATCAAGTGAACTTAATAAACTATTGCGAAAGATAAGCATCGAGCAATATTAAGTCAGCAACAATCTTTATCGGAGGATTCGAGAAATTACCGGTTAGATGATCTGTCATCTATTTATAAATTGTAATATATCATCTCTTTGCAGCCCGAAGAGTCCGCCGAACAGTCCGAACAGCCCGAACACAGAACTCTCGACCGAAGATGAGCTCAAAGGCGTTTATATAAATTATGGCTGCAACAAGGTCAGTAATCGATTCTTCTTTACGTATTTTTTACGTAATTCAGCTCGACTATAGGAAAGCACGTGTGCTTGATAACTACTCATCCTCTAATTATGCCTTTCATACGCGTTATATATGAGATCGACTGGATTGTTCTAGAAACGTCATGATTGCGATTGAAATTTTTCTCAGAATACATCTGCCATCATCGTTGCTTCATGCGAAATCATTTTTATCTTTGATACATTTTCCAACGAAGTAAACAAAGTCGAACGTTATACTTATGTTTTCATGAAATAAGGACGAAGTTTCAACTGCCGCATTATCGCAAAGTTTGCGAAGTCCAATTTAAAGATTATATAGTTCATATAGTTCTCGAAGCGCAACAATTTATTATACATTTCTCGGATTCGATTTAAAATAAGAGTGTGATATTCCTAAACAATTCATATAGCTTTCTTTAATCCGCCGATCAAAATGATTTATGCATTATTTCTTAACTATCCAAATTAATAATTATTTTTAGAAACATCATCGCAATGTAATTGAATAATTATTTTTTAAATAAATCATCGTTAAATAAAATAATCACGTCGTGAGAAACAATTCAAACTTTTCATTTCAATAATGCAAATAATTTCCATCGTTTTCTCGAAGCATTAGATATAACGAACGTGGCAGGAATAATATCGATTGATTCGAGTTCCTTGAAAAAAAAAAAGTCGCACGGGACGTCCGTATTCGTCTACCAGGAGCGATGCGCAACTGGTTTTATCGAACGGACTGTTTCTCGCGTACAAGGTCTTCGGATCACTGACTCCGTCAGCGTCGTGCCCCTTGTAGCCGTGAGCTATCGCGAATTACCTCCGTGTGTCGAAGGTCGACGCAAAGCCTAGTCCCCCGCAATCTCATTCTTCCTTTCGTCGTGTCCCAGTTACTCGAGCACGAATGAAATCTCATTGCGACACGCGCACTCTCGGCGCTCTCTTATTTCCTCCGGTCGGAACGATGCTCTCGAATATTGCGTCATACGGCTTTAAATCTCTATGTATGTCCTGATCGAGCACGTGACATTTGAATCGGAAAATCTTATGCGTACGCAATTTATTCCAAGTCATTTTTTTGCGATTTGTGATTGATCTTTCGAAACTTTATACTTTACCTTGAACTATTTTTTTTTTTTTTTTTAAATTTGATATTTATATTCCGCTGGATTCCTAAAATTTTGCCGAATTCCACTTGTTATATATTTATGCACAGAATATAAACTTGAGCAAAATGAAGTTGATTAATAATTGATACGGTACTGACATTTCATATGATCCACGTGTGAAATAAAAAGTTAATGTTTGTGCGAATGAAGACAAAAAAGATGGATCGAAAAAATATTACATTTTATAACTTCTTCACATTGTGTATAGACGTTTGAATCGCATGGACGACCAAGACCGTGACCAAGACAATTTGCATGCAAATACGATGTTAACTATTCATGCGCCAAGTTGGCGAGAGTTCTGACGATGCAGCATTCGCGCATTTCCGTCGTGATAGATAATTATTGAAATACTCTCTTTTTTCTGATCCTCTTGATTTCTCGACAGATTATCAGAAAGTCGTGCGATAAGATCCACGACATTGTTTTCGCGAGATTGCAATATCCGCGTAAGGTGTTTACAGAAAAGCAAATAGAAATTTTTTTAAGAATTTAATGCCAGCACTTGCTTGACCCATTTTCTTAACTTGATAAATTCCATTTTAAAGTTGAACTAGATTTAGATTAATTTTCTCACGTTGGACAATCGAGTTAGCAGCTGCTGCAGCGATTTCTTTCATTTCTTGAATGGAAATAAGGTAAATTTTTTCTTAGAAGAAATTTCCAAGATAATAATTTTACAATCCTAATAAAGTCGGTCATAAGTCTATTAGATAACTCATCTTACAAAGACGCTTTTGTGTCTGACAGATTTGATAATAATTTCGAATATGTTATACAATGACATTCTCTAAATGTATAATTTTGTAATTACAATGCTTTTGGATTTGCTTTATTTAAATCTTTTCTTTTAATGTATTGTGTTATATGTAAAATACAATCGTGCGGAACAAACGTTTTTAAACGATTTACGAACTGGTGTCGTGCAAAGAACATTTGTTCACTCGTTCAATTTTTTTTTATTAGTCTGCGCAAAACCGAGAAGACAAAACATTCTGTCTAAGAATGTAAAGAGTATACGAATCATTACATCGCGATAGTTTTTGTAATAGAAATACATTTGTTAATCTTTTGTAGAAACGTGATCAATAATCATCGTGGTAGTTGCGATACCTCATATTTGCGCACCTTTTATCTTCATGTGAAGAACAAATAGACGTCGTTATCGGGATTAAGCAGCTCCTCCAGACAATACGTAACATCTTCGCATTGCGAATGAGTCGCACAAAGGCGCGCGAGGTCGAGATCGGTTCTAATCGAGTGAATCGTCGATAAAGCTGGATGCGGCGGATGTGCTCTTTATTATGCTACGGGGCGAAAATAGCGACAAAGACTGACTATATCGTGAGGTATGAGTAACGGCGATAACAAGTGGAACTGATGGTGTAAGCTTTTTCTTCCATGAGTCACTCGCCCTCGACTATCGGTGAAAAGACATTGAACGTGCATTGCACGTATCTCTTTCGCGCGTTCTTTTTCTCTCTCTCTCTCTTTTTTTTTTGTTTTTTTTTTTTTAATTTATCTTCTCCCAAACGAATTATACAGATTTGCTCGAATCAAAGTTAAAAGTAACATTCTTAAGAAAATATTTTTTTGTCAGCTAAATGCGCATATTCTCTTTTGTGACGTATCCACTCTTTTGTTTGTACACAAAGACCGCGGTTATAGAGATAGGGATTATTTGTTTACGAGCATTCATTAGAGTGCGTATTTACGAACACTTTTAGAGATGACATATTTATATGCGAAAATTGTCCACAACATGTTTGTGCATATAGATAGAAAATTTTTTTCCTCTATTTATACATATGTAACACTATAAGCGTGGCTCATTTTTCTTTTGTAAGATTTGCACTTTCTCTCTCTCTCTCTCTCTCTCTCTCTCTCTCTCTCTCCTTTTTACGTTGCATAACTTGAATTAATTACATTGTTTATTTTCTTTCCTGTTACATTAATTAAACGAAAAAAACATTTTTTCTATTTCATTACTTTCCAACTTTAATTCATTATTACGTCGATAATGCGTGATGTTTTTTTCTTTCGTTTGAAACTTAAGAATTCTAATTAAGCAAATGTTACAAAAAGCAAAAAAAATATAATTTTTTGAATGATAAAGCCTAAGAAAATCTAATTCATTATTATTATGTAAATCTAATTCATTATCAACTAAAGGGCTTATATCACGTCAGTTATCGAGAGTTACGACATGTTTGCAACAATGGTCGAGATGAAAATTGCAAAAAAATCGATCCGTAAGAAAACTCATGTTGCACGCAACAATAATCACGCGAAGCGTCTCGTAAGCCGATCGAAGCGTATCCTTCTTTTACTCTTCTTCTAGTAGTTCAGCTTGCAAACCGGTTGTTGTCAGAGTGAATGTATTCGCGATCGTATTAATGCGACGCCAGTCAGTAGAAATATTCCGTATTGTATATGCCAATGACATATATTTACATATGTATTTATAGCTAATCCTATTTATTAAGGTACGTCGCAGTGTGAGATATCTCGTCGTACAATAATAACGCATTAAAAATCCCATTTGAGGAGGATTGACGCTTATATTTTTTTTCCATATTTGGCTGTGCTTATCGCAAGCGATATTCGTCGGTGAATCAAAATTCCAACATAAATGCATCTTTAATATAACGCAGAGCGCAATGCAGTCGCGGTGGGGATTCCGTTCTGTTGCGGTGTATGTTCGTGGAATGCGGTTCGGATATGCGGCGGATGCAACGGATGCGGAATTTGTTACATGAAACTGTCATAATCTCGTTATTAAAGTATGTCCGATCGATCGACGTTGCGGAAAACATTTCACATAGATAGTTCGCCAAACTTGTATAGTTTACAAAAACTTGTATAGATTACAAAAAACTGCATATAATTTCAGTAGATATTTTTGATGCAACTATTGTATATTTTTAATTAATTATTGCCATACAAAAGTTAAATAGACAAATTAAATTTGTTATTTTAATCCGGTCAAAATTATTTGGACGAATATTCAAAGTGAATGAGTTCTTGCATGAATTTCACACGAAAAAATTGCTATAATTATTACAATAATATTTTTTATGATTGGAAAAGAAATATATGTACAATCAAATTATATTGGTATTATATATATATATATTTATATATATATATATATATATATATATATATTGTTAATATATAAGATATCGTAGTTTTTATAATAAGTAAGATTTGATTAAACTTCTATATGGTTGTCTCAATCGAAGAATTATTTTTCTTTCTTTCTAATGTGATCTGCAGAACAAATTGAAAAAACAAGTTGAAAGATCTATATATTCGCACTGAGAATTTAATTTCATTACAGCTATAGAATAGACAATATTATCATCAAAAAGAATCTTTATATACGTATAATGAAGTATGTATTATATTATGATGCTTATTATGCATATTGTTGATATAATTGTAGATAATTAGAATAAAGTTTTATTTTCAAAGCATAGAACTTGAGGATTCTATTCTTTATTTTCAAAAGTATCATTTAAAATAAGACAATTTTAAGTTTTAATTTTAATTTATTATGATTATAGGAATTGTAAGTCTAGAAATAATCATTTGCGTAACACAGTTGTAACAACTATAAGCTGCTACCCTTACTATGATTGGGGTAACTATAATCTACTATAAATCACTTTGAGAGTATCACATAACTCTCTTTGTATGGATAAACGAAAAATAACATTATTATTCTGTTATGACTGGGTGATTCTGGAGTAAATATGCTTATTTTTATTCAGTCTATAATATTTTTTTCTTTCGTAAACATAAAATAATTATGAAATATAAATTTTATTACAAAATATATATAAAATACAAAAACAAAAATTAGATCTTCAATTTTGTTATTTGGATAATATTCACATAGAATTTCTAATATTCAACGTTAGTAATAGATTATTTTTATATTATGACAATAAATGATATTTATTTATATTAGGTTTATTGTTTTAATTAATACATAATAGAGAAATAATAAAGAATATAATACTATATAATATTCAAAATATTTTTTATGTATCTTTTAAATTTCTACACAAAAAATGAAAACTGAATTTAAAAATAATTATTACTTATTAAATTTTCTTACATTAAACGATTAATATAAGATGAGATTAATTATATAAAATAAAATTTACAAATTGTATAACATATGTATTTTATATGTTAACATTTAAAACACGTTTAAAGCATTAAAAATATGTTTAAACAAAAAAAAAACAAAATTTTATTTTTTTTAAAAAAAAGCATGAGTTTTATATATATGTTGATGATTTATATATATGATGATTTATATATATGTTGTGATCTAATTTTTTCCATACGTATTTTTTCCATTTCGCAGATTCTCCTAAAATCATGAATACATTATTAGTTTACTTTTGAAATTTTGACCATTTCTAGATGCGCAATTCTTTTATGAAATCAGATGATATTTCCCGGTGTTGAAAGGCATTGCCTTTGTTATTTCTTTACGAGATCTCTCTCCAAATCGGGGGAAAGCAACGATTGCATAATCGGACGTAACGGTCTTGTCTTCGCGACATTGTCACTGTGACGCAACTTAAACTTTATTGAACGTCAGCGATGTAGCCACACACGAATAGAGATATATTCAATGGAGATACGTGCCGCTGAATGATGTGGCATTGAGGACTGGTCGCGTCAACAGCGTCGCGATTGCGAGCGTCACAAGAAAATCGATACCCGTCGTGGCGCGTCTCACGCATGTTGCACGTTGCGTGCGAATCGCGTATACAATGTCACACGCGAGGAAATGATGATGAATGGTACGACGGCGATACTTTTTCTTGCGTTTTCTGCGTTTTAGTGCGTTCTCGGCGCGGCCTGCGGGGTTCGTTTATTTAAAGTTCCGTTTACATATGTCCGTCGCATGACATCTGGTAGTACTACTACTACCTACTACTATCATTACTATTATTATTATTATAATGGCCTTGATTCTTGCTGGACCAACACACAGGCCACAGGCGATATGTCTTGAAAAATACAAAATCAGAAAGTGATAGGTTGGAGTTGAAAACAAAGGCAGAAATGCGTGATGATGCAATAGAAAAATTATTTAAGAACGAAACACCTCTCTATACAATGATACCGACTCACATCATCTGATAATATAGTACTATCTGGAATCTATACCGCGGAACACATTTCCACGTATTTCGATGTAGATTGTTATGGGTAGACACGCGAAAGCGCTCGTGATAGTCGAACGAGAGTTCTCGACTATTGTTTGATTACAACGGTTAATTGCACGGGAAGTAATGCGATCTGCGTTCCTCGTTGCAACGCGATTAAATTGGAATTTCGAAAAGAGAAGTATCCGTTTGCTTCGAAAGTCGTTACCTTCACGAACGATTGAAAATATGTACTTTGATAGAAATTTTGCGACATGGAGAAAAATAAAAAATTAAGATCAAATTATTTAGGGAATTCAGTTTTATTTTTATTAAAACTAGTTTAGCTATTAATTACAATTGGTTTAATCGTTTCCAATGGAAAGGAATATAAAACAATTGCAAAGCAGGATTCGGAAATATACTTGTGTATCTTATCTATTTAAAATCTCTAGATCTCTAGATGATCTAGGTGGACGTAATAACATGTAGGTAATTAAAAAAAAATAATGAATAATAAAGAAAAACTTTGTCGTTCTTTGCTTTCGAGTTTCGAGTGTGATTAGGGTTGCCATCCGTCCTCTTTTCCCCGGACACTGTCCCCTTTTTTAGGGCGGGGATATCCGGGGGGATTTTTTGAAAGCGTCCGGGATAATTACAAACATCCGGTTTCAAGAAATCTTCTAAATATTTTGTTTGTTTCCTCTCGCATTACTCTGCATTACCAAATAGCACAAATATCACATAAAAGATAAAATAAAATAATATTTTAATTACATAAAATTTTTTAATTTTAATATCTAATAAAACTTAAACTAAACTTATAATAAAACTTTTCATTTTAAATCAAAATAGTCTGCATTTATTTAGTATCCAATTCAAATTTCTCTTTACTCTGAATGCTAATGAACAATTAGATGTGAAATAATGATTCATTTACTGTTCTAATCAATTTTATTAATTTAAGCGCATTTTTGTCCGGGGTTGCAACCGAAATGTCCGGGGAGGGGGTTTTTGACTTGTAAGTCCTAGTTTTGAAAATATTAATATGACAACCCTAAGTGTGATCATATTGCGATTAATATTCATTGATGCTCATCAATGTGGATTAATTTTAATTTTGGTTTAACTTACTTTTCCCCTTTTTTCAATTTAAAAATTAGGAAAAGATGAAGAATATATTTAAATCAAGATATATTTAAATTTAATCTACATCGATAGAAATTGACATGAGGCGAGTTGTTCATTCGCGCTCGTTCTCGCTTGCTCGGATTGGAGTCGCTTTTGTACCCGGATTTTGGAGGAGCAAAAGATTCGATTTGCGTCGGAGAGTAATTACGGTGTTAAAGGATTTCAGGGACGCCTCGTTTACGGCTCTGTTAATGAGCCATCACGTCGCGTCGCGTCGCGTCGCGTCACGTCACATCGCCTTCTAAACCGCTTCGCGGCCACTGCGCTTCCTACGTCGTGGACTCCTACTCACTACCGTCATCGGGAAGAAAAGCAGGGCCGAGAACATGTGGAGGCACTCTCGACAGGAACGTCGTAGTATCGACTGGCCAATCGCCGGTCGTGCCGAGCTCACGCCATGCGCGACGTCGGCGCCGTCGTTGAATCCATTCTCCTTTCGGACGTCGAGCCAAGCGTTTTCGATCCGTCGACGCGTGACGACGCTTTGTTGACTTTCCCCGACGCAAAAGAGACCGACGGCGTAATTAGCACGGGAGGCGTGCCGCGGCGGGCATCCAGATTCTTAGGATCAGACGAATATTTAAAATTAACTCCGTGAGTTATTGCCGTGGATGAAAAGAAGACTCGCGGAAAAGTTCGATCTGAAGTTTCATCCGTCATCTTGAACTTCATTACACAATTAATTAAAAAATATAAAGAACAGACTCTTTCAGATACTCTTTTAGAGATTTTTTTTTTTTTTTTTTTTAAAGAAAAGAAAAAATAAATTACAGATAATCTTTCGACTGTGAATCTGAATAAGGTTTTACTTAGAAAAGTATTATTGAAGAAAGAAGCAAAGAGGCAGGAAGAAATGGGATAGGATAAAAATGAAGAGGAGGATTAAGCTTTATGATTAATTTCCACATTACAACGTGTCTCGTGGCAATCTCAGCCCGGTACATCCATTTCTTCCACGTTTTTCTTTTTTTGTCATCTGTTCTAATGGCTTAGAACTCTTCCGTAAAAAATTAAATAAAAAGAAAAGATAAATGCATAAAGAAATAATGAACACTGATGTAGTCATTTTGACGAATAAAAGTATATGAATGTATCTCAGAGCAATGGACTAATTTTAAACTTTAAAAATTAGATTTAAAACTAGTAAATTTTGTTTGTAATTGAATTACTAAATCGAAAACGACAGAAAACTGCAATGTGTTTTATCTAGCTGGTGAGATCATCCTCTAGCTGTGATATCTTTCGATTTCAATTTTATGTCGCGTCGAACTTCCATCATTCTCATCGTGATATGCAATCGACACGGCACGACCAGAGGGATCCGACGAAATGCAATAAAAAAGAAAAACGCAGTCCGTAAAAGTTATTTATAACAGCGACGCGCGGCTTTTCGCGATCGAACGACGACGTGCCGCGCCGCGCCGCGACGCGACGCGACGCGACACTTTCCGTAATCGAAAAGCGTGATACGTGCATGGATTAAAGAAACCAGCGAAACGTGAAAAACTTCCGCACGCGAATGTGTATATCGACCGTTTTTCCGTGTCCTCGTTGTGTTAGAATTGCGTGCACAATTGCGAGCGACATAACCGCTGCACAAAAGGCACGAAAGGCGACCGTTTTTTCTACGCGCTCGTTACATGTCTTTAGAGAATTAAGCATTAAAGATGTATTACACCCATTTTTATTTACAATGAAGAAATTATAAATTCTTTTAGATGAAACAGATAGTAGTATAAAATTAAATTTTTATTTACAGAACAATTAATTTCTGCATCACAGTGAAATTTTTTTTATATAAATAATCCTAAATATTTAAAAGTAATACACAAATTTTCTAGTGGTTTAAAACTTAGATAAAATTTTTTAAACATAAAGTAGAAATGTGTTTTAATAAAAATGTAATTGAAAAATGATGACAAAAATTTCAATTTTTTTTTATATAAATATTTTAAGTATTCAAGATGATTTGATGTGTAAAGTTTTATTATGCAGAGATTAATTGCAGAGATTAATTGTTTTGTAAATAAAAATTTTTATTAAGAGTACAAATGAAATAGATAGTATAAATAAAATTAAATTTTTATTTACAGAACAACTAATTTCTGCATCATAGTGAAATTTTTTTATATAAATAATCTTGAATATTTAAAATACTAGTATAAAAAATTGAGATTTTTATCATTATTTTTTAATTACATTTCCATTAGAGCACACTTTATTTATTTATTTATTTAAGTAATTTTTGATCCAAACTCTAAGCTGCTTTTTCATGTTAATTTTTAAATGTGATTTAAGATAATCGCATGTAAGTTTCTCAGAATTTCTTCATTGTAAATATAAAAATTATAAAAATGTAGATGTAATACATTTAAGCGTGCAATACATGATCTTATATAGTTTATCTTCTTCTTCGAACAGATGAAACGATTGTAAATAACATGTACGAAATAAATATTGTTACTTCGGGGACTCTCGACGGCGATTGTCAGATTATTGAGTTATCTTTTGCGGATTATCGATCTTTCCCGATATAACGTTGGACTTCGATGAATTTATGGCTACAATATGTTCTCGGTACGTCCGTGTACGTTCTCAATTGGAATGGGATATGGCGTATGCGAGAGCAATCCGCGAAATTTGCCCTTCGCAATCGTCGTTCCTGATCATTTATCGTTATTTGATAATCGGAAGAGCGTAATGTGATGCTGGCGGAAGTTACGAATCATGTCGCGCTCTTCGCGCACGATAACATACATTTGCATACGCAAACTTTGATTGATAGCCCCGTGAATCATCGAGGGATTAAGTCTTTATCTTAACAATGACAAACTGCTTTCTGCTACTGTAAACACATTGCCAGAAACCGGCAGGAGGAACAATACGTATTTTGAATAAATTGCAAGACGTCGCAAATGTTGCAAATGTCAATTTCGAAAATACTCCGAAACGCACGCAATACACATCTGCGCAAAGTCTGCGCAAAGTCGTACAATCTGCATGGAATGCCAACAATAAAGAAACACAAAAAAAAAAGATATGGTTTTTATACGCCTTATATTATATATGAAAAAAGCGAATAAACTATGTGATTCACTTTTCAATAGTGCTTACATTGGTGTGTATCGATATTTAATTGGACGATAATTGATATGTCTTGATTATAAATATGTATTATTAATGTTCTCGCACGAGTCATGATTCAAGTACTCACAGACTCGCCGACAAGCCGAGCGTAATGCAAATTGCTGTTTTCTAAATATAGAGTCAACTGCGCGGTTACCGTCGTTAAGATTGGTCTTATCTGCTGAATGGTAGCCGGACATTGTCTTCGCGGCCAGCGGTTTCTAGGTTCGCCCGTCGTTAGCCCCGGCAGAAGCAAGAAGATAATAATACAAAGTGCTACTCTGTTAGCTACCAACCGAATGCCGGTTTAATCGAAAATGTATGATGCGAACATCATGTGCTTTGATATTTCGTTAACGGCCCTTTTTCCCTCTTGTCGATGATAAATTATATTGCAATTACCTGATCGCTCTGGTAAGAAGAAAGAGGGTGAACATGAGAGAGATACGCGAAGACTTCGCGACTGATGTTACACGCGTCGGAGACATCGGATCGGACGTCGTTTTTAACGGATCGTGTGACTCACAAGTTATCTTTGCGCGTTATTCTTGTTCTGTCATATTGCGTATCAAATCGATGACCCAGTTCGAAATAGGAGCCGACCGAAAGTTTCCCGTTTCGAGATGAGCCAGAAATTTAAATCCCTCCTCGACATCTCCTCGTAAGCTTCTTCGAGTTACTCGTGTCGCATTCCGATTTCTCCATTCGTCTTTACACACATCAATTCGCGCCTCCTCATTCGTGCGATCGTCGTCCGAGTAATTGTTTACAGCCGGCGCGGCGTTCGCGACGTTTGTACGCACAACTTGCGATATATACTGCGCATATTAGATCCGGTGTACGAACATACGTTAGGTACGTGTGTACGAAGCTGGCGGAACGCCAAAGGTCATCCTTGAGCATTCACTTTTCCACGCGACGCGATTGCCATTCATAGATATATATTGAGAGAGTGTCTTGTGCGATTAATTCCCTCCTCGTTTTCCCACCCACCCACCCACCCATTCCATCGATCTTTCTCTCGTTCGATGTATTCAGAAATTCATGATTAATTTGCAATCTGTCTTGTTTTGCCACGCGGGAATGATAATCGCGAAATATTTCTCTGCCATTCATTTTCTTAACAAGGCGTACTTTGTTCTGCTTCGCAGGAGGGCGAATCTCTGGAGAAAAACACGGATTGGATCTACGAGTGGAGCTCTCGACCGGACCAGGCACCTCCAAAGTACGACTAATAAATCTCTTAATTTTGACATTAATGATTAATGATTAATATACATTAATGATTAATATACGAGGAAATTAATAATATACGAGGATGTAGAAAGAAATAATTCTATGCTTTTTTAGATGATTATCTACCTATTGTATTTAATTACTGTAATTTTCCGTCATTAGAGTGTATCGAGCATAAATATTACTACATGCTACATTCTATAATTAATTCTGTTTCGTAAAAAAGTTTTCTTTTACATCATAAAAGTTTTCTTTACAGAATATTTACTTATAAAATATTTATATATACTTAACGGTCTTGATGGATTCTCTTAACGTGCTGTAGAGACTGGAAGTTCAAACACCCCTTGGGCAGTAAGAGGAAAACGTACAGCATCCGCACCGCAAAGGTTGGCAAGAACGGATTGTTTTCCAAGGAGGTCATTTACACTCTATTCTTCACGAATCTTTTGTCTCTGCTCATTGGAACCGGTCTAGGGTAAGATTATTTATCAAAAACAAATTAAATTTTTTTGGTGCTTAAATGCTGCTTACGATTATTGATTGCAATCAATGAAATAGTATTAAAATTTTAAATCGAGTATATTAATGTATATTAATTATTATTAATCTTATTTTATTATTATTATTATTATGATAAAATTTTTTTATTATCAATATAATTAAACATGCATTGATTCCAATTCTTAATTGTAAATTTATGATATTGGATTATTATACAACTGTACATGTAATTTACTATTTTGATCATTTGACAATATTAATCTTATTTATTTTTGCGTAGCGTTTTGCTCACCAGGCGGGGTTTGATGATGTCCCGCGTCGCCATTGAATGAAGGGTACGACTCCAGGTGTGTCATCAAGATTGTCACGGTTAAATCTGCGCGGAGAGGAAGGGCTAGAGACGCAAGAAAGACTGAACAAGCCGGTGGGCGATCGAGCCTAAAAACAGTTACACGCAGCACATAATTCGATTGTCCCGATTTATAATATTAGCACTTTGTATTATACATTAGCACATTTACTCCCTCAAACCCTTCAACTGTACGGTGTACTTCTCAGAAATTGCATATATCACGTATAAATTATACGCGCATTATATGCTTAGGAAAAGGGAAAGCTAAGGAAAAGGGAAGAAAAAGTTAGAAAAATTTAGTCTATCATATATAACTTAGAATTGTTGGAACGAACTGGAAAATGAACGAAACATGTCCATTTTATACCGTTTCTAATGCGTTTCTATCTGCGATAGTTTTTAGCTTGAATAGTATTTATCAGAAACTAATTATTGTTAGAGTGGAAAGAAAGGAAGCGAGACTGAGAGAGCGAGAAAAGGAATGAAAGGGAGAGAGAGAATGAGTGATTGTTGTACCGTCATGTGTTGGTGAAGAAAGTTTAAAATTTATTGATGAAAAAAGATCAGGATTTATCAATAAGAATCCCGAGAACGTTGCACAACTCGTCCTGTTTATACGAGTTATGGGAAACTTGTTGCAAGTGAGCGAGTTTTAACGTTGTGATTTGTTACGATAATGAGAAGAGGAATGTATGTCATGTCCAGATAAATTCAGATATCAATTATAATAAGGCGATGTCGACCGATTATTCCTTTTTTAATTAATGCGCGGCGATTGTGATGACCATCGTCTTGATGGTAAGGGGTAGAGTTCCTATGAAGGAAGTACCGATGCTTGACGTCCACCGTCTCGACGCCGACTATAAGTGATAGCCGGAAGGAGGGACCACAAGAGGGAGTAGACTTGTTTGCGAATGACGAGAATCCTTTTTTGGCGCGGCGCTTTTGTACGACATCTTAATATGCGGTTTTGTAATTTCCTTGTAATAAATTCACATACGAATTCACATGCAAACAAATGTGTTTTGTCGTCTTTTATCTAAGATGGTCAACCCGACCGCGACGTAATCATTGCATGTGTTTCCGCGGTCCTGCGGTTTCGATATCGAGAAGAAATGGTCAAATAAGGAATTAATGGTTAAATCTGTTTTCTCAAGAATTTCAAGGCAAGCCTCGATCTTAATAATCGGAAAGAAAAAACTTGAAAAATAAAATTAATTTTTTTATATTCTTAAGAAATTAGATTACTATTGAAAATAGATAACTTTTTTTTTTATTGAATCTTTCAATTTAAAGCTAAATTCTTTTTGTCGACAAACATTACTTAATACTTGTTTAATGATTATTAGCTGTAATTATAGCCGATATCATAATCTATTCTTATATTTAAGATCGTCTTAAGATTACATTTAATAAGATGGCCATACAAGTTTACTTAAAATGGCTTTAAATATAAGAACGGATTATGAATATTGGCCTATATGTTACAGAAACACTTTGATCTTGCGTGTGTTATGAGAAATTTACTTGAATTTGTTTCGCGAGAGTATGGTACGTATTTTTTTTAGTAACAGGAATTTTTATCTCGAACTTTCTCGCGCTTACGATTTTGTACTTTGTATGAGGAAGACGATAGATGATCTAAGAATTATTAGTTTATGAACAATAATTAGAAATATGCACAAGCGACGTCGCAACGTATTCTTTTGAGTTTCGAGATTAGAGACGAATATTAATTAAATGTGACAGATGAAAATGCATCACTCGTGTTAGTGATTTAAATAAACCACATTCATACATTTAGATAAATTAAAGAATTAGAAATTGTGCGTAAATCTTTTCTTATTTGAAATTAGCAGCACGAGCTTTCGATTTTGCGTGGATTGACAGATTTTCTTTCCGTATTCTTTTAATTAAGTCGCATTATTTAATTTTATTTAATTGCAGTGATGTTGTTCGACGTATTTTTTACAAATAATTATTTTGTAATATTGTATGTATATCATATGCATAATAATAATCATATTCTATATGTAGCATGGCGTTTGATGACTTCTTAGCGTCGTCAGGCATTTGATTCTTTTTCGAAGTTTGCTATTTGTTCTTTGCCAAAACTGAAATTTTTATTATGGGTGATTTATACACAAACGCTACGAAATAAAGAGTTTTGTAAATTTATACTTGTAACGGTATATTTCATTTCTATAAAAATTTTACATTTTGTTTTTGAAGTTGTTACTTTTCTATGTACAATACCTCGAATCACAAACATCAAAAGTCGAACTGGAAATTAAACTCTAGACAATTTCAGTATAAATAAAGCGTACAAATTAAAGTACGAAATTAACCTTTTCCTCTCAATTATCTAAAATATTGAGATAATGTTGAAAGTAAGAGATGCATCAAATGAATCTTTCTGTATCGGACAACAAGTCAATCGACGAGACATACGAAAGTAATGTGAAAGTATTTGTGCGAATTTTACCGCTCGAGAAAATATGCGATTCTTACGCAAAGATCAATGCGGACAGTAAGGTGAGATTAATGTAAATTTTCCTAACATTAAATCAAGATATTCCGAGTTGAGACGATATTGTATTCCACTCAATATTACGAATCTTAGGCGCCGGTTTGTGCTCGAAATTTGTGCGTTTTTGTTGCTACTGTTATTCTTTATTGTCACGTCTCATAGTTCGTTTCAAGACATTTATTATTCGTCGATTATTAACGTATTAAGCATTAATTAAATTATAATATTTAGACAATATACGTAAGATGTTTGCAAGATTTGCAACGAGAAAAACAGTCGATGGGTTCGTATCCCATGTATTGGGTCTTTCGAACCAATGGGATATTTCACGAGACATCCCAGGAAAAAGTGTATCATGCCACCGCAAAAGATTTCTTCGAAAAGTATCACTTTATATTTAAAATCGGCAATGACGATATTCCATATTGCGTCAGCTATATAATCAATTTATTTAATGTTATTTAATATTGGGAAAATTAGCTTATTATATATTAATTATGCATTAATTTTTTTATTAATCTAATGTCAAATGTGCAGCTAAATCATGAAATTTATTTTTAAACACACATTTAACATACACGACGAATTATTGATATTATATTATTGATAGCATACATTAGGAAAATTTAGCAAAAAGTTAATGAAAATTTATTAAGCAAAGAGACAAATATTAAAAAGTAATTTTCAATTATTAATCTAAGCATAATTAAAGATTAATCTGATTTTTAAGGAGAAAATGAAAAAATATATAATTAGATTAGTTCAACTCAATAATCAATAATTAATAACACTTGACTGATAAGATATGGAATGTCATGCTATGTCTATAAAAATAAAATGAACATGTGTAATAGCAACATGGCGAATAATTTAAGAGTTTTAGATGGTATAAATTGTGTATTGATCGGCTACGGTCAAACCGGATCCGGAAAGAGTTTCACAATAAGCGGTCTTAGAAATAATTGGCAAGTATGCTTCTATATTTCATATATTATTTAGATATCAATTAATCGATTATTTTGATCGCTCCATTTATTGACTTAGCATAGAGGAATAGTCCCGCGACTGTTGGCTGACATGTTTGCGGAAAAGACAAATCGAAGAAAAATCAATGATATATGCTATCGTTTAAGTTTCCTCGAGCTGAGAGGTAAAAATATAATCGATCTTCTCACGACGAAAAAACAAAGGATATTTAATATTAAAGAACGTGATGTCTTCAAGGTATCGTGGTATGGAATTATGTTCTGGAAAATTCTTCAATACGCAGAAACTTATTTGTATATTGTTATAATAGCTAATCAGATAATTTCTTATTTTCCATCAAGATATAATGTTACATTAAAAAAAATTACTTTTACGCCTTACTTGTATGCCTTTTGAATCATGTAGAGACACGTGTCGTTTATATATTTAAAAAATAATATAATAAGAAAGAAGTTTCGACATAAACAATGTAAAAATTAAATAATAATTATTATTCCAGAATATAACTATGGTGAATGTGGAGAACGAAGAGGAAGCTTTGAGAAAAGTACTTGAAGGAGAAATCAGGAGAACGATTACGAAAAGTGCAATGTATCCGGTATCACATTTGGGTGCTGCTGTGATCACAATTCATGTTTCAAACGCGAGCTTGATAAAATCGCAAGCCATCATAGCGACGGCAAAAGTAATTTCATTAATTCGGCATTTTTAAATCTTGAAATTTTTTTATATTTTAAATATTTCTGCATGATAATTTTTAAGAAATTTAAGAAAAATTTTTTGTACCATTTTATTAAAAAATCAAAACGTCTAAAATGTTAAATTTAATCTTATTAAGATATGTAATATGTTTTTTTTTTATTTAAAAAACTAAAAAAATATATAATTTAAACATAATTTTAAATATATTTAAATATATTTAAATATTTTGAATAAAATATTTGTGATTTTTTGTGAGCAAATTTATAAAGAAATCCTAATATCTTAGCCTAATATCTTAGAAGAAAAATTATGAGTTTAATTTTACGGATCGATATTAGATACATATCGTAGAAATGGCTGGAATTGGCACGGTTGGAAAGTCGGATTGTTGGAAAACAGCAGCCGACTTGGGTATGGCGAATTTAATGAAAACACAGCTGGAACAATATTTCCTTTATCTTAGAGAACCAAGTGTATGCAAAATGTATAGCATTGTTCGCTCAAATAATTTGCTGAAATTATTGAGAGACGCCCTCACCGTCACATCTGTCATTCGGTACACATAATGAATGCAAATCTGAAATTGAAATAGCGCAAGTTATTTTTCTCTTACTAATTTAAATTAAATTCAGCACTTTTCTACATAACTTTTCAAATATAAAGACAAGTTAAGTATTAAATAAAATTATATATACATAGTGAACATAAATAATAAATGAAAATTATTTTTAATTTACAATTTAAATTTCAATGTTTTCAATTAAGTTTTTAATTTGACTATCGAATGTTAACATATTTTTATGATGTTCCGCTTGATTAAAAATTAAATATTTTATATTTGTCAGCTTTATATCTCACGTGCGTATCACAAAAGAAGATCTCAACGTGACTCTGTCGACTATGCGATTGACTGCTAAAATCTCGAAATTAAAGCCGATTAAAATAGTACGGCACATTCAGCCGCAAATGGAATTGATCCTGCAACAATTACGAAAGGAAGTAGATATATTGAAGAAGGAGCTTGAGCTGAACGACATGTTTCTACATCAGGAAGCACTGGCAAATATTTCGAAATCCAGATTCGAGCAGATTAGGCGAGATATCATGAACTTTTTGCAGGGTTCTATTTCGGAATTAACGCTCTTCAATGTCACCCAGGCACGAGTATTGATGAAGATCACTAAACAATTATATGACAAGTTCGTTCTCTTGATATTTCGCATGCTTCGATCAGATTTTAAATTTCAATTTGCATATCTTAATTTAATTAATAAATCTGTTAACAACAATAACATATGAATTTTGTCATAACCACTCCGTATTTATGATAAATATTCTTTTTATCATGCCTTTTTCGAAGTTAATAAAGACACAAAAAATTGATTTAATAATTGTAAACGCAATTAAAATTTTATAAAGAAATTTTGATCTTTTTCTAAACTTTTTAGATTGCATGCAAAAGAATCAAAGATTGAAACAGAGAAGCTAGAAGAAATGTTCAATATGATTACTGCGTTGACATAATGCCGTTTTGACTTAATCACAATAAAAAATAGTTTGACTATGTATAATGCTGCATATCATAATTTATAATAATTTTGTGGATGCAATTTGAAATTCAAATATTATGACTTGTATATTTTGCTCATTTTCTTTCTCATTCTTATCTTTATTTTATATGTTAATACGAACGAGATTAATGATCAAACAAATAAAAATATTTATTGTATCGCATAATCAAACGTTATTATAACAAAATAACTAAATTAAATATTTGTAAAAAGAATAAATGTCATATCAAAATTGTCAAATAGTATTGACAATGAGTCAATATATGAATATACAAAATAAATAAGAATTTTGAATAAATATTTAATTTGATATGATAGCGTTATCTTTTTAACAAAACTAAAATGTAATTTCCAAAGCAAGTTTTAGAAATAACAATTACATCAATAATGGACTTTTTAGAATGTCAAACGCAATAAATTAATAAGAGAGCAAGAGTCATGGTGTGTTCTGTTATGCTACGATTAAGTTTTACATAAATTGTCAATTCCAAAATACATCATGAATATCATTAATATATATAAAACGCAAAAGAAACCAAATTCTAGATGTTTCGATTCATTTGCAACAATCAAATAACAAAAAGTAAAAATTACAAATTAAGAAAAAAATGTGTAAAAACTGTCGATAAAAAAATTCTTGTGATCAGGACAATTCAAGATTCGAAAAAGATATGTCGTTCACAACTTTTGCAAAGCCGAGTGAAATCCGTATTCTAAAATGCATAGAAGTAATCAGTTCACCGTAAAATACACAACATTACTTCTTGATAGTCAAATAGGATGGTCAATTATTAAAATCGTTTAGTTTTTCGACGGTCAATAAGATGATAATGAGATAACTTATTGCCTCAAAAATTGAAGTAACATTGAACTTATCAAGATGACAGATTATCTGATGTCTTTGAACCCGAGGAGGAGTTAACAAAAATTTATCTATTTAGGAAAAAATAAATTAATTTTGAAAAGTTTATCTGCAGATTTTTGAATTATTTTTATCAATATCTCATTCCTAAAATATCATTCATTTTTTCGAGAGGACAAACGTATCTTAAATATACATTTATAATTGGTCTTGGAACAATTCTTAAAATGATTAATCTGTTATCATTGTTGGCATGATCGTTTTTCACTTGTTTTGCGTACAATCTGTGTACAGTAGATGTAATAATTTTCTTATCACTTGAAGATATTTGCTTCTGAGTCAAATGCCTTGCATATATCTAGTTATACGCATATCATAACTATATAAAATTATCATCTCGAAAAGGTAAAAAAAAATAAAAAAGTCGTCAAGTATATCATCTTTGAAAAGTATTGAAAAATTAATAGTATTGAAGAATTAATGAAATATCATGATAATTTATAAATTAAAACGCTTGTATAAAGATTTAATTTTCTAAAAAAGTAACGAGATTTGGAAAAATGCACTAAATATAATTTTGATATTAAAATAAGTATTTATTATATAAACATCTAACATTATAATGAATTTAATTAGTTTAGAGTAAAATTTACAATTGTACACACACACACACACACACACACACACACGCGCGCGCGCGCGCGCAACAATCATTTTTTAAATATATATATATATATATATATATAGTTGTGGGTGTCTCACAACTCGCGAACAACCCGAAATTTTTATGATATATTCCTGACTTAAAAATAAAACGAAAATTCTAATACGAAAATGCCGAGGCTAATAGTTTTTAAATTAATAGTGATTAAAAGCTAATCATAGAGCTAACATTTCGCGCGCTCATGCGGGTGCGTTTAGCGAACAGTTGTGCAACTGTTGGCGGAATGTTCGTTGAACGCGCTTGCTCAGTGAGCATGAGTATTCTCACAACATGTTCAATGAGCGGACGCCATTTTTCTAAGCGATTTTCAAGTACTCAGTGAGTACAACATGTTGTAAGCTTGACGGGACTTACACTTTATTATGAAAATGGAGAATTTTTATCACTTTGTATCTTGTAAGATTTACCTCTACAACTATTCTCGACATGTTAAAATGTTTTTTAAATATTATTGTATAATGGATCTTTCATAATAATTTTCATTTTTCCAACGTATACGACGTCTTGCATAAAATTATTGGTAATTCAGCTTGCAATTCTTCGACAAAATGTCTTATTATATTTCTCTCCATAATATTATCATCTAACAAAGCCAGAAGTATGAAATTATTAACAGCCATTATTAAATTATAAAAGAGAACTGTGATTTCTGTGAATACGAATGGCACGACACAATAAAATGCGGTATATATCATTTTTAAATAAAGGTTTTTGTGTACATACATATTGCGCATGTCAATAAATGTTTAGAAACGTTCAGGAAACTGTTTACTGATCACTTTATGCTCAAAGAGCGCTCAGTGATCAGTTGTCCAACTGTTGTGTTCGCTGAAACGCAATATAACAAATGATAAGGCGCTACTACGAGAGCCCTCTTAACGTCAATCGAGATTATTATACAAATATGTTGATTATTATACAAATATGATATACTATTATATTTTCAGAAATTATTTTTGCTTTTTTACGAAACCTATTTGTATTACACCTATTTGTATTACATACATGTAATTAATACCGGAAGATATCACAAAGTATCAATATCAATTCAATAACGAGATATTACAACATGTGTTAAGTATCGATATAAATAACAATATGTTGAAATACAATGATATTGAAATATTTCATTAATTGGATCATATCTAAGCATAGAAAATAAGTACATTGTCTATGCGTTATATTTAATTATAATTATATAACAAAATGTCAAAATTTGACATACAATCATATCATACAAGAGAGGTCTATGATATGTCAAACTAGCTATTAGAAATTACTAGATCACTAGATAATCTAATTGTTTCTGATAGCTGAGCAGTGACCATTATTTCAAGAATTATTTTACACTTTTACGTGATTTATTAGACAGATATCTTACTTTCTGGTATTTTTTATAAGTTTTAGACCCGATTGCAAAGTATAAATAATATTTATAGTATTCTAACTTGCACTTCTTTTAAGCGGTAATTTCAGTATCGTTTAAAAAATATTAAAGAACAGAAATCTTACCATTGGTCGTCACAATTATTCGCGCAATTATTATTATTGTATAAATTATATATTGAAGGTTAATTAGAAAAATGGATTTACATTTCGATGTATTAGAAGACGATGATGAATTAGATGCATCGATTCGATCTAATTGTTTACGGGATACTACGAAATATACATGTGTGTGTTAATTATTTTGAAAAATATAACGATTTAAATTTTTTTCGAAGATTTCGATTACAGAAACATTCTGTTATACATATACTAGAACAGATTGAAGATCATCTAAATTATACACATAACAGGTAAAAATATCATATTCTTATTAGTTTTTAACATTTATTATTTTAAAATATTTTTAAAATCTCATACACACTTTATTACAAAATTGTATTATAAATTACAATATATAATAGTAATGTATGTCAATTACAATAATTAATTGTGGCAAAAAACGAGTAATTTTATAATTTTTTAGAAATAATTTGGTAATTCATTTGTGATAGTCTCCCAAGTATTACTTTTGTCCTTTCACGATATTTTATCTGTTTTTTTGGATTTAATGATATTTTTATATTTGCTAATAACATTATGAGAACAGCTTTTTCCTCTGCTGTGTAATTTGTGCTGCGTACTCTCTTTTTCTCTGATTCAATTTCCTCAGTCATTTATAATTAATAAAAGTAAAGAGATATGACACAATTAAAATTTATATGTATATTAAATTAATTACAATCAACTTACGTTTTTATTATTATTACAAATTAAACAATTCCTTTTTCTTTCTCCATCTTCCTTGATCGAAAATTTTCTATTTTCTTCATCGTTTTCTTAGACACACCAGTTTTTTGCAATTTCTTAATATAATAATTTAATTATTAGCAATTAAAAATAAATATTTGGTTTTTTCTTGAGTCCTTGCGGTATCTATGACTATATTACAGATTATCTTAAATTATCCAATATTGAAACATGAAAAATTACTAAAAGTTCCACTTAACCAAGTAATATTTTCGTGGCATTCGTGTAATGCTAGCAAATTTTAAGTAACACTTACTCTAAACGCACCTTAACTAAGCGAAGAACTGGAATGACATTGGTGCAATCGGACCTTAAGAATACGAAAATATCATGTTTTTAACGGAAAAGTACAAGATAAAGCTATATGACGCAAAAAACTTTTTACATGTCATTTCTCGCCTCTGACACACAACCCATGTCGCGCCGTGAGAGAACCGAATCTTAATAATAAACAGTACATACAATGACGATTTTATATCACAACTAGATATAGTTTTGAGATAAGGAATCTGAGGATATTTGGAAGAAGAATCAAAATAAAATTTGACTGTAGAAATTGCATAATATTTCTCGAAATTAACCTTAAGGAAGGATAAATTACGATGACTTTAAGAAACTTTTCTTTCTGGAATTTTTAGTATTAGGGACATTTGCTACTATTATATCGAACAAGTGCACTAAAATTTTATTAACAAACATTAAATTGTTAATTAATTGCATAAATTAAAAATTTGTGCATTAATATTTTTTCCGTAAGCAATACAGTGCAGTACGTCAAATCGTATTACACGCTGGGGGATTCTTGCAAGATTGAGATTGTTCTTTCACGGCAATACGAGAATCATGAAATCGCGGAAGTTCCTTCGACGAAAAAGTATACTGAGGATATTCGTCACAAGTGCTCTGTCTTTCAATATGAATAAAAATAAGACATTAAATGGAAATATAGTATAATTTAGTGGCAGTTTTTTAATACAATTTTACTCCGTTTAAAAATAAAAATAAAAATAGGAAAATATAACAAAATACATATGGACATATAACTCAAAAAAAAAGTGAAAATCTAACAATTGATACGTTGGCATTTTTTATTACATAATATTTTGTACAAAAAATAAGAAAGAACATAAAATGTATAATATATTTTTATTAGAATTATTATCAGTTAAAGTATAATGTTGTATTGCCTGTTTTAAAAAATATATAAAACTATTAAATTATCTTTATAATATAATCGCGTTTTTTACAATAAATATTTTGTATATGCATAAGTATAAAAGATTAATTTTAAAATTTTATAATTTTTATTATTACTTTTCTATTATTTAACTTTTATTATTTATTAGTTATTGTTTAATTCGTTTTTTTCTTTTCTCATCAAATCATGTCTAACAAATGTTACCCGTATATGAATTGTGTATTCTCGAATCATATTTATTATTCGATGTTCGAATCTTTATAAAATTGTATATTTTGTATAAAGAGAGAGAAATTTCAAAAGAGGGAAAATTTTTGTCGAACATCCTCTATTAAGATCTTTGAATAGATAAATATAAATATGAAGGTGAATTTGAATACAAATAACATCTGTGTCATACGTTGAATCGTGTTTTAAAGAATAGAAAAATAAAAAAAATTAATATTATCGTGATCGTTGTATCTCTGATTGTCTTGAAAACTCTATTATGTACACACGAATAGCGAATGGTGGCACTTCGCATTTCTTCAGCTCCGGAAACAGGGTACGCAATTATGGTTATTGTTGTATGTACATTGCTATTCACAGCGATCGAGGTTGAACGATTAAATAACATTCATGCTAATCTGAAAAGGTTTGTATTACTGTTTACATTTTATTTCTACTAAATTTATTTCTACTGGAGTAAATAAATCGCGTACACACATTTTAGATAATTTCTAAATATAATTTTCAACAGAGTTCGCAATATTACTTCGTAAATTGATATAGAATATTATTAATGTATCGAAAAAATTTTATGTACGACACATTTATAAATTTTCGTTATAACAGAAATATTAATCTTTAAATATCTTCGAGATAGATTTTTAACATATTCTGTATAAATTAAAAATGTTATTATTATTGAAATTTAATAATTATTGCTAAAAGTGATTGCTAATACTTAAGACATGCATTGTTTTATTCAAGCATATTAACAATCCTAGAGATGGAACAAAATCAAGACTGTAGAGCTTTAAATAAAAAAGTTCATGTGAGTATTATTGCAAATATAATAAATAATATTTATATATTCAATCGTATTCGTTTACGGCTTACATCATAAATTTCTTATCACTGTATTAGTCACTAGATGAAATCAATTATGATCGTCTTCTACACGAAGGTATGACGTATTTGGGTATGGCATTTAATGCGTACAATTGGATTAAGTCAAATAACACAAAAAATATAATTCTTCACAAGACTGTGAATCTTTTACAGCTGGTAAGACATTAGAATCAACATCAGTTTAAAACTTGAAAAAAATAAACAAAGTAAAAGAGAAAAAATTACAAGAAATTATAACTTTTTAATATTAACAATGCACACAATGCGTAAACAGGGATTCTCATTTGCCCATTTACATTATAACTTTTTAGCATTATAAAAATGATGTAAAAGTAAAAATGATTCTTTTTAAAATTGATGAGGAAATATCGTAATTGTACTTTTGTGAATTGATCTACAGCTGTATTAATGTACATTAATTTTCGTGAATTTGATTATGCAGTAATATTGTTTTAATATTAATTAGAACAGTATTACAACAGCATACAATTTTATTTTTTATTTAAAAAAAATTATTTGTACAAATAAATTATAAAATTACAATAGATTATAAATTACAAAATAAATTATAAAAAAGATATTTGTACAGATAAATTATTTGTACAAATAATTTATCTTGAAAATTATAGTTTCGTAGTTACTATATTTTTTACAATATTTAATATTTTTATTCTTCCATGAACATTAAATTTTCATGCGCAGGTACAATATCGACATAAAAAAATGCTACGCGTATCTAACAATCTTCTTCAACGAAGAGTTGTGAATGGTATACGGGAAGATATGATTATTTCTCTTGATAACGTGATTCGAGAAAACGAGGTGCTTAGAATCGGAATTGGAGATGTAGACGAATATGATATTGACAATTTCGAACTAATTGCGTTTTACAATTGGCAAAGCAAGTTACGCATACGCAAAATTTTGATGAATAACATTAACACGCTAATGAGCAAGATTTATTGCGCATTCATCAAAAGGTATTCGAGTCTGTATTTCGTATTAACAAATTATTGTAAGAAAGCGACGTCATTTTTGCGTAACAATAGAAAACTTTTGAAATCAAGCAAAATTCATCGAAAAGAAGAACAGAATTCCTGCTGCAAATATCATTTTTTAAAGCAATTAATTTCTTATTGTAATATTGCCGCAGAATTTTTTGAAAAGGGATTAATAAAGTTAGCTGATTAATGCGTTTTTATTTATATCACTTAGTTTTGACAAAGTGACGACTTTTTGTTTATATCCCTTTTGTTGAGCTGTTTTGTTAAAACTCATTCTCATTGGCTTCAAAAGAAAAATGTATTTTTTCGTATGTATAAAATATATAATAAAATGGACATATTTGATGAATTGATAAAATGGACTATTTGATTTTTATATTTCATACTATCTAAAAGAGATAATAATATGATGAAATAATATGATATTATATATGCGATTATAAAAGACGTAATAAGAAAGGGATTAACAATTAGCTATGGCATATTTTGTTAAACAATAATTTATATTTCTAATTTCTGATTATTTATTGACTAGTTTTACTTTAAAGTGTTATGTCCAGAATCTATTACAACATTGCGGACAAGACTTAAATAAAATTTTCTAGCCAATTATTGCATAATTGTTGTCTAATATATTTAAAAGAGTAAAAACTAGCTAGTTTTTATTCTTTTAAATATATTAACTTTAACCAGTAATCAGTTTTTTCTAGATATTTACTTGACACTACTGTTTTCTCATGAGATTAAGCTAAAAAAAATATACGAGATAATAAATATAGTTTATATGTAAACTTTTATTAGTAATTTCTGAATTTTTAGCATCCAGACTACTTAGTATTCGTGTCAGCTAATATCAAATAAGACGCTATTTATAATAAAACAGGTTTGCTTATTTTATGCTAATGCATTATAAATTATTTGCGTGCTATTTTTCTTTCGCCAAATGCAAAAAGATGCAATGGAAGTTTTCTTTAGCGTTGCAAGATTTAGTAACGCTAGACAAATTTTCTTTTATAAGATTTTTTATTTTATTTTATTTTTCATAATATTATATATAATTATAATCTTTCAAAATATAATTTTTTGTACCGATTCGCTCGGGTTCTTTATTATTTTCTATTCAATATAGTTTAGTCAAAGGTACATACAAATAAATTAATTTAAATAATTTAAATTGAATTTAAACTTATACGCATTCCGTTTAAAGAGTCGAAAAGGTGTACGGTACGAAAGAATTTAGAAATTAAAGTTTCCTTGCAATTGTGCCTCTCGAGGACAAGCAACGAGCACTCATCAAGTTTGCAAAATCAGATTCACTGTTGTCCACTGGAGATGGCGCAATTTCTCTTGAAGCTCACGCAGAGATGATTCCAAAGTGCACGTGTTGTGCATCGCATTATCTATTGATTGTGCATTATCGCGGATGGCAGTGCACCTCTGAGACTCGCAGACGACGGTGGACGACGATTCGCATTCATCATCGTCGCGATGGCGAGCGCGCACGATGACAGCACCGTGCGCGCTGAGCAAGCTCTGACCAGCGAGGATGAAAGATATGCAGCGGTACATTTGAACGAGACCAACGAGACGAAAGAGAGCGCAGTCGTGGAGATCAGACGCTGGATTGAGGAGAGCGACAACTTGCGCGTGCGAACCGGTAAAGGCGACAACAATTTTCTTAAATCGGTTGAACGCGTTAAAATACGGCTCGGGACAATTCAATTATAATTCATTAATTCTGGATGATAAAATAGAATGATCTATTTTAGATTTATCTATTAGTATCGACGTGATGTTACGCTCAACTTAAGTTCTACACCGTGCGACAAGGAATATGAAAAAGGTCTAATATATAACGTTTGACTTTGTTTAGAAAAAAAAAACGAAAACTGAATTAAAAATTTTGACCTGACATAACACGATGACCTGATATAAAATTTGCATTGTAAATTTTATTGCATTTCATTGCATTTTTTAAATCATACGTGTCTTTTTTGATTGATTTTTTAAATATTTTTAATTAATCGGAAATGCAAGGAATATTTATACATTTAAAATAAATATATTTTAACACGCGAGTTATTAAATATATGACTATAACATGGGAAATAAAAATTAATTCACATATTTGTTGTCGCAATTAAAAAATTAAACTTTATGAATAAAAATTTTATAAATTATTTTATTGAATATTAGAATAATGCAATAAAATTTACAATGCAAATTTTATATCAGGTCATCATGTTATGTCAGGTCAAAATTTTTAATTCAGTTTTCGTTTTTTTTCCAAACAAAGTCAAACGTTATATATTAGACTTTTTTCATATTCCTTGTCGCACAATGTAGAACTTAAGTTGAGCGTAACATCACGTCGATGCCAAAAGATATCTAAAATAGATCATTCTATTTTATCATCCAGAATTAATGAATTATAATGTATACAAAAGAAATGCAATTTACGATATTATAATTGATGATTCTTAAACAGAATTTACATTATGTATATATGTACATATGTATTATTGTCTAGTCTCTTAATAAATAGTTCTTTAACAACATTTTTATCTTTACATACGATTCATCATACATATCTGGGATCATTTGAGATAAATTTTTATTAATTAGAGTCTATTAATGTATGTATCATATATATTAATAATACATGCTACGCATACGTTATAAAAATAAATTTATTATAAATAATTTATTATAAATTCTTTTATAATATATAATAATAAGTTCTATTATTAGTATAAATATATTTATTTTTTAAATAAAGTAATTAATCAAAATTTACTACCGTACATAAAATTTATGTACATTCATTCATTTCTGTATAAAAATAATTTTTGTGAGATTAGACATGCATGTAAAAGTATATACACTATTAGAAAAAATTATTATGTATTTATTTATTATGTATTTTAAAGATTAATAAGAATCGAAAGTAGAAACGAAAATACTAATAGTAAAATGCCAATGTATCATAATAGTTTCTAATAGGTATCGTAATATATATTACGTTAGTTTTAGGACAAAAAGCAAGTAAAATTGATTATTTATAAAAGACTTCATATTCAAGATTGTTATTATATTCGGTAAATATATCGAATTTTGTTCATTTTTATAACTTAGTTCAAGTTTTTATCATTGAACTAATATCTAATATAATATCTTTGTATATTTAACTTGTATGACAAATATTATAAATTATAATGAGATACAAATTTTTAATATCTGTTTAGAAATTTAATTAATGTTTGTGTTATTTTAAATTGATAAAATACTTAAAGATAAAGGGTCTTTCTAGTCCAAAAATAAAAATGTTTTTATTATATTTTCTGAAAGTACACTATCCCAAAAAAACGTAGTTCAATTTTCATGAAGAAATTCCAAGTAGTTTGAATTTTACATAGGACTATTTTTACATAGGAATGCAAAAGTTGATTTTTGTGAAAGACAATAATTGGATTCATCCCTACTTATTGTACTCATAATAATGAGCTTTTATAAGCTTTTGAGGTCGAAAGTATCCTGTCTGGAACTGGAATTGCTGATTAAGAGACAGATAAATATAGACGAATATGAAAAATGTTTAATTTTAAATGCTTTTTCTTAAAATAGTGTTTTCCGATCTGGCGGAATAAAAATCTTCGAAACTATGCTATCTAATTGATTTCAAATTTTAACTACTGCTATTCAATATATCTTTAGCTATCGTCGGAACTAAAATCGAGTTGATTGATTCATTTTTATCTACTTTTTATTTAGAAAACATCAGAAATTTAGCAAAAGTCACTATTTTTCTTTAAAAACATCCGCACATTTTATTAATTTTGCAGAAAAGTGATTGATTCTAGTTCCAGCGATAACCATTGACGTGTAAATTAAGAATCTATTTGAATTTTTAAAATCCGTTGAGTCTACGAAAATATATCCATTTCGCCGCCGAGACAACTCGCATTTTCGATACGCATCAGGTTTGGCTAAAAAAGGACTGAAATCGCGCACATTTCTGTATCCTAATAGTTGTTCTTTTTTTCTCAAAGATTAAAATAATAAAGGCAAATAAGTTTTCAATCTATGTCTATTTATTCTTCTATTGATTATTTAAACAATTATAAAATTTTGCAAGCATAGATCAGAATGACCCTTTAATCGCTTTATATTTTTAATGGAATAATTAATTAAATTTTACTATTAAGTAAATATTAAATTTTGTATTATATAATATGTTTATATATACAACTAAACTACTAAAATGTTAAATAATTGATTTTAATCGTGAAGAAAATAAACTCTGGAAGTTTTAATATGAAAATTAAGATCGCATTAGTCTCAGTATTATCAACAACATTGTAGTTATATATTGTTAATAGAGTATAATTGAGATCATAATTACGCATGCGCATACAGCTGCATATAGCAATTGCATTATTAGCTTCTATAAATAGAACTTGTATTAATTTGCATTATTTAACGCTTTGCTTTTTAACTTTTTATATCGTCATTTTTTTATATCGATTATATTGCATCAATTTTTTAACATTCATTATAAATTCTATAAGATTTAAATTTCTAATTTATATATTCATATAAATTTATGTACTATAAAAACTATAAAATTTATATATCTAAAATACCTGATTATAATTTTAAACAGATGTGAAATAAATGAAATAAGGCACAATTTAATTATTCGATTAGATTATACAAAACATGATTCAATTTTTTTCAAGAATTATTTGTAACAATTTATGGTTAAGGAACTTACTAAATATTAATAATCAAAGTAAATATTAATGATTAAGCACCTTTTTAATTCAAGGCATAATTAAATTACCAAATATATTGACATAATTAAATTATTATATGTACTGTAACATATTTCATTGTATAATATGTGTCTATCTGTGATATATGCGTATTATATTTCACGAGACAATAGAGTCAAATAGTCGGGTTTATTTCGCTCTAGAAATTAGAATTTAAAGAAGAAAGCCAGCAGCTACACAAGAATATAATGTTTTTCTTCGACACTTACTTATTTAAGGAATTTAATTATATATGTAATAATCAAACATAAGATTGAATTCGATTTTTGCAAATCGGATACTCGGACTCGCGTAAATAACATAACATTATTATGTCGTTTATTACTTTGTCGTTGATTACTTTTCGATTTTAGTGTGATTTGATCGGTTCGACTCATTGACTTATTACTTGTTAATTTAGAACGATTAAAGACTGGATGATTTTTCGATAATGAACTCCATAAACTATGTTAGATGGATTCCAATCGACGCGAGTTGACTTCTTTTAATAAATATTTTGACTTCCGGCTTGATAATTATCATTATAACTATATATAATCATAGCTACATTAGACGCAGATGATTAAAATTTGCATGCTGCCAAATTCTGCAGCGTTTTGCATTCCTTAAATGGCGCAATGTAGGTTTTAAATGTTGCCACGTAGGCTAATTTTATGGTTGCAGCTACATGGCCGCAATATCGCGCGAGTGAATATAAATTTATGTATATATAATTCTAATTAGTTAAATAGAATGGTAATTGTTAAGAGATTAAAGAAAAATTTTTTTTTTCTTTTCCAGAACATAGTATAATAAAACAGATCTAAATTTATTAACATATATTTATCTCTGTTGAGATATTAAGAATTAATGTGTATAAAAATATTAAAAATTTGTTTCCAAAATTATGTTGCTTAGGTACGCGCGCGCGCGCGCGGTGTGTGTGTGTGTGTGTGTGTGTGTGTGTGTGTGTGTGTGTGTGTGTGTGGTGTGTAATACTTAATGATAGATTTAGCGTTGTTTTACGGTCTTTTTAATCGAGATTTTTTTTGGTTTATACATAGATGATTTCTTTATCTTGCGATTTTTGAGAACTTGCAAGTTTAATGTCGAGAAAACTAAAATGAGAATGCAAAATTATTATAAACAACGATCTGACTTACCAGAATGGTTCATGAATAAGGATCCATTTCAATCGGAACTGCAGGAGTTACTTAATATGGGGTAAAGACCATTATTTTGAAATATTTGTGAACTCTATCAAAAATTTTTGAATGTTACTAAATGCATTTAATAACTAAAAAGATATATTAATTTCTTCAGAAAATTCTGAAGTACTTTGTTTGCGTATTTAGATTATTTTTACCCTTGCGAAAGCGAGACAATCAAGGAAGAGTGGTTATCATCATACGTGGCACTCGGCATGATCCGAGAATACACAAAATATCGGACATATGTAAGGTAAAAATTGAAGTAGTATAACCTCATTTGCAATGGAAGTTATTCTGAGGAAACAATACTTTAATTCATTTTTGTTTTTTCAGATTGGTGTGCTGGCGACAGAAATGGCGATGAAGAATTACAACGCGATATCCGTGTACGGTATTGCATTGTTTATAGACGTGGCCAATCCAACAATGCGTCACGCTGTTCAAATGCGACCCCATGTAATAATGAACTTAGTCCACTGTTGGCAGAGCTCTTATCCTATAAGAATTTCCGTTTTGAACATAATTAACGCGCCGGAATATGTCAACGTTGTCGTAAAGATTTTCAGGTCTTTCATGAACGAGAAGATGAAGAGCAGATTGAACGTTTATACGCAAAAAACGATGCAGGATTGTTTCAAGGATATCCCAGTTAACATCTTGCCCGTCGAGTATGGTGGCACTGATGGTACACTTCAGGAGTTAACAGGTAATTACGTAAATTATGTGAAAACGAAATAAATGGCGGCATGCTTAGCAAAGGATATTTCTTCTTAAGTAAGTATTATCAAAAAAAAAAGGAACTACGGTTAAAAGATCGCAGTAATTGCCAGCAATCGTAACGAGCATTAAGCTTGTTGAGAATTCATCTGAGTTTAAAATATGTATTTGTGTAATACTTGTTTAATCCTTTCTAGTGATACATATATCCAGAATCTTTAAAAAAATCATATTTTTGGTAAATATTAAGCTATAGTAATATATAGTTAATAGTATTAGTAATATATATATATATATATAGCTTCAGTTCAATCAGAGTTTATTTTAAAGAAAATTGTTTAAGCTTTAATTGCAAAATATTGGAATAAATACAATCATAAGATTTAAAAAATTATTTAGAAGAATGATTGGAAAATTTTCGAACTAATACTGTTTAATAAAATTTGACCTATTTTTTGCAATAGTTTGAATATCATTTCCGAATAATCTTGTCAAAATTTGACTATCATGTCACCATTTCGAGAAAAATGACGTCAGAGGCTAGAAATAACAATTTTGAGAATCTTTGATGTTATAGTAGCAGTACTAAATATTTTTTATAAATTTTATTAATGTCACATGAAAATATCAATTTTTAACTTTAAAATGCATTTTGATTTATTTTGATATGATTTTTCCTTTTCGACATAGCAAAATGAGATAGTTTTTTTGTAATATATACTGTCCAATAAAATTTGATTTTATCTTTTATTATAAATGTAAATAGTCATAGTTTTCGATATATTTTTGCTTGCTAAATACAAATTTGTTGCTCAAATTTGACTATCACAATTTAAAAAAAACAACAATTTTAAGAATTTGTCATTTTTTATCTCCGATACTATGTAATGCATTCCTCTATAATAATTATATTGCAATTTGATGCTATTTTATTTTTTAGATCGATTATTTGGAATTTTTATATTTTGACATTATTTTTTCGTATTTAGTAACATGAAAAACCCCACTGTAAACAATTTTATTATAATCTGATAATATTTTATTTCTTATATTCGCTATATTGGATTCGCCAGTTTGAATTATTATGTATCCACATTATTTTCGTATTTAATAACTTAAAAGACTCCATTATAAACAATTTTATTATAACATTGATAACATTTTATTGGATAATAATTTCTTGGATCTGTTATATTAGATTCGCTATTTTGAATTTTTATGTTTTGGCCTCATTTTTATATTCATCGATTCTCTAAACTTTTAAAAATAACACAATATGTGTTCCATTTCTGAAAAAAGTTTAGACTTGAAAGAATGTTAAACTCAAGCAATTATAAATTTAGTTTATATAATGCAAACATTTACTTTTTCAGAATATTGGAAGAACTTGATCGAGGAAAATCGCGATTGGCTTATTAGTGACGAAAATGACCAACTTATCGTTTCGAAGCAATAGATTCAGAATTGATATAAAATATTTACTTTTAGTAATAGTTGAATCTATTTACTATTATATAGACGGCAAATTCTGATTTTTTTATTTTATGAGTTTGTCATAAAAAAAATATTATCATTTTCTTTTTCGCTGCGAATAATAATCATACCGATAATAAAAAATAAAATGAAATATAAAAAAAAGAAAGTTTAAGAAAGTAAAATACTTTTAAGAAAGTTTATATTTTTAAATTATGTAAAAACATGGAAAAAATATATGTATTTCGTATTTAGAACATATTTCATTTGATTTTTTTCATTATGCATGTATGAATACATGTACAAATTAACATTTATGCGCAAGCATAGATTTTAAATTATACACAAATTATTACACACAAATTATTCACACATATATAATTAAAAAACAGCACTAGATATTATAGATACACCTTATGCACATATTATTTATTTTCTGACATTATATATTTTTAAATTAAATATAAAATTCATATCTTTTCTATTAATTTGCAATTATATACATTATCAATTTGTAATTTCTAACTATGTATTATAACATATCATATATTATAATAAGTATAGTGTGATATGAAAATAAATATATATATCATCATATTTTTAAATAAGCAAAAATAAATCAGCAACGCAGGAAAACAACAATAAATTCTCTTACATTTTTTTTTCAAGTGGCAAAGATGCTAATATAATTATAGATAATATATTATAGATAGCTAATATATGTTTTTATGAAAAATTATGTTTTATTTAAAAGATGAAGATAAGATGAAAATTGATATGCAGTGTAAAATGAAGAATTTAGCAATTAAGTTCTAGGTTCCTTGGTGTATTTTTTCATGAGAATTGATAACGTTTATCATAAGCACTTCTTACAGATGATTCCTGTATTTGTTGCGTTATTTATTGCAGATGGCACAGTTTTATTGAAGTTAATTTATCAAAAATATATAATAGCAAAGATTATGCAGAAAAATTCTCAACAATATATTATTATACAGTACAATCAATATGGGCACTCAGCAATGGAATGTGAGTTCGCGTAGAATCATTCGTCATATTATTAGCTACTTCCAATAAAATTAAACATGACAGGAACGTATTATTATAGTAACAGGACATAGAAAAATTATAAACAGTTATAAATAAAGCATAAGTAGTATTCTTATCGTTACTATATTCCTGTTTTTTCATTTATTAACAAGATGAAATGGTCACGTGGCGCGGGAAACAGAGATCGAGAGTACAAAGTATCTATACTGTGATGTCACTCGATGCATTTTTGATCTTATTTATTCGTTGGTGTCGCGTCATACTGACCTCTGTGATTAGAAGACGCAAGTTGTACACTTACTATTATGATGGTGAGTGTTCACCAATGTTGGAAGCTAACGAACGAGCAGAAAATTTATGCAAAGACACATTTAAATAAGACCGATGAGATTAAGAGAAATGCTGTAGCAGAAATTAAACGTTGGATAGAGGAAAGCAACAACTTTTGCGTACGAACTGATAAAAACAACAGCAATATTATTATATCTCTTATAGAAATTTATAGAAATTTAATACTGGAAGGTAGTGACTAATTATTTTGAACATTAAAAACACCGTTATTTAATGTTTTTAATATACAGAATAGGTAGTTTCCAATATTAAATTAACCAGTATAATAGAATATTTATTCACTTTAGCTTCAAAAGTCAAGAAAGAAATTTGATTTACAATTTTATTTAAATTACTTTTATTCATCGAACTTTCCACATTCATACATATATACTATCTTGTTTATACGATTTACATGATTTACACAAAATATATACATATATATATATATATACACACACACACATATATAATTCTGCTTAATTATCTACTAATTATATAATTTAATATACACTTTAATTAATTACTTTCATTTCGTTATTTTTTGGATTCAAATTAATACGGCAACTAATCGTGACTTGTGCGCTCTCAGGATCATAATTATATCGATTGAAAAATATTATGTAGCAATGATTTATTCCATTGATTCTCAAACTTAGCTAAGGTTCATTGAAATAATTTTGTTTCTTTATTTGTCTAGATATATCTCACTTATTTATATAATAATAACTTAATTAATTAATTTTTAGTTTAAATTGAAAAAATATTTGTAAGTTTCTAATATTCATTGTATTTTTCTCAATGTTTACAATTTTTAAATTTTAAAGTAATAATTTTAATCAAAATGATCGCTTTAATTCGCAAGGCCAAATTTAATTGTTCGCATATAAACATATTTGATAATATTTGCATGGATATAACACGTTTTTTTATGTTAGTTAAAAGAGAAAGAAAATTAAATAAGTTGTTAAATCATTATATAATAATTATTGTTCCTTGGAAATATAATAAAATATATTATTAATATTATAAATTGAAAAAAAATTTTCAAAAAATATCTTTAAAATCTTGTCATTTTAGTTACATGATTATAATGGTATAAGGTTTGACAAATTGATATTGCCAAGATTACTACGCTTTCTTTATGATTTCAATATTCTACAATATTTGAGGATTTGTAAGTTTAATATATAGGAAACTAAAATTAGAATTTAAAACTATCATAAACTGCGATCCGATATACCAGAATGGTACACAGACAAGGATCCGTTCGACCGGAATTGCAAAAAATGCTCGACTTGGAATAACAACACATATTTTAAAATATATGAGATTTTATTAAAGTACAAAAATTCGTGAACTTTTATAGAAGATTTCTATTCCTATTTCTATTATATTTTACCAGAGTTGGAAAAGTTACCTTACAATAAAAGTAACTAGTTACAGTTCTAGTTCTCAGTTATAGTTCTTTTCTTTCAAAAAATAACTATTTACCGGTACAATTTAAAAAAATAACATGTTACAATTATAGTTATTCATAAAATAACGAGTCGTTATTTTTTAGTTACTTCTCTCTGTTTACTTCCTGTATTGTTTTGTGCATTTCTATTTTAAATATAAAAATCTTATATTTCTAATATATTTCTTGTAATATATTTCTAAGGACTGATTGCAATTACATTAAGCGAGACTTTAAATTTATTATAGCAGTCGAATTTGATTAGTTCTTATTTTACATCTAACCAATCAAATTAAGACTAATTGTAAGTTCGAAAACATCATCCGAGTACTCCTAAAGTACTCCAAAGATAAAATGATACATAGGGTACTCAAATGTTTTCGAGCATAGTCTAAAAGTGAAAATACACATTTTGAGAAGGCTGTCAGTCCTATTGGCTGTGTTCAACACAAACAGCTTTGCAACTGTGTAAGATTCTTAAATGTGATTAGTTTATACATTTAGATCTATGAATTAAAGGAGAAACTAACAAAAATCTATCATATCAAAAATTTTTACAACAGTTGCAAAACTGCTTTCTCTGCTGAATGTAGCCATTGTGTCATTTTATCATTAAATATAAAATAAGGATAGAATGACATAGCATCAAATGACAAATAAATTTGAAATATATAAAATAACGATGAAAGTAACTATTAAATTAGTTATTAGTTACTAAAAAAAAAATGTAATTAAGTTAAGTTACAATTATAAATAAAAAAAGAAACGAAGTTAAGTTATTGAAAAAAGGTAACTTTAACTGTAACTTCGTTACAAGTAACGAGTTACTTTCTAACCCCGTATTCTAAGGATGAAGTTTGAATTAAGAACTTATTATATTAAAAACAAAAGTAAAAAGATTTTAACTTTTCTGAAGAATTTACTGAAATATTTTATTTGCATTTAGAATGTTTTTTTTCTACGAAAGCCAATCAGAAGACTCATTTTCTTCACACGTCCTTATTTGTATAATCCAAAAAAAGATAAATTATCAGATGACTGAAGGTATAATTAAAATAATATTATATAATATAGTACATATAAATATACTTTCTTACTCCCGTTATGCGTACACATCACTGTGTGGAGACTGCGAAATCTTGAACTCGACAGAGACCTTTTATTAATAATCAGTCAATCCGAATCGTGACATAAGGAATAGAGACTATAGTTAGAGATACATTTCCCAATTTTTCGAGACATATTGCCATCAATGATTTGCTGAATCCTACAGTGACTCTGACTTATCGGTCTAATGATCCGCTGGGTCGATAAGATTAATAATGATAACCCTGCCTGCATCGAACGTAACAGAGACGTGCTATTTTTGTCACAAAGTCGCAGAAATTGTGATACGTTTCTCGCACGTCGCCGTGACGAAATAATTTTACTGTTTTAATTAATCTTCTGTTTGACAGTCTTCTGTTTTTCTATAATACTACAATTTATATTTTAAAGATAAATAATATTTTATTATATTATTTGTTATTTAACGAAGTTTAATTTAACACGTAACTGTCACGTAGTAAAGACGTTAAAATAAAATAACGTATTACAGTTGGTAATATTGATAATGCAATTATGTTTATAGGCAAATTAGTCTTTACTGAGATTATAGAAGTGTTTGGAATAGATTCTGATCGAAATTATTTTTATATAGAAAACAATAGAAATCTAAAATAAAAAAGAAAAGGAATAAAAATAGAAAAGAAAATAACTAAACAATTTCAAACGATTTAACCCATTTCGAATTGTTTCATAACGCATTCTATATCATGTACTTTGTACATTAAATAAATAAGAAAAAAACATGTAATTGTATTTGGTTTGTTTAAGATAGAAATTTAAATACATATTTTGTTCTACACAACTACAAAAATTTACCATATATATAATAAATGTATTTTGTACATGTATATGTATATATGGTCGGCTAATTATGAGAAATTAAAATTAGTTTTACTGTATTAAGCGATATCTGCAATACAGAAATAAGTTTGAAGACGTAAGATATTATTCGAATAATAGATTGTGTTTGATCAATTTCTTATGTCTTAAAGCTTACTTCTGTATTGTAGACGTCGCTTAATACAGTAAAATCAATCTTAATTTCTTATAATTAGTCAATCATTTTCAGGTCGCGAAAGGTGCTCAAGATATCGCATGAAGTCACAAATACACGTCACAATAACGTTTCTGTCACTAGAAATTTGGCTGTTAGTAACATGACAGCGACGTATCAATTACATTTCGAACACCAGTTGAGACGTCGCTACAACGTAACGTACGACGAGTTAGCACGTCGCAGTGACGTGCTTATCATGTACAATGCTGGCAGGGAAATGTGTGCTTATTAAAAGGGATATATTAGTAGTAATCTAGAAATATTTATAAGTGTTTGGAATAGCATGAATTATGATTGCAAGTAATTGTACGAAAAAAATACTTGACTAATATATGTTTATATAAATATAAAAATCGGTACGAACGAACAATATAACGATGAAAATATAATTTATGCATTTCTTTCTAAATTAGAAAAAGAGAGAAAAAAGATGGAACAAATAAAAAGAATTAGTGTGTTTATTATTTTTCTTATTGTTCTAGATTGCTAATGTGTCCGTTTCGATGTGCATGTATTTATCATTAGATCTTGACCCTGCGGATAAAGGCCGATTATCCGGCCTTGATACTATAAGTCAGGGCCATAGAAAGTAGTATCGAGCGAATCATTGACGGACAGTGTATGTACATACATTGGATCTACTTGGGCTCAATAGCGCCTCCGACAGAAATTACAACATGGATACCGGGCGACGACGATAATAATAATGACGACGTTTCTTAAAGTAAAAATTTCCAAATTGGACTTTGCGTAGCAATATCTCCGCTCGTAGGGCAGAAAAATGTAGCAGAAAAATAAAAATACTTTTATTATGCAAGTTGAATTCAAGCTATCGATCAAGCCAACTTAGAACTTAATAGTATCATATTTTTTCCTCGCCATTTTAGGTGTCATTTACCCTCCGTTAGAGGTCAATAGGGTTTTCTAGCATATAAGTAGGACGATTCGTGTTATTCAAAAATCATTCTTAAGTTGAGCTTAGCCTTTTCAAACTTTATTTCGCGTTAATTCTGTGATCGCACGTGCGTGCGTGTGTGTATGAGTACAAATACATTAGTTTATTACTACTTATTTAAAGTAAAAAATGACTACGATCAAGCAAATAATTTGTAGAAGCGTTAAGTGGTTTCTATGCTCGACAAGTCGATATGCGCGGAGAAATTTTTGTCCGGGTTATCGGATGATTTGCAAAAAAATTATTTAATTTTCACGCGTTTCACCTGCAAATGTTCGGACACTCTGTTATATCAATTAGGGTACTTCGGTGATGACTCTCAGGTTCGCCGAATTGTCGAAATCCGGCGGTTATTTGGATACGAGAAGGAAGATGTGGGAGAATACATTTACAATCTCCTCTCCAACGGTAAATATTTCAATTATTTAATAATATTTTTGATATATTCGATTTAAAATTACTTAATTTTATAAAAAATAAATTTTAAATAAGAATCACGGGAAAACTACAGGTGATAAATCTGCGGAAACGTCGCGTGGAGGAAGAACCAGAGAAAGAACTTTTGCGTCGGACGCGCATCGTGCTGACGCTCGAGGAGAAGGTAGAAATTATTTGACTTTCGAGTGATAAGTTAATATTTTTAAGTAATCACTAATCATAAATAAAAGTATATTTATTTGTGAATAAATGTAAGGAAAACATTAATGTAATTTTTTCAGATACGTGAAAAGAAAAGTTAAAATGTAAGTTCTCTTGACTCTCGTATTCTCACTCGGTAAGTTAAAAACAAAAAATATTAATTGAAGGAGATAATTTTAGAGAAAAATTAATATTTTTTTCTAGAAACAATTTCCGAATAGGTACTTTAATTTAATTTAAATAGTAATTTACTTTAATTTAAGTAAAGTCATAGATATTTCCCTCTTCCTGCGATTGTAAATAAAAAAGTAACAAATAAATAATACGTTTCAGAAAATTGAAATAATTATTAAGTTATATAAATTTGTAAAATATAATGTATGTCCTCGCGCTCACGCCATTCATGTATTCAATATGTGGAAGAGGAGATTCAACACATTTTTAATCTGTTTGTAGTTCTGAATAGAATCTTCTCGTTTATTCTAGAAAACAATCTATTTGAATACAATATTAGAAAAGTATACCAATTCTCTTGAAAAAAGATGGATAATGATAAAAGAAGGTACATATACAGAGTTACCAACTTACTATAACTAGAAATACCAGCGATGGTTTAACTGGATATTGCATTTCCAACAAAATTCATTGAATGCAAGGTTATATTTTGTGTTTGTTTAAAAATAATAATGCTGATATTACATATTCTGTTGAAGACATCTTTTTCTGTGTCTAATGCTAGTTTAATGCTGTACTGTTTTAATACTGATTAGACATACGATTATTGTTTAAATATGTATCATTTTCAGTCTCGAATTTATCGATGTGTTTTTATCAGTCGAAAATGCCATATGTAAAATCATTATTAGATTGCCATATAATAATAATAATTTTATACATTTCATGACATCGATCTAAACAAATTTTTTATATTTACGAATGTGTTTTTGATAGAAAATTGTTATATGAAATTATATCGTAGAAATCTGATTTTCTAAAAATATGGAAAATAACATCTTCTTTATTAAAAAGTTTACAATCAATGCGGACAAGTAAAATTTTTTACTATAGCTATATATATGTATAAGTATACATTACCATATTGTTATCATATATGCAATGAATGTAAATGTAAATGTATGTAATACGGCAGTATTTATAATAATTATGTAAAATGATATTTTTTATTATCAAAACTACTTTTAAAGTTTATATTAATTTTACAAATGACATTCTATGTAAATTATTCTTACATTTTGTTTATTTATACGCATATATTTTAAACTATTTATTTTCGGCAACTATATCATAATATCTTTATGCACAAAACTCTGCATATGAGATGAAAAGTTGGTGGAAAGAAAACATGAAGATAAACATGTTCTCATATCATATCATATTTATTATAAATTACAAACATATTTAAACCAGATACATAATAAGAAACGATGGAAATTATTGTTATATATAGAAATTATTTAAAAATATCCAAGAAATTCAATATATTCAGTTGTATATAATTAAATGTTATATAATTGTTATATAATTAAATTAAATAATTTAATCAAGTTAAACATCTTTTAGTGTATATCTAAAAATACATATAATAACGTATTATTATTTTCTTAATATTGCAACATTTTGCTAAATGAATGAATAAATATAGTGTAAATGAATGAATAAATATATAATGAATGAATATAGATTTTGGGATAAGATAACGAATGTCATGTAAACAATTACGTAACCGAAAATAATTATTTTTGTTGCAATTTTATTTTATTTTATATTATATTACTATAAAGAATTGTTACCGTTATTTTCATCTAAATTTTATGTTTTTAGTGTTATATTATTATAAATAACATTTTTTGTTTATATGTATTATTTATTGTATTTAATCGTGATATGCAGGCATTATAATAACGGAATGATATGAGACAAGTTACTTTTTATTAGCAACATTAATCATTTTATTTAAAAGTTAAAACAAAATTTTTAATAATATTATTAATAAGAAATAAATTCTTTCAGATTATTTTATTAATTTTAAAATTCTTGTAATTCAAAATAAACGTTAATATAAATTTTTATTTTTATGATTTTTTATGAAAATATTTATAACATTTGATTCGAACATTTTCTATAAAGTAAAATAAACATTCACACTAATAAACGTGTTTAAATCTTATTTATAATAAAAGAAAAACTCACTTAAACTATGTGTATAATACGAAATATGATTGAAAATATTGTTATTTATATATATATATATAAAGTATCTAAGAATATCCAAGAAATTTAAATATTACATTTTATATTTTACATTTGTTTATTTTTATATAATTTTAAAGGATGCTTTAAAAGAATGTAGCATTATTTAATGCAGTGTTTCAGAATTTCTAATTATAAAAATTCTAAAAATTATTATGCATCAATATTTATGTATTTCCATTTTTTCGTGATTGTTTTTTCGTAGCGTGAGCGAACAGTCTTACAGAGAGATTAACATGAAATTTTAACAATGTTTAGCGTATACTAAATGTGTATTTAGAATATACATATGAAATTTTACCTGTCTATGTATTATTATAAATTCATATTCTTCTACTAATTATTATAAAATATATTATACATATGAATAATAATAGTTTATAATAATATTATTATACATTTTATCAGTATTGACTTTCTAAGAAACTCAGAATGTTCTCGTATGTAAGATCAGCGAACAATATAAAATTATAGCTAGAAAATGAAAAATAAGAAAAACAATACAATACAGATATTGAGTATTTATTTATTAAGTATTTATTTTAAGTATAAAATTAAAAATTTTACGTAACTCTGCATTTCAATATTCATTTAAAGTGGTTAAATAATAAAATCTACGTGATATTAAATCCATGCTACTTTGGTTTTCAATATTCATTGTCATTATTAACAATATATGATGTATGTCATACATTTTTTGTAATGTCAGTGAATATCGAAATCCAAAATAGCATGGATTTAATACTAGATTTATTATTTAACCGCTTAAAATTAAGAGAGAAAAGCTATTAATCATATTTAAAAGAATTTATATGCTTATTGATTTCAGATGAACGCATACGTATTTTCTCTTCAACTTCGGAATATAAGGTAGAATTGCGTGTCCATTCGCTTATCTACAAAATCAATATTGATACATATTAAATATGCTATAGAATCATTAATTCTGCAGAGAAATTGTAACATTAAATATATTATATTGTTTGTGATATTACGTTATGACATTATCTGCATAATATATATATGTATTTATGTATTTTCCCGTGTCTGATAATTATTGACACATTGTTCGTGTGCAAATACAGCTGATTGTTTTGTAGACAAGTCTTTTATCATTTAAAGAGTTTCACTGTTACTAAAGAGAATATTCATTAAAAAATATATTAATAACTCTACATCCACGCATGCATTTGCGCAAAAAGGCATTTCAATGTTGCGCGTTTATGGTTATTTGAAACGTGAGATGTATGTGAACTAGAAATAATAGACTATTTTATATATATAGGACAAACACCATCAGACATCTCACAATATTCCTAGCGACCGCGAAAACGCGTAATGCTGAGCTGTTTTTCCACATAGGCGTACTTATGCTCATTTACGAATTTTTATTAATTAATAATTCATTAGATAAATTAACAAAATGCTGGATAGTACAGAATCTTTTTATCTAGATATATCTACTCTACCTGCATAGAAACTTGTGTCAATAATTATGAGAACTTGTATTTCACTCAGAGAGATACAAATTATAAAAAATGTTAATGTTGAATTGAATTTTTGTACATGTATTAATTGTTCAGATTTGTATACATATATTAAATTTTTTATCGTAAAAAGTAATATATGTTTATAACATATACACGTATTCATTAAAAATAAGAAATCTTTTTGTTCTTTACAGAATAAAATTAAGATAAAATATTACATATTTTATTTAAACATTTATGCTTGCACCCAATGTTTTGTTCCTAGCGATATTAAATTGAAATAGTTCGACCATAAAGATATATAAAGCATAGGTTGAAAGTATAGTAAAATTGAAGTTTATAATAAAAATATGAAAATGTGAAGATAAGAATAATAAAATATTGCTGATTTACCTGAGCAATCCGCCGCACAGAATTAATATTATTTAAGATACTAACTAACGCTGCAGCTTCACTCATTTTTCTGAAAAAGCGAAATATATAATATATAATAAAATAATATGATAAAAATCTGTGATTTTAAGAAAATGGAAAACATTTATAAAAACATATTATTACTCAGGTATGATTTCTTTCCAACTATCGCGTATGTAAATAAATAAATCATCATTTGCATGTTTTTGAATAACATAATAAAATAGACGAATGTGGTTTCTAAAAACATTTTCAATACATAACATTTCGTTACAAACATTATAATCTTTTTTTCTTAAAAATTCTGTTCTGTTTAACACTTTCATCCTCGACAAAAAGAATACAATATTAGAAATTTTATTAGAGCAAGCCAGAGCTTCCAAAATTTCTGGATCAGTTCTTAATGCATCATCCACATCAAATATGTTCATATTATTAGTACCATTCACGGATAATCCATTACAATATATCCATTTTCTCCACCATGGTAAAAGCATATTATTCCTAAAAAATTTTAGTGTAGAATTATGATATTTATATTTTTACTCAAATATGTACTAAACGTTGCATATTATAAAAATATAATAATAAAACATTTTCATTGTTATATTTTCGTATGTTATAAGAATTATTACATTTGATTTGTTAAATGCTGTTCTAATTTATGTTTAGCTATTTTTTTGCATTCCTCGCTACCGAGAACACAAGCCCATCTTGCAGCTTCTTGTCTTAAACATTGAATGAAGTAGGTATCATTAGAATGTTCTTCATATCCAATTTTTTGAAGAAGCGGATCCAATATCCTCAGTAATGCTATCTAAATATTTTAAGATAATGTAAATTTAATATTAATAATTAATCAGAAAGAAATTAAGCTAAATTGTAGATATTGCTAATAATTGTAGATATTGCTGTGTGCAAAATGTACAATCTCCTTAATTTTAGAAATTAAGAATCTTTCTTTATTGATTTCTTAATTTCTTAATTTAGGAAATTAAGAAATTAATAAAGAAGCATTATGTTCAAATACTAGATAAATTATAAAAATTATAAATTATAAAAAATGTACTTAATGTCTTGAATATAAGAATTTCGTACTAAAATTACCTTAAGACTATCATTTGTGCGCAACGGTATGATATATGACATGCGTTCAATAGCTTTAAACATTGGATACCATGCTATATAATCTGTTTCTTGATGTAAATATTTTGCAAGTTCCCAGAATATTAATGGTTCGAGTTTGCCTGATGTTACAAAGTAAAACGCGTCATCGATGATTTGTGCACGATTGAGAACATGAATTTTCGTATAGTTTTTAGAATTGAGATAACTTGCAATTCTTAACCAATTGTCCCTACAGGAATTTACACGATAATACCCTGCCATGATAAAAAAATATGACTAATCAACTTTTTTTAATGATAAAGGAAAATGTTCTTAAAATTTCTTAAATGTTATTCTCTTAGTTTGAACTATGTATTTAGACTACGAAATAAAAATTAACTTTAATTTATACAATTAGTTTATATTTTACAGATGAAAAATGAAAAAGAGTATAATTTGGTATCTATAAAGAAATATAATATTTTTTTATGTTGAATGTCGTTATTTATTTACTTAATAGTCCATTTATCATATTGCAATATATATATATAAATTTTTTGTAAAAAACTTTTTTGTTGATAAATAATGTGAAAAAATTAGGATAATGTTAAATATCTTGAAAAGCTGTAAATATATTTATAAAATGCATTTTTAGCAAAACAATTTAAATGTAATTTATTAAATAAAGAATTAGTAATAGGTAGATTAAAATCTTTAAATACTTAAAACAATTAATATAAGTTCTACAATTAACATTACTTTAATATATATTAGTTTCAGAATTGCATATATAAAAAATATAGATGCCCAAAAAGGAAAGCAAGAAGCAATATTTCCTTTATTAACATTTAACCTTTACAAGTAAATAGAAATAAATTGAACAAATTAATAGAATGTATAGCAAAAAAGAATATTCAATTATTATTTACCACTCTGTTGTATATTAACTATTATCCACATATTCTGCAATTGTATTTTAGGTATACGCTCAAAGCGTGTTCCTTCCAGCCAATACCATGGTATAGTGTCCATAAAATCATTATACGGTGGCATGGTATATGTCAAAGGTATCACTTTCCACTTCTTGGAATAATTTTTTATTACAAATGTTCTCTGTGTACCTATGGAAAATGCCTCTGTTTCAAGAATAGGATATTGCTCTTCTTCTATCCAAGGATCCATCACGTCTTTCATATTAATTCCTTCTAAATATATTGTTTCTAAATTACTGATAGATTGCATGGCATTCCAGAATTCGTCCAAACTATTTAGCCTTATATAGAAACATAAAAATTAGTTCTATTAATATTGTACAATTTCACAATAGGTATCAAGCAAAAGGTATCAGGTAAAAGTACATGAGTAGTGTTATTTGTTGTAAGTACTAATTTTTGTAATTTTTATAATTATTAAGAGACGCAGGATAATTTATGGGTAGGTTTACATAGCCAAGCTCATATGGAGGAATATCTGTGACTCTATTTACGTCGATATAAATCACATTTTCAAATCTCAGTGTCTAATATACCAATAAAGGAATCCTTGCTGGATTCATTGTATAACAAAACGCGCATATACTTAGACCTATTTCTTACTATTTTTGAAACAGTAACTTTGTATACAGTAAACTTCAAACTACAAACAGTAGAAGTGTTTCCGTGACTTGGTATAGTAAACTTGCAAATAATAGAAGAATTGCAATAAAATACAGCAAATTATTATGCTTTCGGTAGCCATATATCATCACAATTAAAAATTATAAGCTCAAAAAAAGTAAAATACAGAAACACACACAAAGAAAGACATAAAATATACTCACTGTTTTTTGAAAAATAGAACAATGGCCCTTTGAAAAATTTTGTTACCTACTGCATGATGCAGCATACGCAGTATACATGGTGCTTTAACAGATAAGCATTATAAGATCAAATACATAAGTAAATATACTTATCGTAAATATATCAAAGTTTTCAAAAATATTACGATACGATACGATACGATACTGATTATTTAAGAATCAGAATTTATAATAAGAATTTATTTATATGTGTTTTTAATTTAATAGTGAATTAAAAGGAAATAATAAAGATTGAAACTTGTTTTTTAAAACAGTCTTAAGAATGTTCACTTTATGTGAACTTGTTTATGTTGACTTTATTTGTTCAGTATTACTTATAAATACCTTTCAAATAATGAGCAAAAGAAAAGGAATTAATTTCGATATTATCATTAAGTTCTGATGTGAGAGGCTTCATAATTTGTCCATCATCCAAACGGAGAGATTCTTGTTGAGTTTGAACCACAAACAAATCCAATAGACGAATATCTGGCATAGTCTAGAAGTTAACAATGTGAAGTTATATAATAAATTGCAACTTATATGAATTAAATTACAATTATTATTAATATTAGTCCAATTCAGCAAATGATATAAACCAACGGGGAATACTATAATTGCACAAGTTTTAACTAAGGTCTGTAACGAAATTATTTAGCTATATTAAATTATCAGAAATATTCAAAGAATTAGATTCGTTTATCTTTTATGGTTTATATATAAATGTGTGATAGGTTTTCTATTTATGATGTACTATAAAAATACCTCGTTGATCATGTATAGCCCAAATAATGTAGTAATAGCCTCATGCAACCATAAGTAAGACCATGATGGGCCGACATTATCAAACAATTTATCCATTATTTTACGTCCTATTAAACGCGATATCTCTATTCTGCGCTCAATGAGATCTATTTCTTCATTATAAATAACATCCTCCTCTCTGAATTTATAAATGATATTGTTATGCGTAGTACATATTACAAATATATATAAAACATTATTTTCTATAATTAAAATTTTTATTTACTATATTTAATATTTAATTTTGTGTCTTTTTTTTTAAATATTTTACTAAAAAAGAATAAAATTGATAACTGTTTTATTATAAAAGGATAGAAATTAATTTTTTTATTTACATATATTACCTATAGAATACAAAATGAAAGTTTTCCAAGCCATTATCTTGCAAACCCGGGATCACAAAGTGATTTCTCATTGTTGTATTTCTTTGTAGTTTGCATGTGTCTTCAATAATATATGTGAGATTTTCAATCAGTTCGAATGCAAATGTTTGCTTTTGTATTATCGGCTTTCTGCCCCACAAGTTGAGATATCTTTTTTTGGAATTAATGTCTGAATAATCGTCCATGTCGAGTAGCACAATCGCAATGCGACAAATGGATTCAAAATTAGTGTCAAAACATATTGTCGTTAAATTCTCGTTCTTTTTTGATGGGCATATAGAGGTAGATGGTATATTTGAAATAGTACGATAATGTTTGTAATTCTTAATAGTAATGTTAAATTTAGTTTTTATTTCTGGATCATCCCAACATGGAAATAAACTTGGAGTTCCTGCCGCCAAGTTATTAGTTGCGATAAGCCATCTAATATATTCAAACAATTCTATTAATATATTATGTAATAGTGCATTTTTATTCTGTAAATAGTCTGCATGAATACTGGGTAAATTAATATAAAAATAAAGAAAACCAACATACTTAAATGGAAACATTTTCTTTCCGTTGTTATATTAATTGTTATAATACAAAGTGTCTGATTCCTAATGTGTGTTTGGTGTAGGTAGAACTGCTCAAAGTGAGCAGAAAAATCCATTTCTCAATTATAAATTATCAAAAGTCATCAAGTGACTGCATATCTAGCCGATCCAAATGCAAGCGCATGGCGAGGTAAAACCGCCCGTTACATGTATTTGCTGAATATTTATACATGAAGTCTACAAATTTAGACAGAACATTTACTTGTAACACATTTCCAAATATTTAATCGCGCTTCTAGTAATCGCGAAAGCGCATAACACGAGGCAATTACATCTTGCCGTGTGCTTTTAATTATTTTAATTATTTATTTAATCAGTAGGATACACATTTATTCGGCGGTTTTTAGTAGTAAATAACTCATTACTAATTGTGAAAATTAAAAAAAAATAGTAGAGGATTTCTCTGCTCAGTTTGACTAGCTTTGTCTGCACAAAAATGATGTACCATTAGAAATCAGACATTTTATATATCTTTTTTTTCCTTACAGTATTAGATGTTGATTTTAAGAATGTTGATTTTAATTGCATATAGATATAAATTATAAATAACATTAATTAATAAAAAGTTCATTTTAGTAACTAAATATTAAAAAGATAAAGATATTATTTGTGTATTACACAATTTTTATAGTTTTTGCAAAGTTTTTACATTATCAAAGCATACATTTTTTAATACAGCCTTATATTCAAGCTATTTCAAATGTTTTATGAATATTATTGCGCTGCTTCATATTTTTCATATATTTAACAAATTTTTATTAAATATTATGCGTATTATTAATTTTGAATAGTCAAAGGATATGCTTCGATAAGGTCAATTCATTTTAATATCATGTTTAATATGATGTTTATAACATAATAAATCTGTTTTTACTCACTTGTTATCTCCTTTCACATTTTTATATGAAAGCTTGACAAAGCCTTCAGTATTATCAGCTATGATACCTTTATATGTTAAGCTCAACGTATGATTACCAGGTATTATAAGGAAATGAAAATTCAAAACAGCAATTTGCAATTCATCAAGATATAAAACGTTATGTGTCCCATACTCAACTTTATATACATCAATAATTTGATATAACGTGGCTTGAGTTATATTCAAATTCACTGAATGCAAACTTATGGTTCGTGTCTCGTTATAAATAATAATATCGATATTACATATTCCGTTGAAAATATCTTCTTTTGTGTCTAATGTTAGTTCAATGCTGTATTGTTTTGGTACTGTATGATTAGGCAAACGATTTAAATATATATTATTTTCAATCTCAGATTTATCAGTTGTGTTTTCATCAGCCGAAAATGCCATATGTAAAATCATTATTAGATTGCTATATAATAATAATTTTATACTTTCCATGATATTCATCTAAACAAATTTTTTATATTTGTACAATGTTTTTAGTACGAGTGTTTTTGATAGATAGTTGTTATATGAAATTATCGCAGAAATCTGATTTTCTAAAATTATAGAAAACAACACTTTTATTAAAAAATTCAATCAATCACAGACAAATAAAATTTTTCATTACGACTGTTGGTACTCTTGATGCTAATAAATATTTAAAAGATTTAATATTAATTATTTTATTGTTGTACTTGCCGTTATAAGAGATCAATAGATGTATTCTTAGAAGAATCACGAACTTTCTATTTCGACAGTCAGCTGCAAAATAACGAACATGATTACAAACATCGATGATTATAAAGTATACGAATAATATAAAATATAAATATAGGCAGCCTATAAACATATAATAGTTGATTGAAAAATACAATTTTTATATATATATATATATATATATGTACACACACACACACACACACACACACACACACACACACACACACACACACACACACAATACACACAGCGCGCGCGCGTATCATGTACACGATTTTTATATATATATATATATATAGAAATGTCCTGATATCTTTCTACAATTAAAAAATGATAATAGGATCTTTTCCATTTAATACATACATTTATAACATTCAAAATCACGTAGTGATACATCACAAAAAATAAAATGATATATTTAAAAAAATACTTAACACAATACATCCTATCTACTACTATCATTACAGAATATTATTAAGAAAGTAAGCTAAATCAAGTGTATACTTGCGCAATGTATACATAAATAATTATTATATAATACTGTTATTTTAATAGAAAAAGAATATATTTAGTCGAAATAAATGTTATATTATATAAAATGTAATGTATGTATATAATATATGTACATTAATATATTAGATATGTTATGTAATATATTAGAAAATACGTATTTAATTGAATAAAAATTAATGTACAATGTAATACGAAAAAAAATGTGGCAAATATTAACATTCATATCTAAATAAAAGAGAATTAATACCATAAATTCTTTACTATAAAGGTTAAAATAAAGAAAATGTATAAAATATTCCTTAAGAAGAAATTAAAAATTATTCCTGAAGAAATAGAAGTTTGATGGAACATTTGCTCAAAACATTTTCTATATTAAAGTATATAAAAAAAACCCAAATGATAAGTATAAAAACTTTTCCTTTCCCCAAGTAATAACAGTTATTTTATTTAATTCTCTTTTAAAATTTTATTATCAATTACTGGCGCCAGTTATATCTTCTTAAAAAAATAAAAATAAAAGCATAAGTACATATCTTTGCACCTAACAGCATCAAATAGACATACAAAAACTTGGAACGCCAGGTTGCATTAAAACTTAACAATATCTTAGATGAATAAATAGTTTTTTAAATTAAAATATGACAAATTTTAATATCTTTTTTTATTTATTTCCTTGCAACTTATTTTTTTATGAATTTTTTTATAATTAAATTCAATTAATGGCTCTATATAATTAATTACTAACATATGTTTATTCATTATTAATTATTTTTATATTAAATATAATTGTTTCTAAATCTGATTTGAAAAGTAATATTTGGGCTCGCCAAGTTTTTATATGTTAGATATGACCGCGTTCATCTATATATCAAATTTGAACAGATTCAGCTTCGCGGTATGAATAGAATTCAGGTAATAATTGGAATGAGAGGGACAGTTGATTCGAGCATATGTCTCTATCGTGTACAGAGTGAACATGATGCCATTGCCAATGGTAAAGGAAAGCCACAGGAAGATATTGTTGGTGACGATTTTATAAAAAAAAATATCGTGAAACCAATGCCACCGAAAAAGAACAACATTACTGGATAGAAGAAACGGAATATAAACGCAATTACGTATTCATAGAAAACGGCGGAAATGAGAAATACGGCAGTGGCGGACAGTGTCTTGTTACGTGGCACTACGATCTCGTACATGTCTTTGTAGACATAAGTATAAAGTCAGTCGTGCACCATCACATTTCACGTGCGGTAATACATATGATAGTTCCATCAGTTCTGTAATACAAACGATATAATAATTCCTGAAAGTATAATTTGCAGAAATCAACAATAATTCCGGAAAATGAGTTATCAAAGTTGACTAATATAATAACGTGAAATTTTTTCACGTGAAAAAAATTTTTATTTTATAAGTACGCGCCTCTCGTAAGAACACTGATGTAATATTTTGCACAACCATTCCGAAAGCTTCCTGAAGCTATTATGTATGGTGAAGCTATCACCTGTAGTGTAGCTATCACGTGTATGAGAGTTAATATGTGTAACAAAGCTATTATGTGTATCGAAGCTATCACGCAGCGTGATATATTTTCCAAGAAGTTGTTCCATATTTTATAAATTTTGTGAAGCAAATTGGTATTAAAGATAAAGATATAAGATTCATCTTGTAAAATAATCGGTCGGCAAATCGTAACATTTCTGCCCAAGCATTCATCCACGAATGCAACAATAGATAATTTTCAGTCATGCAATAAAGAATGCCAGGAATGGATGCTTCGATCATACTCTTCATAAACCATTTCTGATCCAGATGTCGCGTGCCGAATACGTGAAATGTCGGCATTATAAGGCGTTCAAAAATAAAGGCGAGATAAAAGATCGCTAAACCAACTTCAGCGAAGTGTCGAGCTACCACCTTCCATCTGATCTTCTTCGTCCTAAGAAAATCAGTTGTATTTAAATATATTTTCTTCTAAATTCTCTATCAATACTTAAGTGATTTTCTATTTTAAATGTAAAACTTCAAATTATGTTACAATTTATATTATCAAGAAGATTCAAGATATTTTATTATTACATATGTAAGAAGTTTCAAAGAGATTTGCGATATATATATATATATATATCGCAAATTTCTTTGAAACTTTTTTGAGGCTACAAGTTTCTTAATTAATTTTATATTAAAGTAAATTTGGTTCAATAATTGTAATTAAAGTTGTTTTCTTTCTCGCGCACAATTAAAAGTTCAAATTGTTAATTTTCTCTAAATGAGATCTTTCATATACATATATCGCAGAATATCAAGGTATTTATCTAGGATATTCATCACAATATACAAGAGTCGGTGCAAACAGAAAGTATAAATAGTGTGAAAACTTAGGACCACTCAACCGTGGAGTTTCATTATGTGGTTTATACGACAGGAATCTGGGTGCCGTGCTTCTAACAAAAGTGTCTTCATCATCATGCGTAATTAAAAAAGCAACCGAGTCGTTTCAAGATAACATAGAAAGAATTTTGTATTGTTGTTCAATATCAAATATATTTAATATTGAAATAATACATATGCGCGCGCGCGCGCGTGTGTGTGTGTGATGTGTGAGCGCGCGTGTATTATATATATTGAAATATATATATATATATATATACAGGGTCTCCGGCATCGGTCATATCATCTCTTGTGTCTAGGTAGTTAGTAAAACTGAGTAGAAAAGTTTTGTATCATTTTGCAATTTTTGCGATAATTATCGAGTTATTAATTATTAAAAATCACCGTATTAGCCCGGCCTACTGGCAAATGCAAGCGAGCAATAAAATATTCCTGCCCGATGATTATCGTTGCTAGGCGCGCGAGGAATTGTTTTCTTCAATATATTAGCTATAACTATTGCCACTTGAAGTATTTCGCTCCCATCTACCTTCTCACGAGCGATAAGGACAGTGCTACGGAACATCCTGTATACAGTCCGCCGCTCACGTTTCCTATTCGTCCTACAGATCAGGCGGCGAGCGCTTTCTCCCCGCGCGCTCTTACTTGCAACTTAAATATTTAATAACTCGAAAATTATTGCGAATATTGCAAAATAATATAAGACATTTTTATTTATCTCGTTCCCGTCTACCTTCTTACGAGCAATGAAAACAGTGCTACGGGACACCCTGTATATATGTATGTATATACAGGGTGTCCCAAAACTCCCGAATTTAGAGTACACTATGTGATTCTTTATGTTAAAAAAAACAACTTTTTCCTTTAGCAAAATTGCGTGCGACAAGTAGTTTTTACAGTTAATTAAGTCCCAGGCCGCGCCGACCTGAAAAATGCGCGTCGGCCCTGACTGCTACGCACATACGCGCGCTCACTCACTTACTTTTAATTTGATTTACTGTAAAAACTACTCGTCGCACGCAATTTTGTTAAAGGAAAAAGTTATTTCTTTTAGCATAAAAAATCACGTAGTGTATCCTCAAATGCGGGAGTTTTGGAACTCTGTATATTATTTCAATATTAAATATATATATTCTAAGTATATATATTCTAAGTATTATTCTATTCAATATTAAATATATATATATTCTAAGTATATTCTAAATATCCTAATATTTTAATACAATATTTTTATATATTTTCTATCAGAAAATTATTTTTTTTCCTTATTCACATTATTTAGTGTATGTATAATTTAATCAATATATGTCTTGGATTTTAAGGAAATACACTTTATGGAAAGTTGGTCAATAGAGATTGACGGTTTTTATTAATTCGCAAATAGAAAAAAAGTCTAATATGTTTCAACAATCTGTAGTAGCGAACGCGACAGTATGTGACAAAACTGATTTATTTCATGTAATTTGAAAGAAAAGAAATTCATTCTTCACGTTTCTAATGTTATAATTCAGTATGACGACAGTGAAGAGTCGAGTTGTAAATAAAAATTTTTAAAAGTACGTATTTGTTCCGCAAGAATAATTACACTAGAAGATACGGGAAGATCTTCGTTAATCACTGTTCTGACTGGCAAAATTATGAATAAAACTTGATACAAAATAAAGATTGACAGCCATAATCCCAAATTTTTCGAAAGAAAGTTACAAAAAAAAAACAATTGAATTGAAATATTTTAATATTAGGTTGTTATATTAATTGATATTATCTAATTTAATTTATTTTAATTAATTTGTATTATCTTTACGATCTGTTATTGCGTTATTATATTTCAAATCAATTAATCAATCATCAATTTACATTATAATATTATTTTTCAGTAAAAGATTATAGATTTATAGATTATTTTATTTTATTTTAATTAAATTATTCCAATTTTTTAAATATTTTTAATGTTTAAATTAAAAATGTCTAAACCTAAGTTGAAGAAATTCTTACATTTCGGCATGAAATTGAGTTGTTGATACGCCCAGTATGTAGAAAAACACGTAAAGACTGAATTTCGCGGTTTGCATGAAGGACCAAATATAGACACACATCGGCAAATTGCGAAATTTCTTCGTATTGGTACCGACGTAAATTCTTCAATGATCATTAATTAAAAGCAAAATTAAATCAAAATTATTAAAAAACAAATTAGTTAAATACGAAAAAATTAGATAATCAAGAAAAACAATTAATAGGAAATATAAATATTTAATATTTTAAATATTAAATATTTAAATATTTAAATTATATTTTAGATCTATTGGATGATTAATTTGATCTTTAATTTGTTTTTAATTTGTCTCTTTCAATGAGATTGAATATAATAAAATAAATGAGAAAATATTTGAATTATCATCTTACGTCACAAGTAATTTTCTACACTATAATAGCACTATGAAACAACTGTGCCGTTTATTTCAACTCCGATAATTTCAGATAAAAAGAGAGCAGTTTTGATTGATGAAAAAGTATAAAATTACGACCGTTACTTAAGACAAAACATCTTACAAACATTTCAAGCAAAAATATCATTTCAAAATGTCGTTTTTATTTTTTGTGAAATGACGACATTAATGCAAAGAACGATTCGCGTTGCAGATTTACGTTTTCGAATCTATAATGTCGGATACGATAGTGCTGCTAAACAGAAGTATGAGATCACCATAAACATATTGTAAATTGTGCGAATGTGCGGGATCTCGAAGAGATCAGTGAGTAACGAGTTTCTCTCGAGGAATTCTTTGTCTGGCAGCTCGCTTTTCTTGTCGGATTTCCTGCAAACGTATATAAAATTTAAGACATGAAAAATAATAATATAATAATATAACAATATATATTATAAATACCAGGATTGGGAAGGAACTTGTAACGAAATTAGAGTTATTTTTTTTTTCAATAATTATAACTATAACTTCATTCCTTTTTTCTATTTATAACTGTAACTTAACTTAATTACATTTTTTTAATAATTAATAACTAATTTAATAGTTACTTTTATCATTATATTATTATATATTTCAAATTTATTTGTCATTTAACGCTATTGTGTCATTCTATCCTTGTTTTATATTTAATAATGAGCATGATCAGTAGAGAAAGCAGTTTTGCAACTGTTGTAAAAATCTTTGATATGGTGGATTTCATGTTTCATTTTATCTTTGTTTTTCACCGAATGTTAAATAAGAATAAAATGATGCGTAGGAGCACTCAAATGACGTTTCCAAACTTAGTCTTAATTTGATTGATTAGATGTAAAATAAAAACCAATCAAATTCGACTGCTCTAATAAATTTAAAGTTTTAAGTCTCGCTTAATGTTGTTACAATCAGTCCTTAGAAATATTACAAGAAATATATTAGAAACATAAGATTTTTATATTTAAAATAACAATGCATAAAACATTACAGGAAGTAAACAAACAAGTAACTAAAAAATAACGACTCGTTACTTTTTGAGTAACTATAACTATAACTTTTTGAGTAACTGTAACGTTATTTTTTAAAATCGGTGTAACTTGTAACGGTAACTAAGTATTTTTTGAAAGGAAAGACTATAACTGTAACTAGTTACTTTTACAAGGTTTCCCTGCCTTAATAAATACATTCCCAATTTTGATAAATATGATATATTATATCTACACACTTTAAGTGCAAGTTCGCTAAAAATGTACATTTACCTTGTTGCGTCATTAAACAGAAGAAAAATATACAATATGATATTAATATATGATAATGAAATGTTAATCATAAAAAATGTAGATCTAGATGTAATCTAAACTGTTTTTTATCTCCCTCATTTATCTCCGTTCGTGACTGTAATCAGTTGACTTTAATTGGTAAGAATCAAGGCTAAATTTTTTTTGACATAGACTTCTTTGGAACGTTCAGTTGACACGTGTAAATCTACTTCCAATCAGAATTAAATAATAAAGAATATGATAGAGAATTTTACGTTCATAATTGCTACTTATTTATTTACTAATATTTTATATTTTCATAAGTGTACTGTTTTTTTTCTTCAAAACTTTACATCTTTAATCCCGATTTAAATATAATTTTCACCTTTTATCGCGATATTTGTCCACACTTCTCTACGAAAATTCTTTATTTTTTCGAGGTGTTTCTATCTCCTGCGAAACGTCAGACATCATATCGTTAATGCGATTGTTGATATGTCCCAGAACATCCTTTCTCATTTCCTATGAAGAAATAAATATTTTGAGAAAAAATTTTTTGAGAAGAAACGTCAAACATGTTATCTCTCGATCTTATCGATTTATATTTCTAAGCGATTTCTCTCTCTCTCTCTCTCTCTCTCTCTCTCTCTCTCTCTCTCTCTCTCTTTCTCCCCTTTCTATTTCGGGCGCCGCTATCTCTTTTTTTAATCATCTCAATATAATTAATGAAATTAATTCACATTCCATTAAGTCTAATCACGAAGCAAATCATCGAGGTATTTTTTATACCTGCATTCTCTTTCGTAATATATTGGTCGTCTCACGTAAAACATCCGTAGATACGTTTCTTTTGACCACTGAAAAAAGAAGTAGATATCTATAATCGTGCCGTCCGGATAACGAAAGCAGACAATAAAGATCGAATTAGCATGAAAGCAGGTTCGGCATATTTATCGAGAACTTGGTGTAAATAGTCACGGTATAACTTTCGTCAACTAACATGGTCATTGTTAATTTCCTGTAAAAACGAAGTCTCTAATAAAGAAAATTATTGTAATAATTTTTCTAAATTAAAATTTGTTTTTACTCTTCATTCTTAAGATTATTTTAAGATTATTTTCAAATTGAGTATTGTTTATTCATTCTCCTTTTTTACTTATTTTTCCGCTTATTCTTATACAGCACAAATGACTGTCGACTAATTGTCGACTTTTTTTAGTCGATTTGAAGTCGACTTCTAAACGTTTAGCTGAATAAATTATTGAATACATAAATAAATGATAATGATAATACAGTGAATATAATAATGATAATACAGTGAAGATATAAATATCCATAGAGATAAAACCCTAATTTATGTCTATCTATATAAATATATAAATGAATTTTTATACATCTTTATTTTATTTATATAGAATAATTATTTCATAATTTTATGGTTCTTTTGAAGTTAAAATAATTGAGAAATTATTTATTATTTATTTTACTTATTTTTGTTAATTTTTCAAATTCAAAATTTTCGAAAATTCCTTGAAAATTAATTTCGACGATAAAGACGATTAATGAAAAAGCAAATCATTTGTGTTAATTAAGCATTTTTGCAATATTAAGCAAATTGAATAAATTCCGCTACGCAATTAAATCTTAATAACGCATAAGTATTTGTCAACGCTCAATTATCAACTTTGAAATGTTATCGCAATTGTAGAGAGGTCTTCAACTCTAATAGATAAAAACAGTATAATAATTAAACAAAAGCTTAGCTGGTTAAGTATACACATAAAACATGAGGCACGAGATTGAGAATAATAAACTGAAATCCGTTAAACGTCATATACAAGAAATTAATATTTTACAATGAAATATATTTAGCGTAAGACATTATTATGTATGCTTTGATTTCAAATTGCACACGATTTCCTTGTCAATAAGATTTCGTCGAATTGTAGATTTTCGTTTGCCGTAACTCAATTATATAACAATATAATTGTAAATATTTGATAATTATATAATATTAAAATGTTTGTGAACAATTGATAATTATATGATAATATTACAATTGTAAATAATTGACTTTTAATTAATGATTATTAATTTTTCTTTATGTATTTTCACGATTCAATGGCGCTTCAACGACGAGCTGCTTCTGTGATTTCAGTCACAACTTCGCCTCTCCGACGAAGGAGAGGCCCGCATCAGCCCGCACGCGGACTATTTAAGTGGCACTTCGATTCAATGTTCCGAGCATCCGATCGGGGCTCTCTTTTCAGCGCATGCCCGACGAAAATAGTATTAGTATAGTATCTAGCACGGACGAAAGATATGCCTTTATTAGCCCTTGTCAAAATTATTTAAAAATTATTAAAAAATTTATAATTCATAATTTATAATCTATAATTTATAATCCACAATTCATAAGAGCTCTCTCTTTGTTCTTTTAGAATTTATTTTTAAAAACTTTTCTATAACATTTTTATCAAGATTTAATTTTCCATAAGAAAATGTGAAAAAAAATGCAAGTATTCTCCAATTTATAAACGGTAGTGTATATTTATATATATATTAAATGTAATATATATAATATTAAATTTAATATTAAGAATAAAAGAATATATAGAAAGGGTATTAAGGAAATTTTTAAATAAAACAATTCTCTTATATATATAACAAAAACATTTTATTTGGCAGAATCAAAAAATATCCAACATTTGTTGCATCGATAAGGAAAAACTGTCAAAAATCTTACCAATATTCGTAGCAGTATTCGTACAACAAAAATACATTTTTCATTAAACTAAAAATAAATATTTCATATAATATAAACATAATATTTTATAAACTATAAACAAAACAACTTTATTATATGTATTTAATGAATTAATAAAATTAATAAAATTTAAATAAAAATAAACTTAACTTTAAGGAACATAAATATAAACTTTTACTTAATATTTATAAAGTATAATAAACATAAATAATATATGGAACTGAAACGATATAATATGTTAAATAATTCTTTGGCTTTCATGAACGAATTAGAAAGAACATAAAGTACAGAAAGTAATAAATTAGAAAAGTAATAAATTAGAAAGTAATAAATTAGAATATATAATCTGAAGAAATAAGATCTGAAAAATAAAATAACAGTTATAATTGTTGCGTATGATTAGCATGTTATTAAAATATTGGTTAGATGAGTAAAATATACTACTATAAATATAGGATTCCCGTTTCCGGTGGCGAGAGTGACAGTGGTGTATGTGGACAGTGTGTTTAGTGAGAGGGTCTGGGAAGAAGGGTTGGAGTGGAGGGTGGAGTGGTGTGGAAGAAAGGGAAAGGGCAGAGGGAGCGGGGAGAAGAAGAGAATAAGGCAGGGGTAAGGGAGTAGAAGGCTAGAAAAAAGGGCAGGTGGTAGTAAGACGCGAATGATAAGGAGTGTAGAGTGTAGGGAGTAAGTAGAGAAAGGAGGCGGAGTCAGACATCAGTCCGACATCGAGTGGCGGAAGCGAGAAGCATAGAAGAAGCGATCGAAGCGGAAGCGCGGGAAATTTGGAAAGAGAGAAGGTTGTATAAAAGGTGAAAGACGGGATGGAGGAAGAGAAAAGGGATGGAGAGGGAGAGGAGGAGAAGGGTAAGGAGGAGAATGAGAAAGGGGAGGAAAAGAGGAAAGTGGGAAGGCAGCAGGGCGGAAACCATGATGAGGGAAAGAGCAAACAGTATGCCTTTGATAGAGTTATTCAAGAGAGGAGAGAACAGGAAAGAAAGACAGGGGAAAGAGACGGAGAATGAAGAAAGAGAAGTCTTTAAGAGGAGCTCAAAAGTAAAGAGGTCGCCGGAAAGGCAGGAAGAAGGAGGGCTGAGAGAAATATTGAGGGAAATAAAAGAAGGCTTTAGGGAGATGAAAAATGAGATAAGAGAAATGTGGAAAAGTAGAGAAAAGTTGAGAGAATGGATGGAAGAAATAAGGATAAGTTGGGAGAAAGAAAATGAGGGGTTAAAGATAAGATTAGAAAGACTGGAGAAAAGATTGGAAGAATATGAAAAAAGCAGGAGAAAGAGGAAGATGAAGGGAGAAAGAAAAAAGATAAAGAAAAGAAGATGGAGCAGATAGAGATAAGGAGAAGGGAAGGGATGGTGGAACTAGAAGAAAGGATGAGGAGATTAGAATTAGAGAGGGAAAAGAAGAAAAGGGAAGAGAGAAAGAGAAACATAATTATAAGGGGGATGAAAGTAAAGGAGGAGGAGGTAGGGGGATTAAGAAAAGAGATAGAAGAGATAGTGATGGCGATGGGGGCGGTAGTGAAAGTGGAAGGGATAAGGAGGGTAGGGAATAAGGATAAGGATGGAAGGGAAATGGTGTGAGTAAGATTTGCGAGTGTAGGGGAGAAGATAGAGGTAATGAAGGGAAAGGCAAAGCTAAGAGATAGAAGGGAATGGATTGAGGATAATCTGACAGAAAAAGAGAAAAGGATAAGCTGGTTGTTGAAGAGGGAAGCGGATAGGAACAAGAGGGAAGGAAAGCAAGTAAGAGTAGGATATATGAAAATATGGATTGAGGAGAAATTATGGGTATGGGACGAGGTTAAAGATGAGTTAAGGAATGGCAGGGAAGAGAGGTGAGAAAAGAGGAAAAAGGGGTAAAAAAGGGAAGTGGAGAGGAGAAAGAGGAAGCGGTTTTTTAGAAGTGAGGCGGGGGGGAGGAAGAAAGAGAGAAGAAAAAAGAAAAAGTATGGGAAGGAGAGGGGTAAAGGGAAAAAAGGAAAGAGTAAAGAGTATAAGATAGGTTTCTGGAACTGGCATGGAAAACAAGAACGAGGATTTTTAGAGAGAAATTAAAGAAATGGGATGTGATGTTTCTGAGCGAGACATGGTTACAGAAGAAAGGCTGGGAAAGAGTTCGAAAATAGTTGCCAAAGGGATATGTGTGAGAAGCAAGAAGAAAAACTAAAAAAGGGAGGGCAATGAGGGGAATGGTGGTAGGAATAAGGGAAGAGATAGAAAGAGAAAAAGAGGCCAGGGAGAGAAAAGAGGAGGGAATGCAAGCGGTCAAAGTTAATCTGGGGGGAGAGTGGTGGCTAGTGGAAGTGTATGTGAATGGGGAGTTAGAGGAGAAAATGACATAGCTGAGAGAGTGGTTGGAGGATGGAGAGGTGGGGGTGAGGGTTTTAGTGAGGGGATTTCAATGCGAGAACGGGGAGGGAAGGGGGAAGAATAGGAGGGAAGGGAGAAGGAGGGGATGGTAAGAGAAGTTCGAAGGACGAAAAGATGAACGAAAAAGAAGAAAAGAAGTTATGTGGTTGTTTGGGGGAGCTAGGATGGTCAATGTTGAACGGAAGCATAAAAGGGGACGGGAGAGTGGACATATACAGGAGGAAGAGGAGGGACTCCTCCTAATAGATTATGTGATGGGAAATGAGGAGACGAGGGCGAAGGTAAAAATGATGAAGGTGGAGGACTGGGTGGACTCCGACCATCAACCGATAACGGTATGGGTGGAGGGAAGAGGACGTAGGGAGGAGAGGACAGTGAAAGGAAAGAGGCGAGGAAGAAGGGGAGTATGGACAGAGGAGGGAAAAAAGAAATTTAGGGAATACGTTGGGAGGAAAGGTAGTAGATGCAAAGGGGTGGAGGAGGAATGAAAGAAACTGAAGAGGAGAGTGGAAGTGGCGTTAGAGAGAGTAGAAAGGGAAGAGAAAAAGAAGAGGAGAGAATGGTGGGATGGGAAATATAGGAAGATGAAAAGAAAAGTAGGAGAGGAATTTAAGAGATGGGAGGGGAGGGGAGGGGACGAGAAATATAAGGAGATAAAGAAGAGGTACAGGGAGCTGTGTAAGGAGAAGAGAAGAAGGGAGAGAGATAGATGGGAGAGGGAAATTGAAGGGATAAAATCGGAAAGGAATGTGTGGATGGTAGTGAATAAAGAAAGGAGAAAAAGAAAAAGAGTTAGGGAAGGAATTGAAATAGAGGTATGGGAAAGATATTTTAGAGAAGTGTTAGGAGGTATGGATTTAAGGATAAGAAGGGAGGGGAAGGAGAGAAGAGGAGAGGAGGAAGAAGAGATAAGTAGAGAGGAAGTTGAAAGGGCGATAAGAAAGCTGAAGGAGGAAAAGGCAGCGGGAAGGGATGGTATAGTAAATGAAGTGTGGAAGTATGGGGGAAAAGAAGTAAGGGAATGGATATAGGAGATATGTAATAAAATATGGAAGGGAGAAGGATGGCTGGAAGACTGGAGGGAAGGGATAGTGATACCAATTGTGAAGAGGAGTGAGGGGGAAAAAGTGGAGGACTATAGAGAGATTACACTGACGCAAACGGCGTATAAGATATATGCTGCGGTATTGGCAGACAGACTGAAGGAGGAGATGGAGAGCAAGGGGATCTTGCCACCGAGTCAAACAGGATTCAGGAGAGGGGTAGGAACAATAGATCAAATATATGTATTGAATCATTTGATAAATAAGAGAGTAGCAGAGAGGAAGGGCAAGATGATGGTTTTATGTTTGTGGATATGAAAGCGACTTTTGATTCGGTAGACAGGGAGATACTTGTACAGACAATAAGGAGGAAGGGAGTGAGAGAGAGCTTGGTGGTAAGGTGTGAAGAGATGTTGGAGAAGACAGTGTGTAGAATAAGGGTGAGGGACAGGGAGGGGGGAAGATGGATGGGGAGAGGAGTAAGACAGGGATGCTCACTGAGTCCGTGTCTATTCACCCTGCTGTTGGCGCACTTAGATGAGGAGCTAGAGAAGGGCGGATGGAGAGAGGAAAGTGAAAGGAAGGAAGATATATTCATTGGCTTATGCGGATGATGTGGTAGTGGTAGCGGAGGAGGAAGCAGGGATGAAAGGGATGATAAAAACACTGGAAAGATATGTGGAACAGAAAGGCTTAGAAGTGAATGTGGAAAAGACGAAGGTGATGAGGTGTAGAAGAGGGAGTGGAAGACAGAAAAAAGTGATGTGGAAATGGAGAAAAATAGAGGAAGTGAAGAAGTATAAATATTTGAGATACGTGATAGTGGCTAATGGGGGGCAGAAGGAACATATAGGGGAAAGAATTAACAAGGGAGCGGCGGTCTGATGAGAGAGGGACTAGGAAAAAGAAAGTTTGGAAAGGATTGGACAAGAAGGATGTGGTTGTTTGATAAGTTAGTGTGATCAGTAGTTATGGAGTGGAGATTTGATGGAAAGAAAGAGAGGAGGTGGAGAGGATTCAGGATATGTGTATGAAATGGGTTTTAGGAGTCGGCAGATATACATCGGGATATAGTTAGAGAGGAGATGCAGAGAGAAAAGCTAAAGGGGAGAGCGAGATTGAGAGCGTGGAGTTTTGAGAGGAAGTTAGGAGAAGAAGGAGGAAGGCAGTTGGTAAGGATATGTTGGGAGGAGATAAGGGATAGGGCGAAGGAAGGAAAGGTGATGGGAAAATGGGAGAAGGAGAGGAGAGCTTTTTACGAGGAGAAGAGATGGAAAATAGAGGAGATAAAGAAGATGAGGGAGGAGGGAGAGTTGAGGAGGGGAAGAGGTAGTGGCAAGAGAGAGGAGGTGGCAGGAAGAGGAAAGATGGAAAAGAATAAGGAGCTCCAGATATAATAAATGGTACGGTAGGGTGAAGGGAAGGGGGGTGCCAGAGTACCTGAAGAGAAGTTGGAAGGGGGAAAGATGGCAAAGGGTTGCAAGGTTTAGGTTTAGGTTTAGGTTGGGAGACGGTATGAAAGGAGGTAAATATTGGGAGGGAGAGGAGAGTAGGAAGTGTAGGGTATATAGAGCGGGAGAGGAGACGTGGGAGCATGTTTGGAAGGAATGTACAGATTGGGGGTTAGAAAGGGGATGGCAGGAGATGGTGGAGGAAGTACTGGGAGAGGAGGGAAAGGGAGAGGGTTGGTTGAAAAATTAGAGGAAATGAGGAAGGGAGAAGGGTGGAATATGTGGAAATATGAATGAGGAAGAAAAAGGAGAAAAAGAAGCGGCGGAAACGGAGATCCGGGGAATGAGTGTGGAAAGAAGTGTGGATAGATGAGTGTGGCTTTCTCTCTCTCTTATGCAAATCGAGAAATGCATGGAATAGAAATTCAATTTAACATAAACGGATAACGTAAGCGGAGCGGAGTGCCCCGCAGTGTGTCCCGCAAAGGGAATAAATCACATATTATTATTATTATTATTATTATTACTATAAATATAATATTATAAAACATAAAAACAAATATAAATAAAGATAGTCACATGTAAAACAACAAACTAAAAAATTAAGAGCCATTACATAAATTGTGTCGTTGTTCGGGAGCTCGAGCCATGCTTGATGCAATCTCTTCTGCCGCGCAGGGAAAATTATTTGTATATTTGCCAGTGGCGTTGAAGGATGTCATCGCTGCAATCCGACCTGCATCCATCGAGAGAATAGGACATCATCTCTCTAGAGTACCGATTGTGGGAATTCGAGAGAATATACATGTATACATGTATATTCTCTCGAATTCCCGAATGTATATTGTGATATATGTATATATGTATGTATCATTGTATTGTTGACGTATTATTCTAAACATATTATTTGCGATAGTCGTCATATGCCTCTATAGTCGAAGGGATAAGATGCCTGCCCGGTTAGCAGGAGATCCAGGTTTGATTCCTGGCTGCGATGATATTTTTCGCAAAATAATTACGAATTTTCACGATTGGTTTGTGATCAGGCCCCACCGTGACGCACACCCTTCTTTCTTATAAATTTTGTGGGTTATGTAAACTTAAATATTCGGAATCTATTTCAAAATTAGTACAATTGATGCCTTCATCTTCGAAACTTGATCATATTACACACATCACGGATACAGTATTATTTGATAAATGATTTCTTTTTTTAGTTTTTATATCTGTTATCATCGAAAAAAATACGTTTGGCTTTGGCATTTGAATGAGGAAAAGAAAGAACAAGTAACTCTAAATGCGGAAATATTTTTTCTCCGTGGAAATCTTTAAACTCTAATATTTTTTCCATATCTCATCGATTTCTAAAATAGCTAACTCTTGTTTTTCAATATTATTATAAATTAAAAGCAGATTTCTCAACTCAATTGAACTAATTTAATTGTATCAATATTACCGATTTGCGTAGCAATGAGAGTTAAAACTTTAATTTTATTTCTGCCTTTATGATAAAGCGCGATTTCAGACTGCAAAAACATCAATTGTTTTTTTAATAACACAACAATATACGGCAAGTGTTTTAATATTTCTCGAACGAGCAGTTAAATAAACATCTACACTTTAATTTTAATATCTTTCCTAAACTCAACAGATTTTCTAAAACATATTCACAGTCAGGTATTAATATCATAATAAAATAATAATGATTAACTACATATATTTATACATGTAGAGTTATTATGTTTAATATTTGTATTAAAACAAATATTAATAATTTTTTTGTTGAGAAAACGTTTAATATATCTTTAAAATAAAAATATTGCCACTTTTTTATTTATACATATTATTATAACAATTATTTTGAAATAAAATTATAATTTATAATTTGATATCTAAAATATTAATGTTACCTGATAGATATTAAAGTATATAGAAAAGTAAAAAAATTAAAATATATGAATTAAAATTAAAATATAGAGAGAATATATTAACATATATGGAATATAAGGTATACATTATTTTACCATTTTCTTTTTAGTACTAATTTCCCACTTCTATCATTGATATCTCATTATATCATCGTGACGTAGCGATATTTTTTTTCAGTAACTATTAATTTTTTTATTCAGTAACTAATTTATTCAGTAATTAATTTTTTTATTCAGTAACTATTAATTTGCATGTATTAAAAGTTGCAGAACAAAATTAAAAGAAACATAATTTTTTTCTTGATTTTTTTACGAATCAGCTTGATGTCAGCACCTGCTGGATTAAAATGATCAGTAAGAAATTTATAGATCAAGTCGGCTATAAGTCAGCCGTATCAATCGGCTATAAGGTCGATTTTATGACAAGGCGATACTTTTTATGATGACTAAGTTGACTTTTGGCCGACAATAAGTCGACTTTCAGCTGTTATAAGTCATTGATTAGGTTATGGTGATTATCGACATTAGTCGACTTTTAATCGACATTAAGTAGACTGTTAGTTAATAAATAAGTCAACTTTTAGGCGATATTTATAGTAGTATTAATAATGATATTATATTAATGCCAAAGCAATTCGAAATGCTCGACTTTCTCCAATGTATTGGCACACTTCTAATTGTTCGAGTAAAAAATTTTCATTATACTGAATATCTTGAACATCTAAAAACCTTCAGATTAATATTTCTTATCTATTCTTGATCTATACATACATGTAACATAATAAAAGCGCAACAAAGAATAAACATAATGTAATAAAAAACATATACAAATCTCAGTTAGAATGAAAGCTACCACTTATGTTAGATACATATCATTTGAGTTAAATTAGATTAAACGCAATTTTATGATATCATAATTTTGAGAAAGAAAGCTACTATCACTTGTGTTTTAGAATAAGAAGACTTCACTACAAAAATACGAATCATTAATTTATATTTTTTAAAAGCAATTGTATATTGAACTTTCGAAGTAATGTGATTATAACTTGGCGTCACTTTTTTTATATTAAATCTTTTATATAAATGATATACATATTAGGATTGAATATTAGATACTATTGAATTTAATAAGATATGTAATACTAGACCGCTAATGGCGATGTTTATGATGAAGTCGCATCGTTATATTGATTGTGGGTTGTGGGATAAAAGTCATATACATGGTATAAAATTTTAAACTTATATGTACTTTATTTTTTATAAATGTCAATTCGACATTATAGGCATCTTTAATATTTCTGAAATCAATAATATTATTTCTTATTTATTTAAATTAAATTGCATTCTTATTTTATACTTATTGCACATTAAATATTACATATTATTTTTCTTAAACACCAAGTATATGGTATGTTTACTCACAATAAAAATGGCTACTTGCATCACGTTTTATCATAAATTTTTATACGCGTTAGCGATCTAGCATTATAGAAGTCTGTGGTACATTGAATCTATTTGGGCACCTCCGTGACAGAAATTGCAACCGGGTAGATGAGAATCGACGATGATAATGACGTTTCTTAAAGTAAAAATGTCCAAATCAAACTTTGCGGAGCAATATCTCCACTCGTAGAGCACGTAGCAGAAAAATAAAAATATTTTTATTATGCAAGTTGAATACAAACTATCGATCAAACCTATTTAGAACTTGATCGGTTTAGTCGTTATTGAGATCCGATAATTTTGGATGCTTGCATCTCGCCGATTCGAGTAAAGACGACAGTGTTCTCGGTTGACTTGACATCCAAGACCATTACCATGTCTCTTGATACTTCTACATTTATTTTTATAAATATATTTATATAATTGTAAATTATAAAACTATAATAATATATAAAAAAAATTATAATACTATAATAAATTATAATACTATAATAATATATAATATTATTTAAAATTATAATACTATAATAATATATAATATTATTTAAAAAATATCGAATTTATAAGATAATTGCAATCTTTGTGATTAAATATTTAAAATATTTGAAAATTTTATATATTTTTAACAGTGAAGTTACAAAATCTTCATCAAGTGAAGAATTGTATTCCGAAACAGATGAAACAGACGAAGAACAGTCTATCTTTAGAGAATTGAAAATATTTCTTTTGAAGAAAAAATTCATAATTGATCTGTAAAACACATTTTCCTATTTAAATAACAAAATGTTATCCAAATTATTATGTATTTTTAAAACTAAACATAATGAATTAAAACTGTTAAAAATTAATCTTTAAATTATATATTTTTTTTTTTATAAAATGCAGATTTGAATACAGTACTTGTCCTATTCTTATAGCATAAATGTATTAATGTATTAAATTAGTATCGATTTTTCATACCTTCATAGTATTATTAAAATATAGAAATCTGTACAAATTTTTAATACGATTACGATACTGTTATAATATAGAAAAGCGGTATTGATTTTTGATATTGTTATGATACTATTAAAATGTAGAAAATCGATACTGACTTTTAATATGATTAAGGTACTGCAATCATATACTGTAATAATACTGTAGTTCAAGTCTTGGTTCATAGCTATCAACCCAGCATTCCAACAGTACTGCGCCAGTACTGGCATATAGTATCACGTCAGTATTCAATCAAACTTGATACTGGCCTAATATCTTGCCAATATTTATTTCCCATTTGGATTATTTTTAAATTAAAGATATTACCGCTTAGATTTTATTTTTTCAAAATAATGGTATATCAAATCTTTTACACAATATATAATTTAGCTAAGGACTTGTAGCTCAATGTTTATAGGATTATAACTTGGCGCCAATTATTGATATAAAATCTTTTATAGAAATTTTATACATTATTACAGTCATTTGAGTTCAGTTAGCAATGTAAAAATAAAGTTTTCTTTTTTAAAGAATTAGAACTAGTATCATTTAAATCAGATTAGGAAGACTTTTCTGAATCAGATTAGGAAGACTTTTTTGAATTGAAAAGCCAAATTTTTTTTAAAATTAAAACTACTACCACATTGGATTAGAATAAAAAGACTCTTTAATGAAAATACAAAGATATATATCACTTAGGTTCTATTTTTTTTAAATAAAAGATATTGCCAGTTTTATTTTTTATACAAATGATATCATTTGAGTCGAGTTGACAATGGAAACAAATTTTTTTGTTTTTTAATTAAAGCTAATACCATTTGGATTAGAATAAAAAGACTCTTCAATGAATACAAAGATCACAAAGATACTAGCATTTAGATTTTATTTTTTAGTTTGATCACGACTTGAGTTATAGCAATTTCATAACATAATTTTTTAAATGCAGAGATATGTATCATTTAGAGTCTATTTCTTTAAAATAAAAAATATGAAATATTCTTTAAAATAAAAGATATAAAAGATATTAGTTCTATTTTTTAACTTGATACAACAGTTTCTTTTTTTTCAAGCGTGCACTATATTTGACATCCTTTTTTTAGAAAGGTAATTTTATAGTGATATAGTGATATACAGACATTTTGTAGTATTAACCATCTTTTTGTGTTCGAAAAGCGCGTCTATAATTGACACCTTTTATACTTGACATTTTTTTTCTATAATATGCACAACAAGAGTAAATAGGATAGAGAATGAAAAAACGAACGAGATAGCATATTGCTTTTTTTCACGTGTCCAATTGGCGGTCGATGTCGTTGAGTTTCGCGGCGAGTTTGATAATTGATTATAGTTTGTTTCGGAGTGTAAGTGATGTTTATGCATCATAATCTATTATCTTGTAGGTACGTGTTTTAAGAAACAATATGAATACTGTGTTGAATACTTATTTTGAAGTCATGTATTTTATTGTGTTTTTTATTGTGTTGTACTTTTATGAATGTATATGTTTATGCTTTTTTATTATAAGACATTACCGTGTCTCTTGATTGTTGATTGATAAAGTCATTATATCATCAAATTTGATATATTAGGTTTTCGGGCATCATTTATGTATCTTTTAAACATTCATAAATTTTGTATGAACTTGCAAGAGAAAAAAATGTTATAATATTTAAAGGAATTATTATTGATAAGATAATTCTGATTTATTGAAATAATTATTAAATATATCTTTTTGATAAGTTATTTAAATAAATATATTATAATTGTCTGTATTAAATAACTCGAAAGCATTATTATTTTAAATTAAGCACAATTTATAATATAAAACCTGATTAGACTTTTACTAGTTTACATATTGATTCTAAAATATCATACGAGAATCGCCAATTTTTATTAGTACATGTGCATGAAAATTTAAATCTAATCATTCCATGGGAGTTAAATATGTTCAAGTACAAATAATGATGATAATGCCCTAAAAGGATTTAATATATCTATAAATTTAATGACATTATGACTTTGTAGTATGTAATTATGTATGAATATTTCATAAAAATTGTGAAATAAAGAAATACTAATATTAGTTAATTAAACGATCATAAAGACAATTACGAACAGTAAAAAGCTAAGTTGAAATGTTTATGTAAAACAATAATATTTACATATCTTTATACATTATACATTATATGTTATACCATGCTACATGAAACCAATACAAATCCTCTTTTCGTCAATACAGAGAGATTTGTCGCAAACTTGGCATGCAATTGATTATTCTTTTATTCGAATTATCAGATATATTTTTAAACAACCATTTAATCCAATTGAATGATACACATGCTATTTAAAGATGTTTTCACAAAATATTCATATTACTCATCAAATTAAGAAATATTTATGAACTATATCTGTAATAATTATTTTAGTAAATATTAATCAACTATTTCTAATATACATACATGATATTAAGTTTTATATATGTAAAATTGTTATATTTCTGATATATAATAATATATTTGTTTTTGATTATGTAATTTTTTATTTCAATAATTCTTTTAATAAATTTTTTGTTTTTTAATAAATTTTATACTACTACCTAAAAAAAATACAAGAAATTATTTAATTTATTTATTTACAATTTTTTGTCAAAGATTTCTTTAAACTAATTTTTTCTTTCTTCTTACATTTAACCTATCTTGTTAGCAGCATTAACTGCAATTGTGATGAATATTATTCCTTGGCATTATGTTTAACAGAATCCTAAAAGAACACTTTCAGATTTTATGCTAAGACTACCCTTAATGATCTTGAGCGGAATTACTGTCTTCTCGCAAAGTTTCAGATCGCAACGTGTCAGCAAATGGAAAAGCAGAACTTTTCTTTTTAATAAAGCAAATCTGTTACCTATGCACATCAATCAATAGCAAAAGGAAGATAAGTTCAACAGTTAAGACTATCTTTCCTCACCTCATCCAGAAATCTCTTAGGATAAAACTTCTCCGGTACTTCAAAGTAATTAGGATCATGATGAAGATTATGAACCGTTTTCATATGCCATGTCTTTTCTTTACAGTAAAAGGTTTCATGTCTGATAATGTTAGCGCGGGAGAGGAGGGGGAGAGATTCGAAATCTTTCAAATATAATTTATTCAATGCCACAGCAACCGGATACATCCTCAGAACCTCGTTGATCATAGCATTTAAATATTCCATACCATTAAGAGTTTCGTAAGGTGTTTCTCAATTGATTTCTTTCAAGACTTGGTCGATTTCATTTTAAAGTCTTTTTTATATATTCTGATTCACTGCGATTTTGAGCAGCAAAACATTAATGTGGAGGTACTTTCGAGGTCTCTCAAGAAAAAATGAATGCCTATGCTACCATATCATCAATTGATAATTTCGCTTTGTCTTTACTTCTCCACTATTAATTGTAACATGTCTGGACGAACGATATCATTATTATTTCTTTTTATAGTAGTTTTTCAACAAGATCTCGAAAAAAATGTGTTATTTCTTTATAGATTTTTCATTTCTGAATAAATGTCAATTTGATTATTCGTGCTAACCGAGAAAAATTTCTCATTATAAAGAATTTTAAAAGAGAGAAACCGCTGAAATTAGTGATATTTCTGTACCGTACACAAATTCATTTTTCGGGTTTTTCATAGACTGATAGCAAATTAATACAATACTGATACCAAAAGCGCAAGTAGCGATTACGTCATTTATGTACCTTGTAAAGGTAGATGTTTTTAAATTCGATTGTCCTCTTCTAATGGCAGTTGCCAGTTAAATAAGTGCTAAAGTTAACACCACAATTCGATTATTAATTTAAACATACGATATTCGATATTAGCTTAAACATTTTCATTTTACTACATGTAAAAGCCGGATTCAATATAAATCGTACTTCACGCTTATGTCCGCGAAGGGCGATGAGGTTTTTGCCAAAAATGGATCTTGTTGTTCACCAAGGCGGTCTATAAAGTTGTCAAAATGTTTTAACGACAGATTTAACAAGCTCAAAGTCATGAAGCATTACGATTGGATTTTGCCAAAAGTCATACATGCGTTAGAATTGACATACTTGACGTTAGAATTTAAGTTATACATTATTTTGACAAAATCAGTCAGTTATTGCTGACGGAAGATAGCCGGTCTCATATTTTCAACTATGGGAAGAGATTTTACATCCATATTTCTTGAAGTAATTCGTGTTTTTTAAAAAGAAAATAATATAGGCTTACAGTGTCTATCATCAATAAAATGATTACATATATCATATTGATAACAGTTTTTACACCATACTTAAATTCATAAAGAATCGTAACACACAGCTGTGTGTGTGTGTGTGTGTGTGTGTGTGTGTGTGTGCGTGCGTGCGTGCGTGTGTGTGTGTGTGTGTGTGTGTGTGTGTGTGTGTGTGTGTGTGTGTGTGTGTGTGTGTGTGTGTACGTATAAGAGGTATATGTATATATACATACATACACACACACATATATATATATATATATATATATATATACATATATCTCTTATACGTATATGTATAAGAGAATAAACCGTTCATATAGTAATTGACCAGTAGTTTGACGAGTTATATCCTAACGTCTAGCAATTTAATAACGCCACATTAATATACTAATAAGAGTAAGTTATATATATATATATATATATATATATATATATATATATATATACATAATTACGGCAATCGCTTGAAGTAAATAATTCTTCACGCGCCTCAACGATGTTCGCCGGGCGGAAGTATCTTACCGCGCGCTTGCATTTGCGATGGGCCGGGCTGATACGTGATTTTTAATAATTAATATCTCGATTATTATTGCGAATATCACAAAATGGTATGGGATTTTTATGTTCATCTCGGTCCCATTTATTTTTTTACGAGTGGTGGCAGAAGTCTTGCGGAACATCCTGTATAATATGTCAAACATATCTGTTGCTAATTTGACCGTAGTTTATTTAATATTTTTAACTATTTGCTTCTTCACTTATTTCTTTTAAATATTGTTTATGTGTAACATGACTTTATTATAAAATTACAAAATTGTATTAAGTTAGCTTGTCCCTGTTTGAATTCTGCTTAGCTGACTCTCTTTATTTAATCAAAATTTAGTCAAATTTAATCAAATTTTTTTATTTATTTAAACAAATTATATAATAATGCGCTATTTATGCGCTCTTTAAATTAATAAAAAATGTACTTTATTATTTTTATTATTTTTATTATTTTATATATTTATTTTGTATATATATATATATATATATATATATATATATATATATAAAACATGGCATGTATATTTAATTTATTTATATCTCTATAAATTAACTAAGCAGGAATGTCTCCGTTTGACAGGATATCTATTTAAAAATAAGTTGCTTAAGATTTATGGTGCAAAAATTGAAATTATATATGAAAATAGTACATAAAGTGTGTAAATATATATCATGCATTTAATTTATCAAATTAATAAATCAAATTTATTGGATTAATTAAGTAGCCATGTTTCTGATCGCCTAAAGAAAAAAAACTGTTTAAGATTTGCACCGTAAAAATCAATATTATATTAAAACAATAGTGTATAAATTATAGATTTTTTTGGTAATCTAATTTTGAATTTTTGAAAACGCGTTAGAAGAAAATATACCGCTTATGAGGAAAATTTACTAAATATTGCAAAAATCAGAATTATTTCAAAATAATAGCGCATTATTCGTAAATGTATTGTGTGTATTTGATTTATTGAATCTTACATCAATTGGATTTAGATAGGCTTAAGAGGACAATTTTTTATAATATTTGATCTTAGCGTTTATCACAAATCATATATGATTGTGCTATTATTTTCAAGTAATTTTAATAGATTATATATATGTTTTATATAATTAAGTGATCTAATTTTAAATATATTAAAAGAAAATATTACTATCTTTAATAAGGAAGATTTTTAAAGGATGCGACTCAAAAATCAAATTACTCTAATGTGCTAATAAATATTGCATAAATTCTGTACATTTAAATTATTATTAAACTATTTAAATTATTATTAATACATGAAGGGGGAACTCACGAATAGTCTAGTTAACTTACTGATTACCGGCGTAAAAAAAGATTTGTGTTAACTTCATTCATAAATTTTTTTATAGACTTATACAGCACATATATAGCATTATTATTTGTTTAGTAATTTATTCGTTATATGCTGATTAAGAGAATTACCCATATTGGTTTTATTATTTTTATTAGGATTTTTTTACTTCAATGTGAATTTACAAATTTCAAAATTTAAAATATCAATATTACTATAAAAGTTACAATTACATTTAGCTAAAAAATAAGAATTTTCAAAATAACATTACTAATGATACGTAAAATTTTGAGGATATTGGATATTTTTGCTTATAGTGCAAAAGTTGAATACAAATAATGAATTTTATTTTTTATTACAACAAATCTATATAAATGTAAGATTTGCATTATTATGAGATTTATATTTGGGAAGGTTTTCTTGATAGTAATTTTTTTAAAACGCTTTTATCGTTATTCCATAAATTTTTATCCAATAATAATATTATAAAAATATTTTTTACAGAAATGAAAGAAACACACAGTAGAAGAATATAACTGATATACATTATTATGCTTAATAATAATTGTACGATTATCATGAAAAAGTATGCGTTACAAACTGAATAGGCGTATAAATAGAATTTAATTCTCCAATCTTTGTCATGTCTTTTTTTTGCTGTATTACACTGGTTGGTGTATACTAAATGGTGATATACATGAAAATGTAAAAATACATAAATACTTCAAAGTGTTTATATAAATAGTCAATGAATTTGTTGTATTATTTAGCTGAATATGAATTAATAATTTCATTATCAAAGAAATAATATTATGCTATTACATTTAAATATTTTATGTATAGCAGTCTTTAGTGTGCATTGGCACGGTGCAGTGCAGTGAGCCAATAACGCTTTTGGAAATATATAAGAAATAAAATGATAGCATTTGTAAAAATATTCTTCATGCAATAATATCCTTAATTTTTAAACTTGCAATAAACATTTTCTTGATGGAAATTTATAGAAAAAAATGTTCTGCTTCATTACGGTTGTATCGTTTTCTGTTTCATCTGAAATTTAAAAAAATTTTATATTAGATAAAAATTATAGTAAATATTTTAGATAAATTTTCAGTTTTTAAAAATCTTATTATCTTATATTAAAAGCATACTTAACCATTTTGATTTTAAATTGTATGATTCAGAGTATGATTAAAATGTTATTAAAGTATTAAGACAGAAATGTTGAAATGTATTTAACTTTTTCCTACTAAATTGTCAAAAAGTAATAAAAAAAAATAAATCAATTAAATCATCAATGATCTTACGTCTACCAATGTAATCTCCCTTGGTTCTACATTTAGCCAAAAACCACCTTCAGGCTTCATAATGATGCCACTTCTAGCGAGCTTGAGCGGTATCGGTGTCTTTTCGCAGACTTTCAAATTGCAACGGGCTAATAGATGAAAGAATAGAACCTTGATCTCTAACAACGCAAATCTATTACCTATGCACATTCTGGGACCAAGCCCGAAAGGAATATAAGCTCCGCAATTGAGACTGTCTTTCCTTCTCTCACCAAGAAACCGCTCGGGATCAAATTTTTCTGGCTTTTCGAAATATTTAGGATCATGATGAAGTGCATAAATCGGTATCCATATGTTTTGTCCTTTCTTGATAGTAAAAGAGTTCATCCCTGGTAATGCTGGTGGTAATTCGAAATCTTTTACACATAATCTATCCGTTGTCGCAGCAGGAGGATACATTCGGAGAGCTTCGTGAATTACAGCATTCAAATATTCCATGGCATTAATTGCTTCGTAAGATGCTTCTCCGTTGTTTTCTTTCAAGATTCGGTCGATCTCATTCTGAAGTTTTTTTTGTATATCCTGATTCACTGCGATTTCGTGAGCAGTAAAGGACATTACCGTTGAAGCAGTGTCGAAACCGCCAAAGAAAAAGATAAATGCATGAGATACCATATCTTCGATAGTCAATTTTGCCTTATCTTCCTTATTCCTGTTTTCCATCAACAATTGTAATATATCAGGCCGAACAATACCATTTTCATCTCTGGTTTTTATAGTGATTTCCACAAGATCTCGAAAATAGTCTACTATTTTCTGACGGATTAATTTCAAATTTATTAATCGCGCTAACAAAGGAAAATTTCTAAATATGTATAATTTTATTAAGGCAATACCGTCGAAAGAAGTCGCTTCCTTACCATATACGTAAAATTCGTTCTTTGGATTTCTCATGGAATCAACGGTAATGCCAAAAGCACAAGTAGCAATCATATCATTAGTATATCTAGCAAAGATGTCTTTCATTTGCATCATCCTCTGCTCTGGTGGTAATTGCGTCAAGAAACTGCCAAAATCGGCAGCGCACTTTGACATTAACTTAAACATACTTTTCATTTTGTGAGACGTGAAGACTGGAGTTAATAAAGATCGCACCTGCCGCCATTTCTCTCCGCGAATTGAAAAAAGATTTTTGCCAAATATTGAATCTTGAGATTCGTTCACGAAACTGCGATGATCCGGAAATATATCGAAATGTTTTAATGCAATGGATTTAATAAGCTCGGGGTCGCGCACTATTATATATGGTTTAGTCATATCAAATATTCCAATGTATTTCGCTTCAGAATGTAGATTGTAAATGTCCTTGATAAGTTCGGCTATCGATTGGAGACGAAATACTGATGGTCCCATATTTCCCACTATAGGAATAGGTGGCTTATGCAATATATTATGTTTTTTGAAATAATTCCAATCTTTGAAGAAATAATAATAAAATCCTAGAACACCCACTATTACCGATAAAGCGATTACATACATCATGGTAATATATCTATTACTGTTATTTCACTGAATCAGAATACAAGTTTGTGGAAATTCAACTCTTCTAAATTCAACTCTTTGATAATTTATTTGAATATTTTTATCTTGTTATTAGTAATAATATCAAAGTACGACATTACGTGTCGCAAGCTGACGGTCGATTACTGCTGTTTTACGCTATTTCTCTAATATCTTGATTCGTCATGATTAATCTAAGTGTTGTTGATAAACGTTTTTTTTTAATTCAATTGTAAATATCCTCGTTATTATCAATATGATAACGAGTTTTTTAAAATCAAGATAGAGGACAGAATTTGCCAGTCACGATATTTATCATTTTCAATTATATTTGCCACGTTATCTGTTTTTTTACTTACTGTTAATATGATTTATATCAATTAATAACAATTTGTTAGGAAAACAACAAAATTGCATTAAATTATTTATTCTTGGCAGTCTTGATTATTGCTAATTGAATGAAAAATTCTGTTATTTTCTAAACTGTACTCATATTGTTAAAATAATTGAACTACCACATGACATTTCGCAGACATTCGTGCCCTTAGCTTTTATCATTATTGTTTATATATGTTTATATGTTTATATAAGATGTATGTGTTATAATAACCGCAATTTATTTATAGTTTAATATATTCTTTTCTCTATAATTATGAGAACTTTATATTTTAAGAATCTTATTAATTCATTATAGCCATTTTAAATTGTAATGTCAGAAACGAAAAAACATATAATAAAAATTCTTGCAAAATACATTAAAATAGAAATATTTTTCTATAAAGAAAAATTAATTGACAGAGCAGACTTTTCAAATATACCGAATGCTCTTTTTTTGCTTTGGTAATCAATAAATAATCATAATATATCTAAAAATAAATGAACAGTGTCATTCAATTAAAAGAGGAATTATATTATATATTTAAATTCAAAAATAAAAGAGATTGTTAACGCCTAAAGTCCTGTTGTTCCACCGAGTGCTAGTCTACTTAAATATATTCTCGATATATGTATATATTTCTCGGTTTATGTGTGTGTGTGTGTGTGTGTGTGTGTGTGTGTATATATATAGATTGTGTGTATATATATATATAGATATGTATAGATTGTTTATAAATGTTAAAATTACATATCTCTTTTATCTCATTCACGATATCTCTTCAATTTATCTAATTTTGAAGAATATATTGATATGATAAAATCAACTACGAATTGGCAATTGAAAAGCATTGATCCTGTATGATCTCAAGTAATAGCAAAACATTTTACCTACAATATTTTATATTTTTAAAATTTTAAAATATATTCTTATATTCTTGAAAAGACAATAATAAATACTCAGAGTGTCTGTCACACATAAAACTTAATTTAATTTTTTAATTACTTATATCGTTTATCTTTAATTACTTATATCGTTTTGATTTTTCACATGATTAAATTGAATTCATATATAATTCATATATTGCGTAAAGAGTCTGATACTGTTGTTTACATAGTAGTGTAATATTATTTTATTTTAAATCTTTCATTAAGTCTTATATCTATCATGATTAATTACTATTGTATAAGTAAGTTTTTCTCTTATATACGAGATATGGAGGGATTATTGCGTAATGAAACGTAACAAGCCGATTTATTTGTAATTGTTGATTCAAGGAAATTAACTGCACATAATATTCAAAAGTATATATTTTACATACATACATGTATATATATATATATATCTATAGATTAAGACGATATTCTGTAATAATATCCACAAGTTAATTTTTATATTTTTCTTATATGTTATAATGTGTCATTTCTTGTGTTTTTGTACATTATATGCATAATCAGATTTTATTCTTTATTGTATAGTTATATCAATCAATATATATATATATATATATATATATATATATATATATATATATATATAAAATCAATTTATCGGTATATAAAAATATTTTTATCTTGACAATAAATTTTAATCCCAATATAAAAAAATAAAAATAAAAAAAATATTGGATATATATGATATTACTAAATTTAATATAATAATCGTACAGTTATTTTACCATGATTAAGTCACATTATAAAGTTATAATAACAAAGCAAGATAAAAAACGATATTCTGATAATCTCTTTATTCTTGTCTTTCACCATTTTCTTAAAAATATGTAGAAATTAAAATGACTATATTTAATTTTAGCACAAATATGATGCAAATATATTGTTTGTTCCTGACTTGCGATCATATTTTTTTTATTATAGTCTTGAAGGAAATATTCTACTTCATGTTTATCTTGTAATTTTTCATTTCATTTGAAACAGCAAAACTTTCCAACAATACGAACATGTTACCTATGCACATCCTTGGACCTAAACCGAAAGGAAAGGAAGCTCCACAGTTTAGAGTGTTTTTTGCGCTTACTAAGAAACCGCTTAGGATCAAATTTCTCCGGTTTTTCGAAATATTTAGAATCATGATAAAGTCCATAAACTGGTATATGCCTTGTCCTTTCTTTATAATAAAAGATTTCATCCCTGGTAACGTTGAAGGCAATTCAAAATCTTTGACGCATATTCTATTCAATGTCAGGTCACCTGGATATATTCTGAGAGTCTCATTGATTACTTCCTTTTTATTATATAAATTATTCAGTTTAATAATATTTATTATTTTAGAGATTGATAATATATTTATATGATAATTGGATGGTCTTCTAATTCTTCATATTCTATAATAGGATCAATACGAGTTGTTGCTCATTATCATATGAAGTTAAATTAATTATAATTATTTTGATTATATTAATTTTAATTAAGGGATATTTTTTAAAAGATTTTGATGTTTGACAAGGTGGTTGATTTTTATTTTCTATATTTCCTATATTTCCTATATTTTCTATATTTCCTGTATTTTTAATGTTTTTTTTTTAAATTTTAACTGAGATAAATCGAAGGCTAATAGATTTTATTGAAGGTAAATCGGAATTGGTATCTGGGTTTAATATTGAATATTTTAGGAGAAGATTTGCATTAATTTTTATAGCAGAATAATTATTTTTTTTAGGTATTTATGTTCATTAATGTTTACTGCATGATTGCATCCAGATATTCCATGTTATTAACCGCTATACCTAAAGTACTTGTCCATCATTATTCTTCAAAACTTAATCGATTTCATTTTGAAGTTTTTTTTGTACATCCTAATTCACTGCAATTTCATGAGCAGCAAAACACATTAACATCGAGTTGGTATCGAAGCTTCCAAAGAAGAAGATGAATGTCTGTACTATCATATCGATAGTTTAATCCGTCCTGCCATTTTTACTTCTGCTCTCCATCATCAATTGCAACATGTCTGATCAAACGATACCTTCTCTAATTTTTATATGATTTTTATATGATTTCGATAAAATCTCTAAAAAAATTGGCTATTTTTTTACGAAAAAGTTTCAACTTAAGTATTCATGCCAGCCAAGGTAAAATTGTAAATGTGAAACAAGCAGAATGCCGAAAGTAGTCACTTTCTTGCCGTAAACATAGAATTCATTATTTGGATTTCTCATTGAGTCTACAAACGCCAAAAGCGCAAGTAGCGATTACGTCATTTGCATATGTCATAAAGACGTCTTTCATTTCCATTTTCCTCCTCTCCGCTGATAATTGTGCCAAATACTTGCTAAAATCGATATCATAATTCGACATTAACTTGAACATACTTTTCATTTTACTAAACGTGAAAGCCGGGCTCAATATAAATCGCATCTCCATCTATCACGAACAGCGATAGACAGAAATAAGATTTTTGGCGAAAAATGGACTCTGGGTTTCATGAAGAAAGTACTATGATTCATGAACATATCGAAATGTTTTAACATGGATTTAATAAGTTCGGGATCGCGAATCATTACGAGTGATTTAAATCATGCCGACATACTTGGCATCAGGATGTATATAGTATATTAACTTGATAAACTTAGCTATGGATTGGCAGCGGATGAGTGAATCCCATTTCCTAGTAATAGTAAAAGTTTTGTATATGGTATTCCATGTTTTTTGAAAAAATTAAAATCTTTAAAAAGATAATAATAAAGGTCCAGAGAGCCTACTATCATTGATAAAATGATTATGTATATCATATTGATAATTGCTAACGCGATTAAACTGAACTTATAAAAACATATAATGCGCATAAACACAGTAATATTTAAATATTAGAATAGAGTATTACTGTCTACGAGCGGAATCAATACATTAAGATAATTGACTAGTGTTGCTGCAAGTAATCTTTCTATTATATGCGAGATGTGGAAGGATTGTTGCGCAGTATGACGTAACGCATCAAGTTATTTTTAGATGTTGATTCAATGAAATCAAAGTATATAAAGCAAATTAAACAGATAAAAATTAAAAAATATTATATATTTATAATAATATATTTTATATATATTTTATATATATATTATATATGCATTAATGAATTATTAAAATATTATTCTGTACTGAAATGATTAATTAAGCCTTACAATTTTTTCTATTATATCATTTTCTTATATAATATTTTTCTATTTTATATGTGCATTTAGATTTTATTTTTGATTATATACAGTTATATTATTTGTCTTGGTAATTTTTTAAAAGCCTTTTTATCTTTATTCGATAAACTTTTACCCAATATGAAATATTTTTTTCAGAAATCGAAACACAGTGGAAAAGTATAAGTAATTATTACACTAAATAATAATTGCACGATTATTATGAAAAAATTACAATATAGATAAACAAGATAAGAAATAAAATTTAATTCGCTAATTTTTCATTTATGCTTTCTTCTTTTACTGTTTTTTTAGAAATATATAAAAGATAAAATGACAGTATTCAATCGAAATATTCCTGGTGATAATTCTTAGTTCTTGCAGTAAACATTTTCTTTCCGGGAATTTATAGAAAAATGTCTTGGTTCATCATAAGTTTGTTGTTTTCCGTTTTATCTGAAATTAAATTAATATTACATATTATACAAAAACTATAGTATAATTATATTTCAGATAGACTCGATTTTTATAAAGATTTTATAAAAATTTTTATTACCTTATATTATATTAATAATATATTTAAATATTAAATTTTGATTTTAAATTATATGATTAAGTGTATTACTAAACTGTTATTAATCATTAAAATAGCAAAAAAATATTAAAATATCTTGAAATATCTTTTATTACTAAATTATCAAGAAATAATAAAAAAAAATAAATTACCAATCAATATACATAAAAACCAATCAATTTACTTACGTTTAACATGTTCCATTGACTAATTTAGTTGAAAGAGTATGATGTATGTTTTCTCTTCGTTCCACATTCAGCCAAAAACCACCTTCAGGTTTCATATTGAACCCATCTTTAGCGATCTTGATCGGTATCGGTGTTTTTTCGCAAACTTTCAGATTGCAACGGGCTAGTAGATAAAAGAGTAGAACTTTCGTTTCTAGCAATGCAAATCTGTTACCTATGCACATTCTAGGACCAAGACCGAAAGGAATGTAAGCTCCGCAGTTGAGACTGTGTTTCCTCTTTTCACCAAGAAATCGCTCGGGATCAAACTTTTCCGGTTCTTCGAAATATTTAGGATCATGTTGAAGTCCATAAATAGGTATCCATATACCCTGTCCTTTCTTTATTGTAAAAGGCTTCATTCCCGGTAATGCCGGCGGTAACTCAAAATCTTTTTCGCATAATCTGTCCATTGCCACGGCAACCGGATACATTCGGAGAGCTTCGCAGATCACAGCATCTAAATATTCCATACCATTAACAGCTTCGTAAGGTGCTTCTCCATTGTTTTCTTCCAAGATTCGATCGATTTCATCTTGAAGTCTTTTTTGTATATCTGGATTCACTGCGATTTCGTGAGCAGCAAAACACATTAGTGTTGAAGTACTGTCGAAACCACCAAAGAAAAAGATAAACGCCTGCGATACCATATCTTCGATACTTAATTCTGGCTTGCCCTCTTTACCTCTGTTTTCCATCATCAATTGCAACATATCAGGTCGAACAATACTATTCTCATCCCTAGTTTTTATAGTGGTTTCCACAAGATCTCGGAAGAAATCTGCTATTTTCTGACGGACAATTTTCAAATTTATTAATCGTGCCAGCATAGGCAAACTTCTGAATATATATAATTTTATTAAGGCAATACTGTTGAAAGTGGTCGCCTCTTTGCCATATATGTAAAATTGATTTTTTGGATTTCTCATGGAATCAACAGTGATGCCAAAAGCACAAGTAGCGATTACGTCGTTAGTATATCTGGTAAAAACGTCTTTTACTTGTATCATCCTTTGTTCTGGTGGCAATTGCGCTAAGAAGGTGGCAAAATCGTCGGCACATTCTGACATTAACTTAAACATACTTTTCATTTTGCTAGATGTGAAGGCTGGACTCAATAAAGATCGTACTTGCCGCCATCTCTCTCCGCGAATTGAAAAAAGATTTTTGCCAAATAACGGGTCTTGCGTTTCGTCCACGAAGCTGCGATGATCCGGGAACATATCGAAGTGTTTCAACGTAATGGATTTAATAAGCTCGGGATCGCGCACCATTATAAGTGGGTTAGTCATATCAAACATACCGACGTATTTTGCTTCAGAATGTAGATTGTAAATGTCCTTGACGAGTTCGGCTACCGATTGGAGACGGAGAACTGACGGTCCCATATTTCCCAATATAGGAAAAGGTGGCTTATGCAATATGCCATGTTTCTTAAAGTAATTTAAATCTTTAAAAAAGTAATAGTAAAAACCTAGAACACCCGCTATCACCGACAAAGCGATTATGTATATCATGTTAATATATTTATCACTATTATTCCACTAAATCGGAATACAAGTTTATGAAAAGCGAAATCCTGCTATTATTTTATACAACGTTACATGGTGAAACCTAACGGTCGACTGCTGCACTCTGGCGTTCTCTCTAATATACTATTCGTTATCGCTTATGTAAGTGGAGTTAATGGATGTTTCTCCGTAATTTAATCGTAAATATCCTCATTGTTATTAATATGATAAATTTTTAAAATTAAAATAGAGGATACTAAATTTTTCCAGTTACAGTTTATTTATTATTTTTAATTCTATTTACTATGTTATTTATTTACTTTTTTACTTACTTATTAATGTGATTTATTTTAATTAACATTAATTTGGTAGAAAAATTACAAAATTGCATTAAATTGTTTATTTATTGATCTTGATGACCAGTCGCTTGTTAAAAAATTCTATTAGATTTCAGACACTTGTATTGTTAAAATAATTCATAGAATTTCACGTGCTTAGTTTTTTATCATTATTATTTATATACATGTATGTATGTGTGTGTGTGTGTGTGTGTGTGTGTGTGTGTGTGTGTGTGTGTGTGTGTGTGTGTGTGTGTGTTATACAATATATATTATAATCGTTATTATCTTTTTTTCTAGATTAGCAATATGATATAAAATTAGTTCATGATTTCTACATATATATTTATAAACTATGTTAAGTTAAATACTTCTACTAATCAACTGCATTCTTATTTTTAAATTATCTTATATCTGATATGTTTAATTTCTGTTCATAATAAGATGCTGCTTTTCTCGGTAGAATGCTTAACCAGAAATCATTTTCAAGCCGTATTGAGAATCCGCCTTTCTGTAACTTTGATGATGACGAAGTCTTCTCGCCCGGTTTTGGCTGGCAATGCCGAATCAAAAGATGAAAAAACATAGTTCTTGTTTCCAATAACGCAAATAAACCTATTGTCAATGCACATTCTCGGGCTTAAGCCAAATGGACGGTAAGGTTATCTTCTTCTTTACTTTCTTCAAGGAATCTCTCAGGTTTGAATTTACCCGGTTCTGGGCCGAGATTCTGTACGTGTCCATCGATAACCGGTGTCGGTGTCGGTGTCGATTAACTAATGCCATTAACTAACGACAGCCAATGGCAAGGACGATCTTGGAAAAAAGCGCGGCCATCATTGGCTATCATTAGTTAACAATATAATAATTGTCGGTAAGCGAGTACAGAATCCTGGAAAGTATCCAGATAGTAAAATGCCAACGGTATGCCAGCCTGTGTCAGCAGATCCGATCATGACTTCAAGCTGCAACAGATTTCAAGCTGCTGCTTTTCAATTAAGCTTAGTTGTTTGCGGAATACCTCCTCATTATAGAATAATGATAAAAATGCGATAAAAATCGAGCATTGCTTGCTATCTTATTATGGCAACAGATATACAGCAGATATCGTGCAAAATTTGCCATATCAGATACTGGCAGCAGAAACGCAGTAGAAATCAAATACAGTGTGCCGTCACAACGATGGCAAAATTGCAGATATATGGCGCGATCTGCTTTATCAGCCGTGTCGGCAGAAACGCGGCAGAAATTGTGCACAGTGTGCCGTCGATGTGATGGAAAAAATATAGCAGAAATCGAATAGAGTCTGCTAATATAACTTGTTGGCAAATTAACAACAGAAATTGAGCAAATTCTGTTTTGTAAATATTTAAATGTGACATTGTTATTACTAAAAAATTTTGAAAAATAATGTCTGTTATTTTTTCTATCTCTTATTTTAGAAAAATCATTTTTAATTATTTTACTAATGATGAAATTAATATATCTTTTACAGTACAAATAAGTTATAAAAAGCTTTTTAAAAATAAATGATATGTCAAAGCTCGTAAAATGTATAACAAGTTAAGAGAAATAAGACAAAAAAACGAGCGAAGAATAAAAAATTACATTTAAAAAATTAACTTATATATTGAAACAATAAACTTGATCGCTATTCAATAGTACATTTTACCTTAATAATTAACTTAAACGTTTCGAACTGAGCCTTCTTCAGTAAATAATTCGAAAAAGTGACAAAAAGTATATAAAGATATCTAGATCGGTGACAAGATCGCATTCACAAGAATTGGCAAACATCTTCGCAATTGATGCACAGTCATCATTTAGTAAAGCTGAATTAACAATTATTCGTCGTTTGCAGGCGAGAATAAGTTGAGTCCCAAGAGAAATTTTATTTAAAGTCATGGAGATTCTTAAAAAAGCAGTCTTGATGAAAAGTAAAAAGTCAGAATTAGCATACAGTAAATTTTGAGTGTCGAAAGAAATTCGTCAAATCGCAAAGGTTACGCAACAATCGCAAAAAGATAGCCGTAATTAAAAATGTAACGTCAGTGACAATAACGGAAATGAAGAATGGAATTTTATATGGATGACATTTCACGTTTGATATGTTCATATTGAAACATTAGAAGTTCATTCGCAACTAGTAAAATTAATTAATGCAACAGATTGCAGTGAGGAAAAATTATTTAATGCATTTAAATATGAAATATGGAAATTACAAATATCTTTTTCAAATATTGTTGCCTTTTCATGCGACAATACGTCTGTTATGGTCGAAAAACATTTCAAGAAAAAATAGGAAGAGATGTGCAATAATGTATTGACATTATCATGTCCATGCCATTCTGCTTCATTAAGTTCGCATGCCGCATGTGCTAAAATATCTCAAGTTTGTGAGGAATTCTTGAAAAAAATTACAAGCTATATAACTTATAGTCCCGATAATCTATTTTCACTAAATTAAATGAATGTTTTGAAGAAGAGACTCACAAAATTTTAAAATTATGTAATACACGATGGCTTTCTCACCACGCGAAAGACTTCTTCAATCTTGGAACACGATAATTTTTTGAATGAAATGATCGTGAGTGAGAAAAATATATCTGCAGAAAATTTATTGCATGTCATATAAAATGTAGATACGAAAGCATATGGGCATATTTGCTATTTTTAAAATATATTTTACATTCTTTTAATGTATTTAATGCATTTTTCCAAGTTGAGAAAACGATACATTTGTTACGGTCAAAATCAATTGATTTTTTAAAAGAAATTTATATAAAGTTTATAAAATCAGAAATTTTAAAACATTTTCCAAATACAATATTTTGTAAGGTAGAAAATCAAAATCTTTAAATGGATCGGAATCTATCTTTTTAAGATTGCAGTGCGAAGAATTTCTTTATGAATAGAGAATGGACAAACATAGTTATAACTGTTCGAAAGAACTGTTTGCGATTTCATATAATTATAGCCAAAGAAATTTCTAAAAGATTACTAATAAGTGATATGTTTTTATCAAAATTACTAATTCTTTTATCACATATAGCTTTATTAAGTACTGACATCATTTTATGATCTTCCTTTTATCATTGCAAGAGGTCTTAACGAAAATGGTTTAAAGAAAGAATGGTTTAAATTAAATTCAGATTTTTTAGTAACAGAGAAACAAGATTTGTTAAAATTAAATTTTGATAATATGTGGAAGCAGATTTTACAAAGACAATATTTAAATAATAAAACCAAATATCCCAATTTAAGATCCCTCTTGAATTCTATTAGAGCATTCTCAAATTCAAATGCAGATTTGGAAAGAATATTTTCCTTCTTAACATATGTTAAAACAAAAAAACGAAACAGATTATCGTCTGTAAATGCCATTTGTATATTGAAGTTAGCATTAAAAACAAGAAACAAACCTACTCTAAACATGAAGCTCGATGAAAAGCATTTATCTCTTATGTTGACAGATAAATTATATGTTACTTCTCCGGTAAAGCAGAAGAAAAGTTTTTAGCTACATGCTGTAGACGATATTGCTAGCCCATCTTGTTCTAATATGCAATAATAATATATAAAAAGGATAATTATCTGTGTTTCATCAAATGCATTAAAGCATTAAGTTAAACTTAAATAAACAATATACGATATCTATAAAGAACATTGCATCTGCACAAGACTTTATCTTGTTTCAATATGAACATATCGCACTTGTTACAAAGATAAATGTGTAAAAAATATAATAAAAAATAAAATTAAAAAATATAAAAAATACAAAAAAATACAAAAATATAAAAAAATATAATAAAATCTCTTATTTTTTCTCTAAATTTTTTTATCTTCTATTGTATTTATTCTTTATTATTTTCTAATTACAGATATAATTTCTATTCTTTTTTTTTTAATATGACGAACATTATATGTCAATATTACTGATATAATGCTTACAGCTGTAAGTGCTAAAGCGAACGTAGCCCATAAAGCACGATCGTTTCAATTAGAAGTCAGAATCATCGAATGAGCAGACTAACTGAGAATAGGCGTCGTCCGCACCACAATCTATAGTGGCGCGGATGAAGAGGGGTGAGAGGTAAAACTCCCCCCTCCCCATCCATCAGGAAAGACAGCAGTGGGACTGGTGTCCTCGCCCCACCACTCAAGTGGGAGTAGTGTTGGCTAACCCGGGCCAGCAGGGTAAAAGTATGCCGATGATCGTTCCCGAGTCTCGCTATATGGCCGGTAAGGACACCGTGTGGTTTTAGTGGATATGGGATCAGTCTGACTCTCCTCGGGCAAGTCTTTTATACTCGAGGGAGTCAGTGCGTAAAGAGCATTTCTACACGTTAAAAAAAAGCTGAGAATAAAGAGCGAAAGAGACAGAACCAGACTTGTTAGCCTCTATCTATTACCCAACGCCGGCCGAACTTTCGAGTTCTCATGGACATGCTTTCTCGTTGTGTGCGTCATCCCTACTCCTTTACTCTCTGGTGACTCTCATCTTGAAATTCTCATCACTGTCCCTGACTGACAGTATACTTTTGCGATTAGAAGACACAAGTTGCATGCTCATTGTGCTTGTTATTATGGCGAGTGCGCATCAGTGTTGGGAGCTAACGAGTGAACAGAAAATTTATGCAAAGACGCATTTAAACGAGACTGATGACATTAGGAAAGATGCTCTAGCAGAGATTAAACGTTGGATAGAGGAAAGCAGCGACTTATGCGCACAAACTGGTAAAAACAACAGCATTATTATTATATTATTATAACCCTTATAAAAATTTAAATACTAGAAAGTAGTGAGTAATTATTTTGAATATTAAAAACACTATTGTTAATGCTTTTAATATACAAAATAGGTAATTTCCAGTATTAAATTGACTAGTAGAATAAAATAAAATATACATACATACGAGGGTAGTCTGAAAAGTTTTGAGCCTAACATAGAAACAAGTATTTTTTCGGTCAAATATAATTTTATTTTTCAATATCTCCTTTTAAGTCGATACACTTTTCCCATCGATACTCTAACCTCTTTAACTTCTCCAAATAGTAGTTGGCGTCTTGCTCCGCAAAATAGGCGTTTACGTATGTAATGATCTCCTCGTTCGATGAAAATCTCTGTCCTCCAAGCGAAACTTTAAGCTTAGCTTCCTAAGCTTACTTGGGAAACAGGAAAAAGTCGCTGGGAGCCAGATCTGATGAATACGGTGGGTGGTCAATCAATTCGAAGTGCAGTTCGTGAATTTTAGCTATGGTGACCGCCGAAGTGTGAGCAGGTGTCTTGATACAGCACTTTCTTCTTCTTCAAATGCGGCCGTTTTTTTTTCAATTTCTGTCTTCAGCTTATCAAGTAATGATACATAACACGCTCCCGTTATTGTTTTACCTTTTTCAAGATAGTCGATACACACAATTCTACTATGACTATCTCAAAAAACAGTCGCCATTACCTTCCCAGTTGATGGAACCGTCTTCACCTTTTTCGGAGGAGGTTCACCCTTTGCAGGCCACTGTTTTGACTGTTCTTTTGTCTCTGGAGTGTAGTGGTGGATCCAAGTTTCATCTACAGTTATGAATCGACGCAAAAAATCTGACTCGTTTCGCTTGAATCGCTCCAACAGAGCCTTGTTCATTCGAAAATGTTCACTCGAATTCGTTTTTGGTCTAAAGTGAGCAAGCGCGACACCCAACGCGCGGATAGCTTGCGCATATCCAATTCTTCAGTCAATATATAATAAACGCGTTCTTTCGATATGCCCATAGCCTCTGCTATCTCTCTAATCTTGATTCGACGGGCGTCCAGTATCATTTGGTGAACATTTTTGATGTTATCGCAGTTTTTGGCTGTCCCGAACGCTCATCATCGGCCAAGCTGGTACGACCACGTTTAAATTCAGCTGCCCATCTTTTTACGGTGGCAAATGATGGGGCAGAGTTCCCGTAAACAGCGTCCAACTCGATTTTATTAATTTGCGCAGGCGTATTGTCTTTCAAATGTAAGAATTTAATCACGGCACGATATTCAATTTTTTCCATTTTTACAAAAACACTGACATCGACTGACACAAACGACTGTCAACAACAACTAAGCGTCCAAAATGGCTGAAATTTTCATAAAAGTCTTTCAAAGCATATACTATTGTAGTACTAGAATGTTTTTAACGAGTAATGTCTTCATGTTAAGACTCAAAACTTTTCAGACTACCCTCATACTGTCTTGATTATAGGATTTACATACTTTATAAAATGTATAGTTCTGCAAATACATAGTTTTGCTTGTCTAATTATCTATTAATTATATATTTTATACACTGTAATTAATTAATTTTACTTCGATATTTCTTTGGTACAAATTATCACATGCATCTCCCTACTTATTTTCTACTTTAGAAACTCCGTTACTTATTTTCTATATAATAATTTATTTTTTCTTCCTTTCAGTCGTCCACACTTTTTCATCCTATTTTCTTTTTTTTTCTTTTTATACAGTTTCTTGTGTCAGTTTACCTCATCTAATTCTTTATCTTATAATTTATCCGTGATTGTTTCTTCATCCTTTTCTAATTCTATCACCCCTTAGTTTTACTATAGTCTTCCACATAATTATAATCTTCACATTACTATAGTCACATAATGCTCAATCCTCGCTCTCTCTGCAAAATAAATATCCCCATAGATCTTTTTCTAACCAATATTTATTTCTTTCCTCCAGAACATCTTAATTTAACGAAAATTCTAATTTCATCCCCTGTACTAATTCTAAGAATTTCTTCCTTTAATTATTTTGGGTCTTGCCTTTTTTATTTCTGTCTCTTTATATTTCTTATTATACTTTGCTCCTAGAATTGTATTATCTTTCCATTGCCTCTGCGTTTCCTTTCCTCTATTAATTCTTTTTCCTGTATTTCTTCCCTTTTATTATCTAATTTTTCTAATTCTTTTGTATCCCAGCCATTCTTATTATAATAATCTTTTCTCTCTCATATTCATCCTTCCACTCATATGATTCTTTCGCAATCAGACTTAAATTAACTAGTATTAAATAGAATTTTCAAGATAAGATAAAAGATAGCAAATATGTCAAACTATTATTTAATAACATTTAATTACAATTTATTAATTCAATGTCTTTCATCGACAATTGAGAAATTAAGTTTAATTAGGTATTTAGCTTAGTAAAACACAATGTGAGTCAAGCATTTGTTGGATTATTTATAATTATATATTCTAATATTTAATTAAAATAATGTTTTCATAGTGGAAATATTCAAGATATATTCTGCTCTGAAATGACGCAAAGAAATTGATACGGCAACTAATTGTGATTTGCATGCTCTCAAGATCATAATTACGCATATATCGGTGGGATGTTATTATATAACAATAATTTATTCCATTAATTCTCAGAGTTAGCTAAGATAAGCTTAAAATAATTTTGTTTTTTTATTTGTTCAGATATACTTCACTAACTTATATACAATAATTTTATTATACAATAATAATTTTTAATATTAATGAGATGATTCTTGGTATTAGATATGAAGTAGTAAAAAGGCAAATGAGAATTAGCGCTATTTACGGAGCGCAATTCTTTATTACAATTTAAAAATATATAACATACTTTTCGACTTTAGTTTGAGTCATCCTCAATGTATACCAAAATAAAAATAAGATACCGTGTTCATTAATGTTAATTTCGCTAACTCGAATTATTATGATCGCGCTATTATATCATCTTTAAAGAGATAGGATAATCTTTAAGGGTGTCAATTATCAGATAGATAGCTCACACAAAACCGAATAAACATGCGCAAGAGTGCGGCGCGGTTCGGTAATAATTTTAATTTAAATTAAAAATGTTAATTAAAAAAAATGTTTATAAATTTCTAATATTTATTATATTTTTCTTAATGTTTCTTAATGTTATAATACTGAAATTTTAAAATAATATTTTAATCAAAATGATCGTTTTAATTCACAAGGTCAAATTTAATTTTTCGCATATAAACATGTTTGATATTTGCATATATATTTGCATATGTTTTTATATAAGTTAAAAGAGCTAGAGGTTACATAAAACATGTTAAATGACTGTATGATAATACTTGTTCTTCCCTTGGAAACACAGTATAATAAAATATATTATTAGTTTATAAATTAAAAAGAATTTTCAAAAACACAATTTAAAGTCTGATTATTTTAACTACGTGATTATAATAATATAAAATCTAATAAATTAATGATGTAAATGAATGTATGAATAAATGAATGTATGACTACTACGCTATGATTACTACGCTTCATTTACAGATGATATTAGTATTCTACCATATTTGAGGATTTGTAAGTTTGATATCGAGGAAACTAAAATCAGAATTCAAAACTATCACAAATTGCGATCCGATGTACCAGAATGGTATACAAATAAGGATCCATTCCAACCGGAATTACAGGCAATATTCGATTTGAGGTAATGACACGTATTTCAAAATATAAGGATTTATTGAAATATAAAAATTTGTGAATTTTTTATAAGATTTCTATTTTCATTTCTATTAATTATATTTTATTAAGGATGAAGTTTAAATTAAGAACTTGTTAATATAAAAAGCCAAGGTAAAAAGATTTTAACTTTTCTGAAGACTACTGAAATATTTTATTTGCATTTAGAATGTTCTTTTTTCTACGAAAGCCAGACAATCAAGGAAGATCCGTTATCTTCACACGTCCTTGTCTGTATGATCCAAAAACAACTAAATTATCGGATCTAATAAAGGTATAATTAAAATAGTTAATATAATTATAATATATAATACGTATAAATATAGAGTTTCCCAAGTGGAAATCCTTTAGTATTTTGAAAACTAAGTATTTTCGAAAAAAAATGCTTCATATGAAAGGTATAAGGTTTTAAATTGCGTATAGCAGTATAAAGCTTCTGAATAATCGCCGCGGCCATATTGGAATCGTGACGTTATAAGCGAGAAACGACACGTAAAATGCGACTCGAGTGCGCCAAGTTTTTGTACGTCATTTTTTTTTACACATCAGGTTTCACCTTGATCAAAAGGTTTTAACCAGTAGTTATTGTTTATTAAAAAGTTATATACAGAAAAATTATATACAATTATATACAGAAAAGTTTGAAAAATACGTTAATTTTTATCAATGTATCAACATATAGATTTGAATTGAATTTTGTGCAGAAAGTTGTAAACTCATGTGGAATCTCGCTTCGCATTGAAGTGTATGTTAGGAGATAGTATGTTCCACCTCCCACCCTCCCTACGGGAGAGCTCCACTATCAAAAGATCTAATCTAATCCGTATTACAGTGGTAGTACATATTAAATATTATGTACTATATCATCATTATGAAAAATTATAAATCCATGTGGAACTTCGCTTCGCGTAAGTAATAGTAATTTTAATCATTTTAAGAATTAGAGTGGTGCTCTTAAACTGAGTACTTTTTCTTAATATTAATATAATATTCTTATAATATATAATATTCTTAACTTTTGAAGTTAAAATAATAACAATTTTAACAAATTTTAAAAGAATAAATAGTTTTTATTAATTATAAAATTCTTTTAATGTTTACAAGTTATTTAAATTTAATTCACTTATGAATCTATCAACCAATTAATCAAATAGAGTTAAATATTTATAATTCGAAAAAAGTGATTAAAATTTTTAATTAAAATGACGTAAAGAGAACTATAAAAATTTTTTACTTTAAAATTTATATGTTTTTAGTTGTTTATAATTTTATAATTACTTTAAAGGATGTCTGTTCAGAATCATTGTGTCATCGATAACCCCTTTTATGCATTAACCTTTAACAAACTGTTAGTGAGGAGCATTCCTAAATCATAGTATTGCATAGAAAATAGTTTCCAAATAGTTAAAAAACTATCAGGTCATCAAATCAAAGGAAATTACTCTTTGGTTTCATTTGACATAGTATCGTTGTTTACGAATGTTCCTCTAGATTATGGATAGCATCTCCAAACGCTGGGATGATATAGCACGAAATTGTAATATTCCCAAGGATGAATTTTTGAAAGCTATCTCTTTTCTATTGCATTCTATTTATTTTATTTTTGATAAACAAATTTATAGGCAAACTTTCGGATTACTAATGGGTTCTCTCTTGTCCTCGATCATGGCAGATTTGATAATGAGAGATCTGGAAGAGATCAAGAAATTGGAGTTAACTCTGCCATTTTATTATCGATACGTGGATGATATTGCATTAGCTATCCCACCCAATATGGTTAATATTTCAGTTAATGAAATACTTTTCAACTCTTTCCATCTTAGATTGTAATTCATAACTGAGATGAGGGGCCGGAATTGGACTTCTTGGAAGTTATCATGAAATTAGCGACCATTTTGATTGGTTGATCATAAACCAATTTTCTCAGAGAGATTTTTAAATTTTTTATCGCAACAAATCTCTATTCCAAAAAGGGGGAGTTGTGTACGAGTTGGTGGATAGAGCTTTTTCATTATCATCCCTAGTACCATCAAAAAAACTTTGAATTTATTTTCTCTATCCTTCCGAATAACAATTATCCCCCTAACTTCATTCTCGATTGCATTTCTCGTAGACTCAAATTCCAATTTTATAAATATAATGACACACAAATATATATATCTAGAAATGGAAATGAATTGGTGGACAATGATAGAAGGACCAAAGAACCAAATTTCATAATACCTTTTAATCCGTTAACAAATGATAAATTCAGAACGATAGTCAACGATCTTGATGCTAAACTAGCTTTCTTTAGTATTAATAAATTGAATAGATTTTTATGCGTTCATAAAGATAAGATCCACCAGACACAATAAAAATGTGATATATAAGATATATATATAAGATAGAATGCAACAATTGCGATAAATATTATGTAGGACAAACTAAGAAGCAACTTAAAATAAGATTAAATGAGCATCGTAGTCATATTCGTAGAATACAGATACCAGATGATTATGGATCATAGAACACAATTAGAACAGATTAGAACACAATTACGACTTTTTCTGGGACAAAGTTAGAATTTTAGATGTCAAACGTGACTATGAAAAAAGATTGATTTCCGAAATGCTATTCATTAAATTACACGAAAATAATATAATAAATTTACAAAGACACGGAGTTTCTACATTATGCCTATGTTTCTGTTCTCAACAAATTATAAATATTTTGCAACCTTGTATTATTTTGTTTTATCTTACATATACTTATACCTTTTATCTCATTATTTGTCTGTCTTTTGATTTGTGTGTTTCAATCTTAATTTATTAATTTCTATTTTATATTTTTAACTCTTTACAATTTCTTTAAAATTTAATCACGTATTATATATGGCTTAACTCTGTTGTGGCAATATAGCAATCCAAATATACAGAGATCCTAGATCTTTATGCAGTTTATTGTTGTCATTTAGGGATACGATTAAATTGTTTCCCTTCACGCGACTTGGTAACCGAAATGGGCGACAAACAGTTTGCTGTGCCATGGTAGAGTTTCGTCGGCCTTTCAATTTTCGTCGTTATATCTGAAGATGGCTTAATTATTAGAACTAAAACGTATCGAAAATAAATGAAGAATGTAACTTAATTGCGCATTGTTTACCGCGCTATTTCGTTTTCGAATTACTTTAAAGTTACTATATTAAATTTACAGATACAGATTTAATGCTTAATATTGAAGACATTAAGAAAATTATATAATCTTTAAATAAAATATGAACAAGTACATAAATGTATTAATAACATTATTATTAGATTAATTTTATATATTTCTAGAAATTTTATATATTTCGGTTGAATTATTAACAATAATTTACCTCTAATTTGATTTTATTAAGGTAAATTAATCTAATTCCTAAATATTTGTAAGTTAAGAATTTAAGTCAAAATTAAATGGTAATTTTTACATTAAATGTATTAATAAAAAGTCTTAAATAATTTAATTGCTCTTAATATAAATGTATGTACTGAGTTTCAATAAAATCGGCGAATTACAGCTCATATAGCTCCGAATTTTATGTTAGTTTGGTTTTGGACAAAATCTTGTTCATATTTGTAAAATATTTTAATTTTTATGTGATGTCAAATAATTTTCTATTCGATTAATAAAATCTTTTATATCTTTATATCTATAAACTTTAACGTCACTTTTGTAGGTCCATAGGTCATGAATAAAAATAAAAATTTTTTAAATGACGAAAAATTTAAAATTATATACAAAATTGCGTTATTTATAGTTCTTTACGTCTATAGACTGTTAAAATAAAATTTGAAAATATTTTTGGAATTTCAAATATTTTTGGAATTTCACACCTGTGCCAAAATGATCGCCCTAAATAAACATATATAAATATCGAATATGAAGCTCGTATAATTAAAAATAAATATTTTCAAAATGGCGGCAGAAAAATTTTAAAGGAAGAATTGCAGAAGAAATGCAAAGATATGCGGAAAAATTGTGAAAGAGTTGTGGAATAGTTACGGAATAGTTGCGGAAATGTTGCGGAGGAGATGCAAAGATATGTTGCAAAGATGAGTTGCAGTTCCAGGAAGGTTGCGGAAGAGTTGCGGAAGAAGTGCAAAGATATGCGGAAAGGTTGCGGAAGAATTACGGAAAGATTATGAGAGACTTGTGAAATGGTTACGGAGATGTGCGGAAAGATTGCGAAAGAATTACGGAATGCGGAGTGCTCGCGGAATGGTTGTGGAAAAGATGCTATGATATGCGGAAGGATTATGAAAGAGTTGCAGAATGGTTGCGGAATTGCTGCAAAGATATGCGGAAAGATTATGAAAGAGTAGCGGAATGATTGCGGAAATTGTGAGAAAATTACGGAATAGTTGTAGAGATATACGGAAAAATTACGGGAGGATTGCGGAAGTATGCGGAAAAGTTGCGGAACGGATGCGGAGATATCCGGAGAGATTGCGAGAAGAGAGAAAATATCGGGCAGAGAGACTGTGGAATGACCATGAAATTATATAACATTCATATTTCGCGCTGAGGACTTCATTGGCGTTGCCGCGTAATTGCAACCGTAGCTTACGGACGGCGACGATGATAATAATGACGACAATTATAATGACGACGTTTTTTAAAAGTAAATTTCTAGAATTGGACTTTGAATTGTAATATCTTCGCTCACAGGACACGTAGAAAAAAACTAAAAATACTTTTATTACATAATTTAAATCTAAACTATTGATTGCATCTATTTAGAACTTGATTGATTCAGCCGTCATTGAGATCCGATAATCTTGATACTTAGCAACTCGCAGAGTCGCGTAAAGAGACATGACCGGTCTCGCGCTCGTGAAACGCTGACGCTTCCACTTGGCGACGAGCCACGATTGTGTCTCTCGATCTCTCATATGTGTGTGTGCGTGCGTACGTGAATGCGCCTATGTATGTATATCGCTTCACATACCGGTATCCACATCCACAATGAATATAAGTGTGAATATCTATCCCCATACTCATTCATATATCTATGCACGCGCGCGCGCGCACGCATACACGTACACACACGTAAAGAATAAAAAATGAGAGTTTTTATTTAAACATTTTAAAATGATTTTTACGTGATTTTAATAACTATTTAACTATTTGAGATTATGCTAATATTGCGCTAATCATGCTATGTAATGCGCTATTTAAAAGCGTACAACTTTTATATGAGGCATTTTTTTGAAAATGTTTAGTTTCTAAAATGTTAAAAAATATTTACACATTTTTTGAAAGTTCTAGTTAGGGTGTCCATTTTATTTTTGACAGTCAAATATTTGGAAATCCCGTGGTGTTAGAAAATGTATCAGACAAAAGATGTTAGGTCTAGAGGCGACTACATGATTGTCATATTTGATTCATTTGCGAATGAAATCACTGTCGATATTTCTTTATGATTGCCATTCTTTTTAAAATAAAATTATATATTGTAGGAGAATAGAAGAGATCGATTTTGATGCAGAGTCAATTGGAATGTTCCTAGACGAATGATCGATAATCGATCACTGCCAGTCGCGTTCGCAAGTGTATCCGCGCGGTGCGAGATAAACACGCATAATGATTTTAGACAAGTCTGAAAAGAGCCACGTAAGACAGAGAACGAAAGAAGAGATAAAAGAGTTGTCGTTAAACGGAAGAAAGACCACAATAAGAGTTCAAAGTGTTTTGAGAGACTATATTTCCGGCGGACTAATTACTAGGAAAGTGACAAGTTATACGGACATTATTTAGATAAGCTATTTGGTATATTAATTGGATTGATTGACATATATATTTTATCACTCAGTTTTTATTATTACATATGGATAATAATTTCATTAGAAATCGAATGAAACCGAATTTATAAAGAAATACTTTAATATTTGTCTTAGTATAAAATTCCAACCTTTACCCTTTTTCCTTTGAATGATCAATTTTTACAAGCGCTAGGAAGGTTACATTTGCTGCATTCCTTCGGGCACTTATCTCACGCATGCGCATCCTCTTATTTTGGATTTATTATACATAAGCTTATACATAAGAAATTACCAGTATATAAAAATTTGTGTGTATCGCTCATTTATTTCAGCGCTTCGATCTACTGTCATCTTATATTTTTTCAGTCACGATTCTCTTCAATCAATTTCCTCCAATAATCTAAAAATATAATAAAATTTATATATTATATTTAAATGTATATTACGTGAATTATAATATACATCGATTATAATCTTAAATATAAAAAATTCTTCAGCGATGAATTTTAATAATAGTATACATAGCATACATAATAGCATACATAATAATAGTGTACAGTTCCTACTTTGCTTCCTCGTAATTTTAACTAATTTTAACTAATTGCTCTTGCATAAGCTTTCATTTTCATTGGACTCATATTTAATAAAATTATTATCTTTTATTCAACTATATATGTACATATATTCGTTTATTATCTAACAATCCTACAATATTTTTGTTAATATGATCTATAGTTATTCTAAGTATGAAAGTATGAAAGTATTAAGATACATTTATCAAAAAGTCAATAGTTTTACGAGATATTTTATATTTTATTTTAATATATTCTGACATAAAATATGAAATATCTTGTAAACTATTTATTTTTTCATAACTGTACTTTAATTTTTAAATACAAAATTTAAGACAAATTAATAGAAAAGAAAGAGACACACAGTTACTTTAAACAATTATATAATTAATTATATACAAGTATACAATTCTTTTTCGAAACTACATTCTTTCTTTATAGAAATATAGTCTCATTATCTCTTTGTGTATAAAAGTATTAAGGTTCAATTATGAAGAAATATTTTTCACGTTTTTATTCTAGCACATTTTATATTTTATATAAAAATAGCTAGAATAAAAAAAATATAACACATCTGCTAAATTATTGACCTTTTGATAATTCCTTTTGATATCTTAATACTATTATATTCACAATATAATTAAAAAGATTTAAAAATCTATATCTTTATTATATACAAGAAAATATATAATTCTATTAAAAGATAACAACCGTAAAAAGTATTAATAGTAACTCCATTGCAAATAAGTCAACATCATAATCTTGTGACCCTTACCAAATTTTATAACTTTTACCTAATACATTTTTTAAATCTCGCGATTTTCAAATGTTTGACTGTCAAATAAATCAAATAAAATAAAATGAGTCACCTTGTGTGGATAGGTGCAGCAATGCGAGTTATATAACGGATGGTATTGCAAAAATTCAAATCGAAGTTTTTTTAGCATGCATTTATGTTTTTAAATGATTAATCTTTTCAGATTGGCATAATGATGTGGGATATAAGGCTAAGAAATTATGTTGAAACATCAATATATGGCTACGTTTTATACATGGATTTATCCGGTTTGAGTTTGGATCATATTACTGCATTTGGACCCCGTGTTATGATAAATTTGATACATTTGTGGCAGAAATATCCAGCAAACTTTGTAACAATTAACTTCATAAATACACCAGGATTTGCGGATGCAACTTTGTCACTTTTCAAAACGTTTATGAATGAAGACTTGAAAAAAAAGATTCATTCCTCCAGGACAACAGAAGGTAGTTTTAATGATATTCCAGCTAATATTTTGCCAAATGAATATGGTGGTTCTGGGGGTCCAGTACAGGAATTAACAGGTAATTACTATAAATTAAAACAAATTGGTTTAGTGAATTTTTCATATTTAAGATCGTAATCGATGTATATTATAATTCACGTAATATATATTTAAATATAATATATAAATTTTATTATGTTTTTAGATTATTGGAGGAAATTGATCGAAGAGAATCGTGACTGGTTTATCGATGATGAAAAATATAAGATGACAATAGATCGAAGCGCTGAAATAAATGAGCGATACACACAAATTTCTACATACTGGTAACTTCTTATGTATAAGTTTATGTATAATAAACTTAAAATAAGAGGACGCGTATGTGTGAGATAAGTGCCCAAAGGAATGCAGCAAACGTAACCTTCCTAGCTCTTGTAAAAATTATTCAAAGGAAAAAGGGAATAGATAAAGATTGGAATTTTATACTAAGACAATTAATTATTAGAATATTTTTTTACATAATTCGGTCTCATTCGATTTCGAATGAAATTATTATCCATATGTAATAATAAAAACTGAATGATAAAATATATATGTTTAATAAAAATAAATTTATAAAATGATTTTATCAATAGTCTTATCGTTTATTTCCTTATATATTATGTCATTATGTCGTTATGTATATACATAATTAACCTGTCAAAATCATAGACTTCTGTATACTAATGTGTGCACATACAAATACAAATACGCATACATATACAAATATCCATCATTAGATGACATTTTTGTGATGCATGCACTAAATTTGTACATAAGAATTGGCATCACTTATATATAAAGAAAAACCTACGAGTATACACAGAAGTTTATAGCGATACATGAACACTATATAATATGAAAAATCAAATAAAATATGAAGGAAAACTTTTAGTAAAATTTATATCCTTAAATTATGTAAAGACGTAGACAAGTGTGTTTATTATCTTGTGTGTTTATTATCTTTCTTGTTTATTATCTTGTACTTAGAACTTATAATTTGATTTCTTTTTCGTTTGATTTTTTTTTATTAGATTTGCACATATTCAGAGAGCAAAACGTGCCAAAAGTGCCAAACGTGCACAAATTGCGAAGTTATACATGTTATGCCGGCAAAAATTGAGTAGCAATCCAGCATGGGCTGCTGGCAGATACTGCCAGCAAAAATGCAACACATATCGAGTAAGCTTTGCATCATAACATGTTGCAAAAATGCTGTAAAAATTGAACAAAGCTTGTCATCATAAATACATCAGATATTCAAGCATTTTACGTTGTCACAATATTCAACAGAAAATACTCCAAAATTTAGCATGATATGCGTCAAGACATGTTGCAAAAATGTAGTAAATATCTGGCATATTTATTCTTTTACACTGTGACAGCAGAAATACAGCAAGAATGCAACACGATCTGTAACGATCAGATACTGGTAGCAGAGACGCAGCAGAAACAAAGTACAGTGTGCCATCACATCGTGACGATAAAATTTCGACAGGTACAAAGCACGATCTTTATCAGTGTGTCGGCAGAAATCGTGCATAGTGTGCCATCACGTTGTGGCGGCAAAATTGTAACAGAAATCAAGTAGGACTTGCTGGCATAATTTGCCAACAAATCGGCAACAGAAATCGTACAAAACTCTGCGTCTATCATTGAACAAAATAATTAGAAAACTAGATCACTAGATTGCGTTCGTTTCTCGCATGCAAAATTTATCAAACTTTCTATATAAGCGAAATCATATTTAACACTTAAACACACATTTATTATTTACATATTTTTGTATGCGCTTGATGCGTAATTGATACGTAATTGTCCAATAAAGTAGTTAACGAAATGTAGTACCTGGGAAATAGTACATTATATAAAATGTACAATGTTTGATACATTATTTGATACGATATAAGAAGCAAAAGAAAAAAATCATAACTTATATCTTTAAGCTTTTTATAATTTATTTGTGCTGTAAAATATATTAATTTTATCATTAGTAAAATAATTAAAAATTATTCTTCTAAAATAAGAGATGGAAGAAATAATAGACATTTTTCAAAATTTTTTAGTAATAACAATTTAAATATTTACAAAACAGAATTTACTCGATTTCTGTGGTTAACTTGCCAACAAGTTATGTTAGCAGGGCTTATTTGATTTCTGCTACAATTTTGTCGTCACGTCATGACGACATTGTATTCGATTTCTGCTGCGTTTCTGCTGCCGATATCTGATATGGCAAACTTTGCACGATATCTACAACAATGAACGTAGAATTATATCAATTCGCAAAATAGAATTGATGTTTGAAAACACCTTTACTACTGTGCAACATGCCGTGCCTGAGCGCGCGAATTTCAGACAATTTGATTAGTCAGCTTTAAACCCTTATAAATTGAAAACTATTGTAACGAAATTTTGGTATTAGACTTTTCATCTCGAAATGATCTTAGGAATCTGCCATTAACGGATGTCACGGTAAGTCTGGGACACCCTGTATACAATATCGTCAAATTTCTATATATTCCTAGATCACTCCTTATGTGTAAATGATGCCAATTCTTATATAGAAATTTGATGCATGCATCACAAAAGTGTCTAATGATGGATATATGCGCACATATTAATATATAGCGGTCAGAAGTCTGTGCAAGTTAATCTAATTTTGGGACATAACATATAAGAAAATAAGAAATAAAATTATTGGATTTGATAAAAATATTTTATAAATTTATTTTTATTAAACATATATATTTTGTCACTCAGTTTTTATTATTACACACAATAATTTCATTCGAAATCGAATGAGATCGAATTATTTATAAAAAAAACACTGTAATATTCAAGTGTCTTAATATTAAATTCCAACATTTCGACTTTTTGAAATTTTTCTTTAGGTGATCAATTTTTACGAGCGCTGGAAAAGTTACGTTTACTGCATTTCTTCGGGCATTTATCTCACGCATACGCAATCCTTCTTTATTTTGGGTTTATTATAATACATAAACTTATTATGTTACATAAGACGTTACCAGTATGTAGAAATCTGTGTCGCTAATATCGCTCAGTTATTTTAATACTTTAGTTTTTAGTACTTTAGATCTAGTGTCTTATATTTCTTATATTTTTCATCATTGATAAAGTTACGATTCTCTTCGGCCAATTTCTTCCAATTATCTAAAAACATAATAAAATTGATATATTACATTTAAATGTATATTACATGAATTAAATATTACATTGTATATTACATCAATTAAATTATATCAATATGGCAGACATAGAAAAATATGTAAATTCGTTAAATTATTATCTAAATAATTATTGCTATCTTAAATATGAAAAATTTTTCCTTTCAATTTCTTGTTTATATAATAAGAAACATTCATTATTATTCAATGTCCTAGTCAAAGTTCTTTGTTTTAATTTACAGTAATTACCTGTTAATTCCTGCACTGTACCACCATATTCATTTGGCAAAGTATTAGTTGGAATATGATTGAAACTACCTTCCGTTGTCCTAAAGGAATGTAACTTATCCTCCAAGTTTTCATCCATAAACGTTTTGGAAAGTGACAAAGTTGCATTCGCCAATCCTGGTGTGTTTATACAATTAATTGATATAAAGTTTTCCGGATATTTCTGCCACAAATGTATCAAATTTATCATGACACAAGATTCAAATGCAGCAACATCATCTACATCCAGATTGGATAAGTCTATATATATATATATAACGTAACCATATATTGATGCTTCAACATAATCTCTTAGCCCTAAATCCCACATCATTATACCAATCTAAAAAGATTAATCATTTACAAAATACATGTCAAAAACATCACTTTAAATTTTTGCAATGCCGTCCATTATATAACTCGCTGCACCTTGCTGCATTGCTGCACCTATCCACACAAGGTGTCTCATTTTATTTTTGACAGTCAAACATTTGAACATCGCGAGGTTTAAAAAATGTATTAGATAAAAGGATTATAGGATTTGGTAAGGATCATAAGATTATGATGTTGATTTATTCACATTGCAGTTACTATCAACATCTTTTATAATCGCTATTTTTTTAATAGAATTCCCTTATATATTATATTCCCTTTTATATTATATTTCTTTTTATGATTTTTTTTTCTAATTATGCTACGAGTATAATAATATTAAGGTATAATTATTAGAAAGTAAATAATTTACGAGATGTTTTATACTTTCTATTTTATTCTAATACATTTTTATATAAAACACAAAATATCGTGAAGTAGTTATTTAATCTAGTTATTTAATCATAATTGCATCTTAATACTTTTATACACAGAATAATGTGACAATCGATTTATGTAAAGAAAGATAGTAAAAAAAAGTTAAAAAAAAGTCGGATATTTGCATACAATTAATTATATAATTTTTTTGTATCTTTTTCATATCTATTTGTCTTATAATTCTATACTTAAAATATTAAAGTATAGTTATGAAAAAAATAAATAGTTTACAAGATATTTTATCTTTTATGTTAAAATATATACTATATACTAGATAGAATATACTAGAATAAAATCCAAAAAAAAATATCTTATAAGAGTATTGACATTTTGATAAATCTTAATATTTTCTATCTTAGTATCTTAATATTTTTATATCTAGAATCTAGAGATCATATTAACAAAAATATATAACTTTATTTTAAAAAAAATTGGATCTTAAAGAAATATCGACAATGACTTCATTTACAGATAAATCAAATATGACAATCATATATATAGTCGCCTCCGAACTTTACAATTTTTGTCTTATATATTTTTTTCTAACACTACGGGATTTCCAGATATTTGACTCTCAAAAATAAAATAAGCGCTCTATCTAGGATTACCAAAAAATGTGGAACTACCTTAATATTTTAAAAACTAAACATTTTCGAAAAAATGCCTTATATAAAAGTTATATGCTTTTAAAAGACGCATTACATTGCAATATTAATATGGCCTTGGATAATTGTTAAAATTACATAAAAATCACATTGAAATTTTTAAATGGAAATCATCTTTTATTGCATATTTTTCTAACTATAGTCTCGAAAACTTTTCAAAATACTAAAATAGTCTTTTATTAAGTCTTTTATTATTATTTTTTGAGTTATAAGGCTTGAAGTTACAGTACTGCCAATATTAACATTATCTAAAATATTGCGAGAAGGTTATCCGATCGGATTTACATTTCTTTTATGTGTGATGTGTGTGCGTGTGTGTGTGTGTGTGTGTGTGCGCGCGCGCGCGCGCGCGCTTGGTGTGTTAATAAGTAAATAACTGGGTAAATGTAGGTGTGGGTATGTAGGACGATGTACACACACAGGTGCTCCCATGCACACACAAGAAATGTAAATCTGACCAGTCAACCTTCGCTTTGGGTAATGGTGGCAGTACTATAATTTTCATCATATAAAAGTGGATTTAATGAAAAAAGACTTTACTTTAAGTGTTTTGAAAAGCTCGAGATCAGCCACAAGAATATACAATAAAAAATAAAGGAATGATTCTTAATGTTATAACAATGAGACAAATAAGAATCAGCGGTAAATGGTGTGGCGGCAATTAATGTTAGTCTGTTTTTAATATGAACTGTTCATCGAATGGACACAGTGTTACATTTATACTTGTACCACTGAAGATGACCAAACTTGAGTCGAAACGTTTGGAATTTGTAATAAAAAGTGTTAATTGCGCACCGTTTACAGCGCAGATTCTTATTTGCCCTATTGTGTCCTATTGTTAAAAAATGAAGGTTTCAATTTAAAAATTTTAAAGTGATTTTCACGTGACCTTGATGCTCCCTAAGACTATACCTATACTATATAAAAGGTGTAGGATTTTAAAAGATATTATATACTACTATATTAGATACCACTATATTAGATATTATATACTACTATATAATGTCTTTTAAAATCCTACACCTTTTATATGGAGTATTTTTTTTTTTTAATTTTTAGGTTTCAAAATACTAAAGAGTTTTCACACTTTTAGAAAATTCCATGTTATATCATATGTATCATATAATAATATATAATACTATTTTAATCATACCTTTATTATGTTTGATAATTTATTTATTTTTGGGTCATACAGACAAGGACATGTGAAGAAAACGGATCTTCCTTGATTATCTGGCTTTCGTAGAAAAAAGAACATTCTAAATGTAAATAAAATATTGCAGTAGTCTTCAAAAAAGTTAAAACATCTTTTTACTTTGTTTTTAATATTCATAAACTCTTAACTTAAATTTTATTCATAAATAATAAAATATAATTAATAAAAATGAAAATAGAAATTTTATAAAATCTTCTATCTTATAAAAAATTCACAAATTTTTATACTTCAATAAATATTGCCTTATGTTTTGAGATACGTGTCGTTATCCCAAATCGAGTATTGCCTGTAATTCCGGTTGAAATGGATCCTTATTTGCATACCATTCTGATATATCAGATCGCAGTTTGTGATAGTTTAAATTCTGATTTTAGTTTCCTCGATATCAAACTTACAAATCTTCAAATATTGTAGAATACTAATATCATCTGCAAATGAAGCGTAGTAATCATAGCAATATTAATTTATTAGATTATATTATTATAATCACGTAGCTAAATAATCAGCTAAAATAATCAGATTTTAAAAACAATTTTTGAAAATTCTTTTTAATTTATTATGATAATTTATTATGATAATAATATTTTTTATTATACTATATTTCCAAGGAGAGTGCCCCCCGTTTGTCTACATCTTATTTGCCAACAATTCCGTTTGCGCACAAAAATTATTGCTCACAGGTCGATTGCCTATGAGCTCTTTTACACAAATAAAAATTTTAAAATAAATGCACGTTTATATACAAGACATTTTTGCGCGCAAGCAGTATTGTATACATAATATTATTTTCTATAGATCGATTGTCTACAAGCACAATTGCACATAAATAAAAAATTTAAAAACAAAGAAATGCATACGATCTAGGAACTATTACACACAAATCGTTAATTGGTATCATTTGTCCACATCCCATTTGTCGACAATCCCGCGCACAAAAGCTACTGTCTACAGATTGATTGCCTGGAAAATGCTATTACATACATTCTTATCACACACTCACTCATTTCTATTTTACAGCATATGAATCGTGAAGTCAGAAGCGAAATATCAAACTTTCTTTTGCAAAATATATCAAAGTAAAATATTTATTTCGTGTCATCATACATTTTATTATCGACATAAATTAATACAGAGCATATTTCACTCGTGCCTTATTGATATCTATTATTTATTATAAATTAATAATCAAATATTTTTTTATACTTGCAGATGAACGTATTTTTTAAATGTCAGCAGAGGATTATTACGGTGCTCTTGATTTAAACGAGCCAAATGATTTATCTTTTTATCCCGTCAGATTCACTATCAAGCGATCTCATACATGGTGCATGTTGTATATGCCTGAATACAATTGCCATTCATATATTTGTATTGTTATGTGGGCATTTGTGTATGTCTAATGATTGTGAGCAAGAAGATAAGAAATGTTCGTCATGTCGCAAGGAAGATTTCTATTGTTTTCGCGTTATTGATTTCTATAATGACGTGATATATCTGTGAAAATTTCGAATGCAAAGCAATTCACAATGTCATTAATACTATTTATGTTACCAGCATATCATGTACTTTTATGTAGTAACTAGTAAGTGTCAGTACTTTCTAAGTTTGTTATGACATTATGTTAGAAATGTATTATAAATATACTATAAGATGCGCATTACGCGCATATTATTTATTTATTATTTTATGTAATACTGTTGTAAATGTAATACTGTGAAGTAAGCGCAATAAGCCGCCGTGAGCGAACAACTGAGTTGGCTGAAAAATGACTCATCATTTCAGAAATTATTTTGCACTTTTGTTACGTGACGAATCGGATAGATATCTCAACTTATTGTACATTTTATAAGTCTCAGAATTACGAAATTATTATGTTTTTCAGAGGAAAAAAACTAAATTATAAGGTTATACGTCGCAAGATACTTACTGCACATAATTTCTCGTTTATAACGTTATAAAAGCGCTATAGCTGCGGCGAGATAGTCGAGCATTAATTTACCATTATTAGAAGTGGATTGATTTTAAAGCTAAGATGTTTTTATCTTATATATTTGCATATACATTCTGAAACATCAATATTCTCATTATCTATCTTACATCTCAGATTGTTGCTTTCTCGTAAATATAACAACGCTATATAGTTTATATTTTGGCATTCAGCTCCACACAGGTAACTAACATTCTTTACATAACTATGTTATAGTATATATATATATATATATATATATATATACTGTCTATAGCTAAATTCATTTAAATTGGCCCGAAATTTATTTATCATTATAATTAACTATCTATTTTCTGTATCCATTTTAATTTTCCTATATTCCTAATTTAAAAAATTTTTTTAAAAGAACTTGTAGGCAATCAATCTATGAGCAATAATTTTTGTGCGTAAACGGAATTGTCGGCAAATGGAATGTGGACAAACGATGTGGGCAAACAATTTGTAGGCAAACAGCACTCTCCCATTTCCAACGAACAAAGGACAAGAATTATACTATTATTTTCACAACTTTTATGCAACCTCTATCTCTTCTATAACTTATATAAAAACGTGTTATATGTATGCAAATAATACCAAAAGTTTAGAGTGCGAACAATTAAATTTGATCATGCGAATTAAAACGATTATTTCGATTATTTTAAGATTTCAAAATTATAAACATTAAGAAAAATACAATGAATATTAGAAATTTATAAATATTTTTTCAATTTAAATTAATTAAAAGTTATTATTATATAAATCAATGATATATATATATCTAAACTAATAGAAAAACAGAATTAATTTAATCAATCTTAGTTAAGTCTGAGAATTAATGGAATAAATCGTTGTTATATAATATTTTCCGATGCATACGTAATTATGATCTTGAGAGTACACAAATCACGATAATTAATTGTCGTATTAATTTTTTTATTATAAGCTAAATATTTCTTGAAATATTTCCACTATTTAAACTATTTAATTAAATACTAAATTTAATTAAATACTTAACACTATTTAATTAAATATTAGAATACATAAATAATCCAATGAATGTTTGACACACATTGTGTTTTATCGTTATATTAATATCTAATTAAATCAAATTTCTCAATTGTCGATCAAAGACATTAAATTAGCAAATTTTAATTAAATTTTATAAAATAAAATTTTATAAAATAATAGTTTGGCATATTTATCTATATGCTATCTTTTATCTTATCTTGAAAATTCTATTTAATACTAGTCAATTTAAGTCTGGTTGGGAAGAATTATGTATGAGTGAAAGAATAAATATGGGAGGGAAATAAAAGATTATTATAATAGGAATAGATGGGACACAAAAAAATTAGAAGGATTAGATAATAAAAGGGAGAAATAGGGATGGAAGAAAAATTAATTAATAGAGAAAGGGAAACAGAGGTAATAAAATTCTAGGGGCAAAGTATAATAAGAAATATAAAGAGACAGAAGATGAAATTAGAATTTTCGTTAAATTAAGATATTCTAATCTGGAGGAAAGAAATAAATATTGGTTAGAAAAAGATCTATGGGGATATTTATTTTGCAGAGAGAGCGAGGTTTGAGCATTATGTGACTATAGTAATGTGAAAATTGTAATAAAACTAAGGGGTAGTTTGTAGAATTAGGAGGGGATAAAAAAACAGTCGCGGATAGATTATAGGATAAAAAATTAGATGAGGTAAAGGACAAGATTTTAAAGGAACTATGGAAAAAGAGAAGAAAAGAAAATAGAATAAAAGGATGGAGAAGGCTGAAAGGAAAAAAAAGTAAATTATTATATAGAAAATAAGTAACGGAAGACGCAATTAGTAGATTATTAGACACAAGTAAAGCTATGTATGTATATATTTTATATAAATGGTATAAGCAAGATAGTATGCATGTGGATGAATGTGGAAGGTTTGAATGAGAAATTGATTTAAGGAAAATTATACATCAAGTTCCCTTCTTAATTTTTGTCAAGCTAAATTGAATAAATATTCTATTCTATTAGTTAATTTAATACTGGAAATTTTCTATTTTGAATATTAAAACCATTGAACAATGATGTTTTTAATATTCAAAATAATTAATCATTACCTTTCAATATTAAATTTCTATAAGGAATGTATTAATACTACTGCTGTTTTTACCAGTTCGTGCGCACAAGTTTTTATTTTTCTCTAGCCAACGTTTCTCTGCTACAGCGTTTTTCCTGGTCTTGTCGGTCTCGTTTAAATATGTATATGTATCCTTCTGTTGCGTTTTTGCGTTGTTGATTCTTTTTTTGTTTGATTTTTTTCATTATGCATAGATTTTAATACGCAGATTTTAATTCATCTATATAGATTTTAATTCATCTATCTCATATATATATATATATATATATATATATATATATATATATATAAAATTATATTATTGTTTATATATGTATAAATAACATCTTTTCCATTTTTAAAGTGTAAAGTAATTTATTGTTCTTCTGTTGCATTTTTGCGTTGCTGATTGATTTTCTCATTTTGCTTATTTAAAATATATATATATGTAAATAATTTCTTTCATATCACACAATTACAATATATGTATATAAAATTACAAATTACAAATTGATAATACATACAGTTAAATTTATAATGTATATATATATATATATATATACACGTTTTTATATTATATATGGTTTTATGAAAAATTATGTTTTATTTAAAAAATAAAAATAAAGTAAAAATTGATATGCAATATAAAATGAAGAATTTAGTAATTAAATTTTTCTTTAGAAAAATTCTTTAGAAAAATTTAATTATTAAACTAACTAACTTGGCGTATTTCCTCGTGAGATAATGTTTATCATAAGCACTTCCCGCAGCGAATTCTTAAATTCGCTGAGTTATCTGTTACAGATGGCGCGGTTTTTGAAGATGACTCATTAAAAATGCATGACAGTAAAGATTATATGATAAGATTCTTAACAATATGCTACCATAATATAATCAATATGGACATTCAACAATCGAATACGGGTTCGCGCAAATTTATTCGCGCAGGTTACATTATTAGCACTCAATGAAATTAAACAGGAACGTAGACGGTAAAAAGACACAGACGAGTTAAAGGACAATCATAAGTGCGGTATATTTAGGATTCTTATTATTCCGACATTCGTTCTTGTTGTTTCTTAACATAATGGCATGATCACGTGATACGGAAAATAAGAATCAAAGAAGTACCAACCAATGAAGTACTGATATCTCATACTGGTTATATTGTGATGCAGTTTCGATGCATTTTCAACCTTGTTTATCGGTGATGTCGCGTCGTACTGACAGTATACATCTGCGATTAGAAGACGCAAGTTGCATGCTTACTGTTATTATGGCGAGTGCTCATCAGTGTTGGAAGCTAACGAACGAGCAGAAAATTTATGCAAAGATGCATTTAAATGAAACCAACGAGACTAGAAAAAACGCCGTAGCAGAGATTAAACATTGGATACAGGAAAATAACGACTTACGCAAACGAATTGGTAAAAACAATAGCATAATTATTATCTTTATGAAAATTTAATAGTAAAAGATAGTGATTCATTACTTTGAGTATTAAAAATTTTGTTGTTCATTGCTTTATTAATATACAAAATAGATAATTGCCAGTCTTAAGTTGGCTAGTATTAAATTAGATTTTTGTAAACAGTAGGAAACACGTTAAACTATTATTTGATAAAATTTAATTACGATTTAGTGTCTTCAATCGGTAATTGAAAAATTAGAGTTGATTAGATATTTAGCTCGATAAAACACGATGTGTGTGAAGCACTCGTTGGATTATTTATAATTATATAGTTTAATATTTAATTAGAATAGTATTTTTCACTATAGTGGAAAAATTTTAAGATATATTTAGTTCTGAAATGACACAAAGAAATTAATAGAGCAATTAACTTGAGCAAGTGACTTATCTATGCTCAAGATCAAAATTATGCATGCATCGTGGAAGATATTATATAATCATGATTTAGTCCATTATTTTAAAACGTAACTGGATTGATTGAATTAATTTTGTTTTTCTATTTTTTTTAAATATCTCGTTGATTTAGAACAATTTTTACTTAATTTTAATTGAAATGATCTTTAAATTTCCAATTTTTATCACATTTTTCATTGTTTACGATTTTGAATTCTTAAAATAGCACTTAATTGAAGTAATCACTTTTGCAAGAATTCGTAAATTTAATTGGTCACATGTAAACATATTTGATAATATATGCATATAATTATTGCAATATTAATATTGCATGTTATTAATATAATGTTTTTATGTCACTTAAGAGAGATAGAAGCTATATAAAAATTGATTAATAATTGAATAATAATTCTTGTCTTTTCCTTAAAAATATTGTATAATAATTGTATAATAAAACGTTATTAATATTATAAATTAAAAGTTTTTGAAAATTATCTTTAAAATCTGATTATTTAATGTGATTATAATGATATGAGATCTGATAAATTAATAACTAGGATTACTACTTTATTTAGATGATTTTAATATTCTTCAATATTTGAGGATTTGTAAGTTTAATATCGAGGAAACTAAGATCAGAATTCAAAACTATTATAAACTGCGATCTAATATACCAGAATGGTACACAAACAAGGATCCATTTCGACCGGAATTGCAAATACTCCTCAATTTGGGGTAACGACACGTATTTCAAAATATAAACATTTATTGAAGTACAAAAATTTATGAATTTTTTATAAGATTTTTATTTTCATTTTTATTAATTATATTCTGTTAAGAATAAAATTTAAGTTAAGAATTTGTGAATATTAAAAACAAAGAAAAATGTTTTAACATTTTTAAAAACTACTGAAATATTTTATTTGCATTTAGAATATTCTTTTTTCTACGAAAGCCGGATAATGAAGGAAGAATGGTTTTTTTCGCACGTCCTTCTTTATTTGAACCAAAAATAAGTAAATTATCAGATGTAATAAAGGTATGATATTATATGTATTATATATAAAGTTTTCTGAAAGTTTTTAGTTTTTTCAGAAACTAAGTATTTTTGAAAAAATGCATATAAAAGTTGTAGAGTTTTAAAATGCGCATTACATAACAACATTAATACGGTTTTAGATAGCGTTTAAGAGCGATTAAGAGCATGTAAAAATTAAATTGAAATTTTGAAATTAAAGGCTTCATTTCTTATTGTATATTATTGTAGTTAACCTCGAGAGCGTTCCAAAGCACTAAAATAAAGTCTTTTTCCATTAAACATCTTTTTATAAGATTTGATAGTTATAATAGTTATATACTGCCCGCATTAATATTATTCATAGTGTATCGCGTGGAAATTGCCCAGTCGAATTTATACCTCTTTGTGTGTGTGTGTGTGTGTGTGTGTGTGTGTGTGTGTGTGTGTGTGTGCGTGCGTGTGCGCGCGCGCGTGTGCATTTTTTTCAAAAATGCTTAATTTCCGAAATATTAACATTCCTTACGTTTGGTAAGCTTATATAAGGTGCTTATTTTATTTTTTAATACTTAGATATCTCGTAATTTTAGAAAAAAATATATCAAATAAAAGTTGTAAGATTTAGAGGCGGCCATATTATCATATCAATTCATTTGCAAATGAATCATTGTCAACATTTCTATATGGTCGCCATTTGTAAAAATGAATGAATTATATATTTTTGTTAATACAATTCCTCTAGTTAGTCTATTATATAAAAATATTAAGATACATTTATCAAAAAATCAATAATTTATCAGAATTTCATATTTTATTATAAATATTCTAGTATATTTCTGACATAAAATATAAAATATCTTGTGAACTATTTATTTTTTCATAATTGTATTTTAGTATTTTTATGTACAGAATTATAAGACAAATCAATATACATGGAAAAGGTATAATTATATAGATATAATTTTATTTAATTATATATGATTATATAAAATATAATTATATTATTATATTTTTTTAATTGTATAATTATGTTATTATATTTTTTATAGTTACTATAAAAAAAATTATGTAATTAATTATATGCAAATACCTATCTCTTTTTTAAGAGATCCTTTCTTCATACATTCTTCAATACATTTACATTTTATATTTTATATGAAAACATATCAGAATAAAAAATAATAAAATTTTGTAAATCATTGATTCTGGTAATTATACTTTAATATTATTATAGTCACAATATAATTATCAATTATATTACATAAAAGAAAATATATAATTTTATTCACAAAAGCAGTAGTGATCACATTTTAATAAACTAATATCATAATTATGTGACTCTTAGCAAATCTTATAATTTTTATTTGATACATTTTTTTAAACCTCACGATTTCCAAGTGTTTGATTCAAAATAAAATGAGACATCTTGCGGATATGTATGTAGCAATGCGAATTATGCAGCGGACGGCATTGCAATAATTCAAAGTGATGTTTTTTATATGCATCTATGCTTTTAAATAATTAATCTTTTTAGATTGGCATAATGATGATTGATTTAGGACAAAGAGATTATGTTGAAACATCATTATATGGTTACAATGTATATATAGATTTGTCTGATCTGAATCTGCATCATATTACTGCATTTAGACCTCGCACTATGATAAACGTGGCCCATTTGTGGCAGAAATATCCAGGAAATTTTAAATCAATTAATTTTATAAACATGCCAGGATTTGCGAATGCAACTTTGTCACTTTTCAAAACGTTTATGAATGAAGACTTGAAGAAAAAGTTACATTCCTTTAGGACAATGGAAGATAGTTTCAATAATATTCCAGCTAATATTTTGCCAAACGAATATGGTGGTACTGGGAGTCCAGTACAGGAATTAACAGGTAATTGTTATAAATTGAAATAAAGAACATTTGACTAGTGGACAATAACGAATGTTTCTTATTATATAAACAAGAAATTGCAAAGAAAAATTTTTCATATTTAAGATTGCAATAATTATTTAGACAATAATTTAACGGATTTTTTTTAATGTGCCAATATATAATTCAATTTTTGTGTAATATACATTTAAATATAATATATAAATTTTATTATGTTTCTAGATTATTACAAGAAAACAATCGAAGAAAATCGTGACTGGTTTATCAATGATGAATAGTACAAAGAAG